>NC_037595.1:0-600000 GCF_003073045.1 Pomacea canaliculata | reverse complement strand
TAGTTTAGTGTCTAGTGTAAAAGTCTAGTCACTCTAGTGTAATAGTCTAGTGTCTAGCGCTATAGTGTAAAAGTCTAGTGTAATAGTAATAGTCTAGTGTAAAAGTCTAGTTTCATAGTGTAATAGTCTAGTGCAGGGGTGTCAAACACCCGGCCCGCGGGCCACATCCGGCCCGCCAGGAAATTTTACCTGGCCCGCGAATGAATTTTAGTAAATCATTGTTAATGGCCCGGCGACAAGTAGAAGGCAAAAAACAGAAAAGTTCCCGTCGAGGACAGCAAGAGATGGGATGAGTTTAGTGAAGTTTGTACAGACCAAAAACAGTGCACTGGTCAAGTTACCACCGCTCCTGTTGATGACCTGAAAGGATGGTCAAGGCGGGGCCCATAAATCTGACCTTTGACACGGGACACCCTGGCCTAAACACGGGCCACGGGTCGAAGATTTTTAGTACCTGTTAACTTCCCTGAATCGGTCCGAGATTAAAGGGTGACTAGGGGAAACCCACGTGTATGATGAGGCAGCTCAGCAAAAGACTAATAGAAACTCATCACTGTCTGAATGTGCGGGCTGGCGAGCGGAAGTCGTCTCGATGAGACGTTAAGTTGTGAGAAGCAAACTTGTGGAGATCAAGTTGGTGAGAGTATAGCTTCTCCAAAGACAGGGGATTATATATATATACCTACCAACTAGAATTATATGTGCAAACTGTGCATAATACGTGTAAACTGAATTAAACACGTGGACTGTGGATGATAAGTGCCGACTGTGGAATACTGACTGTCCAGTTCCTGCATCGTCAGAGGGAATGACTGCCGCCAGAGAGATAAGTATCGAGTATAAATAGCAAGCCACGGTGTTGAAATAGTTGCTGCTTGTGTTTTGATGATTTGTGTCTTTTTTGCCTAATTATATCTTCTTTTACATACATATACTGATGCAACAACATCACATGTCATAGCAAATAGTACTGAGCAGAGCAGAGCACGCGATTGTTTATTAGAATTAATTGAAAGCTGTGTGTAGTGTGCGAACTTAACGCTAGTCGTAGGTACTGGTGCGCCATCTGTCGGGGAACAAAGGCAGATGATCAGAGCTAAGCACGTGTTGTGACTTTTCTAAAGACTTTCACTTAATGTTACTTTACTTAATAAAGATGGAGAACATTACACTGTGTAGTGAAGGGATTTTTGTAATTTCAATACCAATCAAATTTTCAATTAAAGCTAGCCGTTAAAAAGGCCAAGAGAAAAGTTGATTTTGAAAACAGAGTCTTTCAAAGCCAATGGGAGACTGAATACAAGTTTACTAATATCAGAGGTAAACCAGTGTGTCTACTTTGTGGAGATACAATAGCTGTGACCACAGAATGCAATCTGAGACGGCATTACGAGACTAAACATCAGGACAAGTTGAAAAGCCTGAATGCAGAACAGAAGCTAAAGAAAGTGGAATGAGTGACTGAAGGCAAAGTACGACTGTGTGGGGCCTGCACACTTCACTCATTCCCTCCACAAACGATGCCCAGCTTCGTCTACATGCGGCTCGAATCTTGAGCATGTTTGGCAGTAGATATTTTGTGTGAGCAACTTTTGTCTGTAAGATCAACAAAACATCACACAGGAGTCGTCTTACTGATGTACACTTGCAGTCCATCTTGAGAATCGCCACAACACAGAAACTTACTCCAAACATAAACTTGTTGTCAAGAAAGATGTGAAACGTCCACTTCTGACAAAATAAATTAAAAAGAAAACTGCTAAGCCTTGGTTTGTATGATTTTGTTTACACAAAATTAATAACAAAAAGTTCATTTTTTTAGTGTTCAATAAAAAGTTATCGGGCTTAAATAATAACCTTTGGCCCGCCACCTTGTGTGCGATGTGAGATTTGGCCCGCTGGGTAATTGAGTTTGACACCCCTGCTCTAGTGTAAAAGTCTAGTTTCATAGTGTAATAGTCTAGTGTAATTTCCTGACTGGGTACAGAGGTCGGGTGTAATTCACTGACTACACTCTGCCGACTGTCACTTGATGCGTGAGTCGCGACACACACAGCGCCCCCAGCCTCAAGAAAGGGAGAGAACTCTGACATTGGTGGTCTAATGGCGTGTTGGTGGAGGAGACGGGGCGGGGGAGCGATGGCGGCAAGCAGTTGGTAGTAACAACAAGGGGCAGAGAATCCTTGGCACCTGAGAGCAGAGGCCACACAAATGCCACGTGATGGAGTTGAGAGGGCGTGACATTTATGATCTCTCACCTGCCTGCACGTCACGTGACCCTATCTGTAACATCTCCCATCACGATGATCTGCACAGTAGACACACAGACACACAGACCGACAAACAGGCTGACAGATAAAGACATGCCACCCGCTCCCTCCAAACCCCTCTTCCTCTTCTCCGGGTGGCCTCCTTCCCCGTCCGCTCTCTTGTGTAGGGAGGTTAGTAAAGCCTGTTATCACATGACGAGTGGTCTAGAGCAGGGGTGTCAAACTCAATTACCCAGCGGGCCAAATCTCACATCGCACACAAGGTGGCGGGCCAAAGGTTATTATTTAAGCCCGATAACTTTTTATTGAACACTAAAAAAATGAACTTTTTGTTATTAATTTTGTGTAAACAAAATCATACAAACCAAGGCTTAGCAGTTTTTCTTTTTAATTTATTTTGTCAGAAGTGGACGTTTCACATCTTTTCTTGACAACAAGTTTATGTTTGGAGTAAGTTTCTGTGTTGTGGCGATTCTCAAGATGGACTGCAAGTGTACATCAGTAAGACGACTCCTGTGTGATGTTTTGTTGATCTTTACAGACAAAAGTTGCTCACACAAATATCTACTGCCAAACATGCTCAAGATTCGAGCCGCATGTAGACGAAGCTGGGGCATCGTTTGTGGGAGGGAATGAGTGAAGTGTGCAGGCCCCACACAGTCGTACTTTGCCTTCAGTCACTCATTCCACTTTCTTTAGCTTCTGTTCTGCATTCAGGCTTTTCAACTTGTCCTGATGTTTAGTCTCGTAATGCCGTCTCAGATTGCATTCTGTGGTCACAGCTATTGTATCTCCACAAAGTAGACACACTGGTTTACCTCTGATATTAGTAAACTTGTATTCAGTCTCCCATTGGCTTTGAAAGACTCTGTTTTCAAAATCAACTTTTCTCTTGGCCTTTTTAACGGCTAGCTTTAATTGAAAATTTGATTGGTATTGAAATTACAAAAATCCCTTCACTACACAGTGTAATGTTCTCCATCTTTATTAAGTAAATTAACATTAAGTAAAAGTCTTTAGAAAAGTCACAACACGTGCTTAACTCTGATCATCTGCCTTTGTTCCCCGACAGATGGCGCACCAGTACCTACGACTAGCGTTAAGTTCGCACACTACACACAGCTTTCAATTAATTCTAATAAACAATCGCGTGCTCTGCTCTGCTCAGTACTATTTGCTATGACATGTGATGTTGTTGCATCAGTATATGTATGTAAAAGAAGATATAATTAGGCAAAAAAGACACAAATCATCAAAACACAAGCAGCAACTATTTCAACACCGTGGCTTGCTATTTATACTCGGATACTTATCTCTCTGGCGGCAGTCATTCCCTCTTGACGATGCAGGAACTGGACAGTCAGTATTCCACAGTCGGCACTTATCATCCACAGTCCACGTGTTTAATTCAGTTTACACGTATTATGCACAGTTTGCACATATAATTCTAGTTGGTAGGTATATATATATAATCCCCTGTCTTTGGAGAAGCTATACTCTCACCAACTTGATCTCCACAAGTTTGCTTCTCACAACTTAACGTCTCATCGAGACGACTTCCGCTCGCCAGCCCGCACATTCAGACAGTGATGAGTTTCTATTAGTCTTTTGCTGAGCTGCCTCATCATACACGTGGGTTTCCCCTAGTCACCCTTTAATCTCGGACCGATTCAGGGAAGTTAACAGGTACTAAAAATCTTCGACCCGTGCCCGTGTTTAGGCCAGGGTGTCCCGTGTCAAAGGTCAGATTTATGGGCCCGCGCTTGACCATCCTTTCAGGTCATCACAGGAGCGGTGATAACTTGACCAGTGCACTGTTTTTGGTCTGTACAAACTTCACTAAACTCATCCCATCTCTTGCTGTCCTCGACGGGAACTTTTCTGTTTTTTGCCTTCTACTTGTCGCCGGGCCATTAACAATGATTTACTAAAATTCATTCGCGGGCCAGGTAAAATTTCCTGGCGGGCCGGATGTGGCCCGCGGGCCGGGTGTTTGACACCCCTGGTCTAGAGCATCTGTCAACGAAATCTTTCCTCCATTACAAAGCTTTGGCTTTGGAGAGAAAAAGTGATGAAGACTGTGACTGCAGGACAGCTTGCACTTCCAGTGAACTCACAGCAGACTCCCATCCCGCCACAGCTTGTCCTCCACGTGGAAGGAAGGCGCTCATCCACTGAGAATTTCTCATGCATTGGAAACAACGCTTATGTCCATCCCCTCCCCTCCCCCTACTTACCTCTGTGACCCTCCGTCCTGGAGAGTTGACGAGGGCTTAGTACGTGTTTACTATCCTGCAAGGAGGTGGCGTCCCCTGTTTACTGTCCTGCTTCATCTGACAAAGATCCACACACACACACCCATCACTGTCACGAATTCTGATGTCATGACAAATTTCCTGTCACTGTTGCGACCGAGGAAATGTTACTTTGTGACATTTGGTTCCAAGAAAATAAGAACAAAGCTGTGACCTTGACATTTTCTATAAGAAATGGAAGGGAAGAAGTCTAACTAAAACTGGGTTTTGTTTGTTTATTTCATGTCGACAGTCAACTGACTTTCTGACATTTCAGGCCGGACATCAAGTCTGGCAGAGCTCAGTACAAGCTGCAGCAATTATTTTTTTAAATACTGAGGCCAGAGTGCGAGATAATTGCTGTTGAAAGATCACTAGACACGATAATTACCTTTCACAGATCACTAGACACTACAATTGTCAAAGATCACTAGACATTCAAAGATTATTAGACACTATAATTACCTTTCAACAATCAGTAGACACTAAAATTACTGTTGAAAGTCAGCAGACACTGTAATTACCGTTATAAGATCAGTAGACACTGTAATTACCGTTATAAGATCAGTAGACACTAAAATTACTGCTGAAAGTCAGCAGACACTGTAATTACCGTTATAAGATCAGTAGACACTGTAATTACTGTTATAAGATCAGAAGACACTGTAATTACTGTTATAAGATCAGTAGACACTGCCATTACTGTTATAAGATCAGAAGACACTGTTATTACTGTTATAAGATCAGTAGACACTGTAATTAGCTTTCAACAATCAGTAGACAGTTTCATTACCGTTATAAGATCAGTAGACAGTGTAATTAGCTTTCAAAGATCAGTAGACACTGTAATTACTGTTATAAGATCAGTAGACACTGTAATTACAGTTATAAGATCAGTAGACACTGTAATTACTGTTATAAGATCAGTAGACAGTGTAATTAGCTTTCAAAGATCAGTAGACACTGTAATTACCATTATAAGATCAGTAGACAGTGTATTTACTGTTATAAGATCAGTAGACACTGTAATTACAGTTATAAGATCAGTAGACACTGTAATTACTGTTATAAGATCAGTAGACACTGTAATTACTGTTATAAGATCAGTAGACAGTGTAATTAGCTTTCAAAGATCAGTAGACACTGTAATTACCGCTATAAGATCAGTAGACACTGTAATTACTGTTATAAGATCAGTAGACAGTGTAATTAGCTTTCAAAGATCAGTAGACACTGTAATTACCGCTATAAGATCAGTAGACACTGTAATTACTGTTATAAGATCAGTAGACAGTGTAATTAGCTTTCAAAGATCAGTAGACACTGTAATTACCGCTATAAGATCAGTAGACACTGTAATTACAGCTTATAAGATCAGTAGACACTGTAATTACTGTTATAAGATCAGTAGACAGTGTAATTAGCTTTCAAAGATCAGTAGACACTGTAATTACCGCTATAAGATCAGTAGACACTGTAATTACTGTTATAAGATCAGTAGACAGTGTAATTAGCTGTTCAAAGATCAGTAGACACTGTAATTTACTGATATAAGATCAGTAGACACTGTAATTACAGTTATAAGATCAGTAGACACTGTAATTACTGTTATAAGATCAGTAGACAGTGTAATTAGCTTTCAAAGATCAGTAGACACTGTAATTACCGCTATAAGATCAGTAGACACTGTAATTACTGTTATAAGATCAGTAGACAGTGTAATTAGCTTTCAAAGATCAGTAGACACTGTAATTACCGCTTATAAGATCAGTAGACACTGTAATTACCAGTAGACACTGTAACTGTTATAAGATCAGTAGACACTGTAATTACTAGTTATAAGATCAGTAGACACTGTAATTACTGTTATAAGATCAGTAGACCAGTAGACGTAATTAGCTTTCAAAGATCAGTAGACACTGTAATTACCGCTATAAGATCAGTAGACACTGTAATTACTGTTATAAGATCAGTAGACAGTGTTAATTAGCTTTCAAAGATCAGTAGGACACTGTAATTACCCACTGTAATTACTGTTATAAGATCAGTAGACACTGTAATTAGCTTTTCCACTGTGTAGACACTGTAATTACTGTTATAAGATCAGTAGACAGTGTAATTAGCTTTAAAGATCAGTAGACACTGTAATTACCGCTATAAGATCAGTAGACACTGTAATTACCGTTATAAGATCAGTAGACACTGTAATTACTGTTATAAGATCAGTAGACAGTGTAATTAGCTTTCAAAGATCAGTAGACACTGTAATTACCATATAAGATCAGTAGACACTGTAATTACTGTTATAAGATCAGAGACACTGTAATTATTATAAGATCAGTAGACAGTGTAATTACTGTTATAAGATCAGTAGACAGTCAGTAGAGACACTGTAATTACAGTTATAAGATCAGTAGACACTGTAATTACTGTTATAAGATCAGTAGACAGTGTAATTAGCTTTCAAAGATCAGTAGACACTGTAATTACCGCTATAAGATCAGTAGACACTGTAATTACTGTTATAAGATCAGTAGACAGTGTATTTACTGTTATAAGATCAGTAGACACTGTAATTACAGTTATAAGATCAGTAGACACTGTAATTACTGTTATAAGATCAGTAGACAGTGTAATTAGCTTTCAAAGATCAGTAGACAGTGTAATTAGCTTTCAAAGATCAGTAGACACTGTAATTACCGCTATAAGATCAGTAGACACTGTAATTACTGTTATAAGATCAGTAGACAGTGTAATTAGCTTTCAAAGATCAGTAGACACTGTAATTACCGCTATAAGATCAGTAGACACTGTAATTACTGTTATAAGATCAGTAGACAGTGTATTTACTGTTATAAGATCAGTAGACACTGTAATTACAGTTATAAGATCAGTAGACACTGTAATTACTGTTATAAGATCAGTAGACAGTGTAATTAGCTTTCAAAGATCAGTAGACAGTGTAATTAGCTTTCAAAGATCAGTAGACACTGTAATTACCGCTATAAGATCAGTAGACACTGTAATTACTGTTATAAGATCAGTAGACAGTGTAATTAGCTTTCAAAGATCAGTAGACACTGTAATTACCGCTATAAGATCAGTAGACACTGTAATTACTGTTATAAGATCAGTAGACAGTGTAATTAGCTTTCAAAGATCAGTAGACACTGTAATTACCGCTATAAGATCAGTAGACACTGTAATTACAGTTATAAGATCAGTAGACACTGTAATTACTGTTATAAGATCAGTAGACACTGTAATTACTGTTATAAGATCAGTAGACAGTGTAATTAGCTTTCAAAGATCAGTAGACACTGTAATTACCGCTATAAGATCAGTAGACACTGTAATTACTGTTATAAGATCAGTAGACAGTGTAATTAGCTTTCAAAGATCAGTAGACACTGTAATTACCGCTATAAGATCAGTAGACACTGTAATTACTGTTATAAGATCAGTAGACAGTGTAATTAGCTTTCAAAGATCAGTAGACACTGTAATTACCGCTATAAGATCAGTAGACACTGTAATTACCGTTATAAGATCAGTAGACACTGTAATTACTGTTATAAGATCAGTAGACAGTGTAATTAGCTTTCAAAGATCAGTAGACACTGTAATTACCGCTATAAGATCAGTAGACACTGTAATTACTGTTATAAGATC
The DNA here is from genome assembly GCF_003073045.1 of Pomacea canaliculata. NCBI lineage: Eukaryota > Metazoa > Mollusca > Gastropoda > Architaenioglossa > Ampullariidae > Pomacea > Pomacea canaliculata. Next base: position 591,764 of record NC_037595.1, on the reverse strand, counting down.
AGTAGACACTGTAATTACCGTTATAAGATCAGTAGACACTGTAATTACTGTTATAAGATCAGTAGACACTGTAATTACAGTTATAAGATCAGTAGACACTGTAATTACTGTTATAAGATCAGTAGACAGTGTAATTAGCTTTCAAAGATCAGTAGACACTGTAATTACCGCTATAAGATCAGTAGACACTGTAATTACTGTTATAAGATCAGTAGACAGTGTAATTAGCTTTCAAAGATCAGTAGACACTGTAATTACCGATATAAGATCAGTAGACACTGTAATTACTGTTATAAGATCAGTAGACACTGTAATTAGCTTTAATAGATCAGTAGACACTGTAATTACAGTTATAAGATCAGTAGACACTGTAATTACTGTTATAAGATCAGTAGACAGTGTAATTAGCTTTCAAAGATCAGTAGACAGTGTAATTAGCTTTATCAAAGATCAGTAGACACTGTAATTACCCGCTATAAGATCAGTAGACACTGTAATTACTGTTATAAGATCAGTAGACAGTGTAATTAGCTTCAAAGATCAGTAGACACTGTAATTACCGCTTATAAGATCAGTAGACACTGTAATACTGTTATAAGATCAGTAGACAGTGTAATTAGCTTTCAAAGATCAGTAGACACTGTAATTACTGATGTAGACACTGTAATTACTGTTAGATCAGTAGACAGTGTAATTAGTTATAAGATCAGTAGACAGTGTAATTAGCTTTCAAAGATCAGTAGACACTGTAATTACCGCTATAAGATCAGTAGACACTGTAATTACTGTTATAAGATCAGTAGACAGTGTAATTAGCTAAAGATCAGTAGACACTGTAATTACCGTATAAGATCAGTAGACACTGTAATTACTGTTATAAGATCAGTAGACAGTGTAATTAGCTTTCAAAGATCAGTAGACACTGTAATTACCGCTATAAGATCAGTAGACACTGTAATTACTGTTATAAGATCAGTAGACAGTGTAATTAGCTTTCAAAGATCAGTAGACACTGTAATTACCGATAAGATCAGTAGACACTGTAATTACTGTTATAAGATCAGTAGACAGTGTAATTAAAAGATCAGTAGACACTGTAATTACCTATATAAGATCAGTAGACACTGTTTACTGTTATAAGATCAGTAGACAGTGTAATAGCTTTCAAAGATCAGTAGACACTGTAATTACCGCTATATAGATCAGTAGACACTGTAATTACTGTTATAAGATCAGTAGACAGTGTAATTAGCTTTCAAAGATCAGTAGACACTGTAATTACCGCTATAAGATCAGTAGACACTGTAATTACTGTTATAAGATCAGTAGACACTTTCATAAGATCAGTAGACACTGTAATTACTATAAGATCAGTAGACACTGTAATTACTGTTATAAGATCAGTAGACAGTGTAATTAGCTTTCAAAGATCAGTAGACACTGTAATTACCTTATAAGATCAGTAGACACTGTAATTATGTTATAAGGATCAGTATGTAATTAGCTTTCAAAGATCAGTAGACACTGTAATTACTTATAAGATCAGTAGACACTGTAATTACTGTTATAAGATCAGTAGACAGTGTAATTAGCTTTCAAAGATCAGTAGACACTGTAATTACGTATAAGATCAGTAGACACTGTAATTACTGTTATAAGATCAGTAGACAGTGTAATTAGCTTTCAAAGATCAGTAGACACTGTAATTACGCTTAAAGATCAGTAGACACTGTAATTACTGTTATAAGATCAGTAGACAGTGTAATTAGCTTTCAAAGATCAGTAGACACTGTAATTACGCTATAAGATCAGTAGACACTGTAATTACTGTTATAAGATCAGTAGACAGTGTAATTATTATAAGATCAGTAGACACTGTAATTACGTTATAAGATCAGTAGACACTGATGTACATAGATCAGTAGACACTGTAATTACTGTTATAAGATCAGTAGACAGTGTAATTAGCTTTCAAAGATCAGTAGACACTGTAATTACCGCTATAGATCAGTAGACACTGTAATTACTGTTATAAGATCAGTAGACAGTGTAATTAGCTTTCAAAGATCAGTAGACACTGTAATTACCGCATAAAGATCAGTAGACACTGTAATTACTGTTATAAGATCAGTAGACACTGTAATTACAGTTATAAGATCAGTAGACAGTGTAATTAGCTTTCAAAGATCAGTAGACACTGTAATTACCGCTTATAAGATCAGTAGACACTGTAATTACAGTTATAAAATCAGTAGACAGTGTATTACTATAAGATCAGTAGACAAGTTATAAGATCAGTAGACACTGTAATTACTGTTATAGATCAGTAGACAGTGTATTTATGTTATAAGATCAGTAGACACTGTAATTACAGTTATAAGATCAGTAGACACTGTAATTACTGTTATAAGATCAGTAGACAGTGTAATTAGCTTTCAAAGATCAGTAGACACTGTAATTACCGCTATAAGATCAGTAGACACTGTAATTACTGTTATAAGATCAGTAGACAGTGTAATTAGCTTTCAAAGATCAGTAGACACTGTAATTACCGCTATAAGATCAGTAGACACTGTAATTACTGTTATAAGATCAGTAGACACTGTAATTACAGTTATAAGATCAGTAGACAGTGTAATTAGCTTTCAAAGATCAGTAGACACTGTAATTACCGCTATAAGATCAGTAGACACTGTAATTAGCTTTCAAAGATCAGTAGACACTGTAATTACCGCTATAAGATCAGTAGACACTGTAATTACTGTTATAAGATCAGTAGACAGTGTAATTAGCTTTCAAAGATCAGTAGACACTGTAATTACCGCTATAAGATCAGTAGACACTGTAATTACTGTTATAAGATCAGTAGACAGTGTAATTAGCTTTCAAAGATCAGTAGACACTGTAATTACCGCTATAAGATCAGTAGACACTGTAATTAGCTTTCAAAGATCAGTAGACACTGTAATTACCGCTATAAGATCAGTAGACACTGTAATTACTGTTATAAGATCAGTAGACAGTGTAATTAGCTTTCAAAGATCAGTAGACACTGTAATTACCGCTATAAGATCAGTAGACACTGTAATTACTGTTATAAGATCAGTAGACACTGTAATTACCGTTGAAAGACGTCCAGTTGACGGCCTGTGTATAAACTTGCTGTAAACAAGACGGGGTCACGTGCCAGTACAAAGGGAGCTTACTAACAAGAACTAAAAGTTGCGGATGAGGAAGTCACTGCCGGGCATAAAGATGGCGGTGGTTGTTGTTGTTGTTGTTGTTGTTGCTGTCGTGGCTCAGTCAGGAAAGAAGCAGCAGACAGTTGACATTTGCACGTGACGTTGAAATGAGGGAGTCTGGGAAATATTTTAGTGAGTGGTTTGAAAAATACAGCATAGTTGTCTGTCCTTGTCTGTGACGGCAGTGGTACTCTCCCCTCCGCTCTCTGTCTGTCTGTCTGTCTGTCTGTCCGCCTTTCTCTCTAGTTTATCGTAAGTGTGGAGTAGGTCAATAGGTCAAGCCTTCCGCACATCTCGCTGTGTGTGCGTGTGTTCCGTCAGTCGCAGCTCTTTAAAACTAGCAGTCAACGATTGAAAGTGCAGTCCTCCGTAGGTGAGGTCACGTGACCAGCCACAACCATGAATGACGAGTAGTCGTATTGCTGACGTCATCTCCGGTCCCAGCTATGGAGCTTGTGGCGACCTCTCTGGTTACCGAGGACAGGCAGGGAACCTCCGAGGTTTGAGGACCAACAGGTGCCGTAGCGTCCGGGGTGTAGTGGTGTCACTGGTGTCCACCAACACAAATATTTCATTTATCTCCCTTGAGTGTCAGCATCAATGGTTGGCCGCCAGGTAGGAGCAGCGCTGCGCTGGTTCGATCCCCTTGTAACACAGCCAACGTTTTCCAGAAACCACGGCTGTTGACAGACTCGCTCCAGCACCGCAAGAGAGGAGATATGAGTGTCCCTAAAGAAAGAAAAAAACAACAATAACAACAACAACAACAACAGCAGTGTGGTCTCTAACGTTTCACGTCACGTGTGGGGCTTTCACCATTTGTCATTTCCTCCTGTGACATTCCAGACTGAGGTACGGCCTCCCACACGCATGCGACCGCCCACATCAGGGCATCGGCACCAGCACTGACACTGCTTCACACACTGGCACTGACACTTCTTCACACACTGGCACTGACACTGCTTCACACACTGGCACTGACACTGCTTCACTCACTTGCACTGACACTGCTTCACACACTGCACTGACACTGCTTCACACACCAGCACTCACACAGATTCACACACTGGCACTGACACTGCTTCACACACTGGCACTGACACTGCTTCACACACTGGCACTGACACTGCTTCACTCACTTGCACTGACACTGCTTCACACACTGGCACTGACACTGCTTCACTCACTTGCACTGACACTGCTTCACACACCAGCACTCACACAGATTCACACACTGGCACTGACACTGCTTCACACACTGGCACTGACACTGCTTCACACACTGGCACTGACACTGCTTCACTCACTTGCACTGACACTGCTTCACACTCTGGCACTGACACTGCTTCACACACCAGCACTCACACAGATTCACACACTGGCACTGACACTGCTTCACTCACTGGCACTGACACTGCTTCACACACTGGCACTGACACTGCTTCACTCACTGGCACTGACACTGCTTCACACACTGGCACTGACACTGCTTCACACACCAGCACTCACACAGATTCACACACTGGCACTGACACTGCTTCACACACTGGCACTGACACTGCTTCACTCACTGGCACTGACACTGCTTCACACACTGGCACTGACACTGCTTCACACACAGCACTCACTTGCAGTCACAGCTGCTAGACATGACATTTATGACCGGCACCAGTGCGGCCTGAGTTGATGTCACAGCTGCTGGCCAAGAGTGGCTGTCATATTGTCAGCCTCGTTTCAAGCCACGCAGTCCAAATGGCAGATGTCAGTGTTTGGTATCGCAGCTCGTGATGTCACACAGCGGATATTTGCATAATGACCTTTCCAAATGTCCACATGCACCGAGGTCGGGGTGGACACAACAACGCCACGAGGCTGGTAACTGCGAGAACGTCACGGCACGTCACTGTCACACAATGACACCACACTGCTACGTCATGTGTCAGCATCCAGACTCCTCCTGATCTGCAATTATGAACCCAGGGACATTATCTGCCTCTTCCATCCCTTCAAAGTGAAGACCCTGTATCAGTGTCCTGCTGACCTCACTGCTAGGGTCACGTGACCGTCCTATGTCCTTGTAACACGGTAACGTGACACCGCGCCTTTACAATAAACCTTACGCGCATGCGTCGTGATGAGGAATTGGACATCCGGTGCAGGATCGCCAACGGTCTGGCCGGCTGCTTGTGTGCCTGTCTACGTCATGCAGTCCGTTTAACGTGGACACCACTCTGAGTGTCGGGAGGAGCGGAGGGTCCCTGGGGCCGCAGTCATGAAGTCAGAGCAAGTCGCTGCCCGAGGGCAAAGTTGCAACTGGAGATAAAGTGTCTTTGGTTCGTGCGCCCCGCAGACATTCTCCATCTTTCTTCTTCCCAGGGCATCTTGTGCCCCCCGCTTCGTAAATACGGCTGTAGGAGGTCAACATTTGCGGGGGTTGGGGTGGGGTAGACACCGCTTTCTTGAGGTTCCCGTGTTGCCCCCAAGGGCAATGACTTAACCTCGCTTCATGACTACTGATCCAGAGGTACACCGAAGCATACCCAGAGCTCTAGAATATCGGGTAGACCGGTGATATCAACCAGGTGATGGAGGGCGGGCTGCAAGCAAGCCTTGTGCTAACTTGTGGAGGGCAGCACGGCTAAAGGTCAGAATTAACTCTTGCTCAGAATTAATTAAGTCAGAATTAAGTGGCTGAGTACAACTGCGCAGATGACTAGACGGAATCACTGATGTAAATCCCTGAGTATAATTTGGCCGACGATCTGAACACACCCTTGTCCTACGTCACAGAACACCGTTTAGCCGAGGGTTAGCATGTATCACACATTGGTGAATGTAGTTTGTCCGAGAGTTCCCATGAGCCCTTGGTGTAACTCACTGGCTGGCGGGGGTGGAAGGGGTGAGCAGCACGTGAGGCTGGGGTCAGCCCCAGACCCCACACAGTGTGCATGCAATCAATGCCCGATGCTGGCCGTAGACTTTGAGAGCGACTTCAGTAAACTGGTGACGGACACCGCACTTAGCAGGACTCCTTTTGATAAGAATAAGGTTGCCATGGCAACAGGCTCTCAGAAAGCAGTGAGTTATGCGACAAGGAGAGAGTGCCAGTACAGGCCACTCATCTGTAGACGAAAATTAAAAAGACAAGGAGGCGCATGTCACGTGCAGTGAATACACCTTCCGCAACACTTGATACGAATAGAAACACAGACACACACGTATTGTATGTGCGCATGCGCATGTCATACTGGTGATGGTCTTCCTCATAGTGTTATCGTTGATGCCAGTGATGATGATGATGACGAGGACGACGATGATGATGGTGCAGCGCAGTTTAATCAGCCACCACCCCACGTCGGCCCCAGCCCCAGCCCCAGCCCCTGTCATTTGCGTGGTTGGGCAAGAGGCGAGTACAGGGGCTTGCAAGGCTCCCGTGGATGATAGGCAAGAGAGATAATCGTCACGTGCCAGCCTCCAAATGTCGTTTGAAGGGAGGGTGGCCGCGGAGGTCACCACCAAATGCCAGGCGGCGGGCGCCATTTGGCCAAATGACAGATGTCGCGAGTTGTTGTTGGAGACAAAGTCAGTCCGTGTCGTCCGTACAGTAGTTGCTTCCACTTGAGCTTCGTGATTCACTCTGTGAAATGAGCTGGTAATGACCCGCCATTGCCTCCCCTGCTAGTCCCCCCTCCGTGTGCACAAAATACTTTTCCTCCGTGTCAACCGTCAACAACCCTACACACTCCCCCGTGTGGGCTTGAAGGCGTCAACAATACCTGTAAATACAGCAAGGACAATACAAAGTAAAAACCGTAAAATACAGAGTGAAAACAACTAAGTGTAGTTTGTCAGACATGTTTGAAAGTAGAGTGTGTGCGGAGGTCTCACCCGGAGGGCGGCCGGTGGTACAACGGTCAGCGTCTGTCACCAACACAGTGAGGGTTGGCTGGCCTGGGTTCACCTCTCGTCTCGGGCACACTCTTCTTTCTCTGCATTGACATCTGTTTACAGGGCTGACTGCCTGGCCGACTGTGACACTACGTGAGTAACATGTAGACTGTGTGTGTGTGAGGGGAGTAGGGAGGTGAGTGTGCTACGTGAGTAACATGTAGACTGTGTGTGTGGGGGTGTGTGTGGGGGAGTAGGGAGGTGAGTGTGCTACGTGAGTAACATGTAGACTGTGTGTGTGTGGGGAGTAGGGAGGTGAGTGTGCTACGTGAGTAACATGCAGACAGTGTGTGAGGGTAACGGGAGGTGATGTCTACCCTAAGTGACACGTAGAAGAGTGTGTAGTGGCTGCCTTACTCTCAGCTCATGTAGGTAGATGCAGAGCTTAGTGGGAAAGTGACGGGAACGTGAAAACGTAGTAGCCACGTACCACACAGCAAAAGGTGACGTGGTAGCCGAGCCACTAGCACAGACCAACACCCACAAGGCTTTGTGTAGGAAGCAAGGGGAGATGATCCGCCACACGGTTGTCTGTCATGAAAGGTCTCATGGCGGCGCTGCGCGTTCTGCAAAGTCTGCACTGGAAATACAAAGTCATCGTCACCAGCAACGTCAGCATTCACTGGCCTGTGCCGGTGAACCCTGACCTGTGGTCACTACCAGTGTGTGTGTGTGAAGTCGACACGTGTCCACGCTCGGAGCGCCGCCATGCGCGAGGTGGGTGAGACGGTTGCTGGACATCAGTCACGTGACGGCAGCACCTGTGAGTATCATCGTGTGCTACGTACATACACTTACTCAGTGACGTTCGGCACGCTCTCCACACTTCACGTATTTCACACTCAAAGTTTAATTTGTTTTGTTCTACCAAAAATGCTAATAAACAAAAAACTTCATCTGCAAAAATTCCAAATGAACTAACCGTGCAGGCTCTTAAGACGAAGACGACGAGTTACAAAATGAAATCTGTAAATTGCACGTTGAGACACACAGCGACTGTTTCTTTTCTAATTAACAGGAAACTGAAGTCCACAGTGCCGTGAGCTATGAGTACAGTTGTGAGTGCACTGAAACAAGGCTCTCGACAGATAGACAGCACTTAAACATCTTGTAAGTGCCGGTAGTGCAATGCTACCATCGGCGTCTAGTCCTCCCCCTCTAGTCCCCCCTCTAGTCCCCCTCTAGTCCCCCTCTATTCCCCCCCTCTATTCCCCGTCTAGTCCCCGTCTATTTCTGACACAAAGCAGGCTTACATTATTGTCACGCGACACTAATTTCTACAACAACAACAACCTGTCAGACATTTGGCCTGATGATCAGACACGTCACCTTAGTGTGGGACAGTGAGCCTGACGCTCAGACACCGAGCCTGCGTGTTAGACACACAGTGTGACGTGACATACGGGACCTGTTATGCGAGTAGTGTGACGTGCGACATGGAGCCTAAGTGTTAGCCACACAGTGTGACGTGAGACATGGAGCCTAAGTGTTAGCCACACAGTGTGACGTGAGACATGGAGCCTAAGTGTTAGCCACACAGTGTGACGTGCGACATGGAGCCTAAGTGTTAGCCACACAGTGTGACGTGAGACATGGAGCCTGAGTGTTAGACATGGAGCCTACGTGCTAGCCCCACAGTGTGACGTGACATACGGGGCCCGTTATGCGAGTAGTGTGACGTGCGACATGGAGCCTACGTGCTAGCCCCAAGGTGTGACGTGACATACGGGGCCCGTTGTGCGCGCGGCGTGACGTGAGATACGGCGCCTAACAAGCAGACAAGACGGCGCAGGCGCAGGGAAGAGTTGCTGCCGGCGGTGCAGTAGCAGCGCGTGAGGCGGCGGGCGCCGTCTGGCGGTCGGTGGTGTCGCTGCGCGTGTGAGTCAGACGGTAACACCAGTCACTTCCTGTCCTCTACATGCGATGTGCGGAAAAACTAACTTGTGCTTGCCGCGAAACTTTGGTGGAGATTCCAGGAACTGTCACGGTAAGTGCTTGGCTTGACATGACACTAGTGACCATAAGGCTAGACACGGTCGTTGGCCGCGAGCTGAGTCCACGAGACTAAGGCTTGTAAACATCAGCAACTTGTGTAAACAATCTTCAACTTGTTTGTCTTTCAAAGTCTTGGCGTGACGTCATCGGCCGGTCACTAGCGAAGCGCGTGCTGACGGCCTCCCACACCACCCACCCTCGGCAGCTTGGGGGAGGATGGAGTGGCGAGTGAACAAAGGAGAGGCGTGACTGACAAAGACGGGTAGATCCGCTCACCCGTAACTCGGCGCTGATTTGCAGCTTTCTCTGACCCACCGCCCGTCTGTGGGGGAGAAGACAAGTCGTGTGGGGGGCAGCAAGCGTTGTGAGCGAGTCTTGCCGCTTGCTCTAGTAGGAAAGTGCTTCCACCTTGCGGAGATTTCGCACTGTTGGAGGGAGGGGGAGACAGGGGGGAAGAAATCGGAGTACCCAGAGAAAGGAGGAAGTCTTGGTCTGGTGACAGGCCTTTTTATAGTGCCGTCCACCCGAGACAGGTTACAGATTCGTCAAATCAGTCCGCCAGCCAGCCAGCCAGCCAGCGAGCAGGGGGCGGCTGTGTAACCGCTTGGGACGTTCTCACATTTATCACACATCTACCCGCGTGACGATGAACGCCCACCGCCCCCTTTTCCCTGTTTGTATCAGTGAATGTGTAGACACTCCCCATCCCTGTTGGATGTATAGACTACACCACCCTTATATAGACACTGACACAAGAGGGTAGACACGTCAGCATTGTATCTGCTACACGTCAGCAAAGCAAATGCTGTAGATTGCACTGCTGACAGGTACCCGGTACATACAGGTGTCTGCTGTGTACAGGCTGTTACATACAGGTACCCGGTACATACAGGTGTCTGCTGTGTACAGGCTGTTACATACAGGTGCTCTACATACAGGTACCCGGTACATACACCCTGCTACATACAGGTGTCTGCGTCTTTCCCGATGCGTCTTACTATTGATGTCTATGCTAGAGTTACTAATTTTAGGCACAACTACAGACTATAGATGTACACACTGTAATAGTACAGATATGTGTGTAGACATTATAATAGTACAGATTATATATCTTTAAACATATCTGTCACGTGCATTAGTCCGCTGACCCCAGCTCGTCATCGTCATCCTCCTCGCGGTGTCGTCCCCACAGATGCTCGTGGCTTGGTTTCTTCTGTCTTTGACTGTCGCTTCCTTTGGAACTGTTCGTCTGGAGCGCACAGAGCTCACGTGTCTAGTGATGACACTGTAGACTGTGTAGTCTGTCTACACATTACATTACCTGCACTCGGTGAGTGGAGAAGACACGGCACAGACAGCGATGTCCTGGCATGCCATGGCAATAGAGACTTGCACATTACAATTCAGATTATTATACACAGTATTATACAAATTATTATACAAATTACAATATACCATACAAAATATTATATAAATTATTGTACAAATTATAATATACCATACAAATTATTGTATAAATTACCATACAAATTATTATACAAATTACAATGCAAATTATTATACAAATTACAATACAAATTATTATGCAAATTACAAAACAAATTATTATACAAATTACAATATACAATACAAATTATTATATAAATTACAATACAAATTATTATACAAATTACAATATACAATACACATTATTATGCAAATTATAATATACCATACACATTATTATACAAATTATTATACGAATTACAATACAAATTATTATATAAATTACAATACAAATTATTATGCAAATTACAATATACCATACAAATTTTTATACAAATTACAATACAAATTACAATATACCATACAAATTATTATACAAATTGCAATACAAATTATTATACAAATTACAATACAAATTATTATACAAATTACTATATACCATACAAATTATTATACAAATTATTATACAAATTACAATATAACATACAAATTATTATGCAAATTACAATATAACATACAAATTATTATGCAAATTACAAATTACAATACAAATTATTATGCAAATTACAATACACATGACTATACAGATTACAACACAAATCCTGTAACCAATAACTAACCCTGACCATGACCTGTTGCCACGTCCAACCATCACTATTACCACCACGTCACAGCCTCGTTATAATGTCTGAACAGTTTATTTGGCACGCGCTACCCTCGATATTCCAAACACCGACCATGTGATGTGTCTGAGGTTCACTGACCACCCTGACCACGTGATGTGTCTGAAGCTGAGCCCCTTTGTAGAACATTCTCATCACGTGACACATGGTACGACACGCTGATAACATAGATGTCGAGACTGAGGCTAAAGTCAACCGCTGCTGCATTTAAAGCCGACGATGATTCTGTCCTTGTCCGCAAAACTACCCCGAGGCTTGTGTGGGGTACATCGCACACCTGTATGCCAGACACATATGTATACTCATATTAAACACAGACTCCTGGCGTGCAGTAGCCTTGTAAGCTGAGATTAGTTGCAGCTTGGTGTCACTAACGCAGCGGCCATCATCTTGCCTGCAGCCTCGTTGTGGCGTCAGCCCCGCGGTTGAGTGAAGCCGTGTCGGTGCGCCGCTTGATGTGTGCGTGTGTGAGAGAGTGTGTGAGTGTGAGAGAGAGTGTCATTCCTTCAGTCCTTCACACACACACGCACCACACGCGCCCACACACACACCATAACGACTAGCCCTCCACACAAGCATAGCCCCTCCTCCTCCTCCTCCTCCTGCACCTTGCGGGAGAGCGCGCGATGCCAGGCCTAATGAGGGCCTAACGAGCTAATTGGACTTAACGATGGCCGGTGATGAGGGAGGCGGGTGGTGAGAGGTCCTTCCGTCACGTGCTGCAACGGCGAGGTGCTGCTGTGCTGCTGCTGTCACGTGACCTCACTGCTGACCACAGACAAGACAACAAGACAGAGATGAGCGCTGACCACGTGGCCACGGAAGTCGGGTGCACGCAGGGCGGGGTGTATGTATGAGGGGGGGGGGGAGAGTAAGGGAGAGAAGCGTGCCTCGCACAGCTGCGGCTCTGGTGACCGTTAGACGCACGTGAGCCGACAGGTGGCGCCAGTATCGTCTGTAGTGGGGCGCTGCTTGCTCCCATGATGCTTTATTCTGTGTCCTGACCTCTCAACCAACCAGCCAGCCACCTGTTGACACTTCAACCTGACAGCGGGCCGTCCAGCTGGTGTCGGTGTGAGTGGACAATCGGTCCTAGTGTCTCCTGGGCTTGTCTCCCTTTCCCATATTAAATTGTTGCTCGTCTCTTGTCTCCCTTTTTGCTGTCTGTACTCTAGCTCTGTCTTTGGGGTTATAATCTCCCTTTACCAGCTTATTTTGTTACTGCAGTCAGTGTCTTGTAGGCTTGTCTCCCTTTCCCTGATTAAATTGTTACCAGTGTCTCCAAGAGTCGTCTCCTCCCTGATTGGTCCTCCTCCCAGTGTCTCATGGGGTCGTCTCCCTTTCTCATGGTATTCTGTTCCTCCCCCAGTGCCTCGATATCCTTGCGCCACCCCCTTACCTGTGGACACCTGTACGGACTTTGGACACCAACTGCGTGCTGAGAGCTGTGACGTCACGTGATCTGCATAGTGCTGACGGCACGTGACAAGTGATAATCGTTTGTCAGACACCTTTGTTCGCGGGTCTTATTAGTCTGTGGAGTGTCATATAGTGACTATTGGTCTGTGGAGTATCATATAGTGACTAATGGTCTGTGGAATATCATAGTGACTATTGGTTTGTGGAGTATCATATAGTGACTATAGGTTTGTGGAGTATCATATAGTGACTAATGGTCTGTGGAGTATCATATAGTGACTAATGGTCTGTGGAGTGTCATATAGTGACTAATGGTCTGTGGAGTATCATATAGTGACTAATGGTCTGTGGAGTGTCATATAGTGACTATAGGTTTGTGGAGTATCATATAGTGACTAATGGTCTGTGGAGTATAGTGGTTGTATTAGTGTGTGGAGTATCAAATACTGACTATATTAGTGTGTGGAGTGTCATATAGTGACTTTTGGTCTATGAATATCATATAGTGACTATATTAGGGTGTGGAGTGTCATATAGTGACTATAGGTCTGTGGAGTATCATATAGTGACTATTGGCGTGGTTGTATTAGTGTGTCGAGTGTCATATAGTGACTTGTTCCGTGGAGTGTTATGTAGTCACTGTATCAGAGGTGGAGGCGTGACGAGAGGGGGTCAGGGGGGTCTGTACCCGGGCCCGAGGCTGTGAAAGGGTCCGGCCTTGGTCAGTAAATTGTTTTCCCTTTCGTTGTTGTTGTTGTTGTTGTTGTTGTTGTAAAGGGAAGGTTGATGTCACGTTCCTCAGTCGAGCGGACTACTACAAGGCTGATCCTTGAAAGTCATGTTTACTTATTTACTAACCACTCACGTGTAAACAACTCCGTGTTCAAGTAGTGATGTAGGTCCTAGTGCACTTGTCCTCATGTTTACAGTCTCTATTACATTACTTAGTGAAATATATAGTGACACTACATTTACACTACTATTACACTACTTAGTGAAATACATAGTGACACTACATTTACACTACTTAGTGAAATACATATTGACACTACATTTATACTACTATTACACTACTTAGTGAAATACATAGTGAAACTACATTTACACTACTATTACACTACTTAGTGAAATACATAGTGACACTACATTTACACTACTATTACACTACTTAGTGAAATACATAGTGACACTACATTTACACTACTATTACACTACTTAGTGAAATACATATTGACACTACATTTACACTACTATTACACTACTAAGTGAAATACATAGTGACACTACATTTACACTACTATTACACTACTTAGTGAAATACATAGTGACACTACATTTACACTACTATTACACTACTTAGTGAAATACATAGTGAAACTACATTTACACTACTATTACACTACTTAGTGAAATACATAGTGACACTACATTTACACTACTATTACACTACTTAGTGAAATACATAGTGACACTACATTTACACTACTATTACACTACTTAGTGAAATACATAGTGACACTACATTTACACTACTATTACACTACTTAGTGAAATACATAGTGACACTACATTTACACTACTATTACACTACTTAGTGAAATACATAGTGACACTACATTTACACTACTATTACACTACTTAGTGAAATACATAGTGACACTACATTTACACTACTATTACACTACTTAGTGAAATACATATTGACACTACATTTACACTACTATTACACTACTTAGTGAAATACATAGTGACACTACATTACACTACTATTACACTACTTAGTGAAATACATATTGACACTACATTTACACTACTATTACACTACTTAGTGAAATACATAGTGACACTACATTTACACTACTATTACACTACTTAGTGAAATACATAGTGACACTACATTTACACTACTATTACACTACTTAGTGAAATACATAGTGACACTACATTTACACTACTATTACACTACTTAGTGAAATACATAGTGACACTACATTTACACTACTATTACACTACTTAGTGAAATACATAGTGACACTACATTTACACTACTATTACACTACTTAGTGAAATACATAGTGACACTACATTTACACTACTATTACACTACTTAGTGAAATACATATTGACACTACATTTACACTACTATTACACTACTTAGTGAAATACATAGTGACACTACATTTACACTACTATTACACTACTTAGTGAAATACATAGTGACACTACATTTACACTACTATTACACTACTTAGTGAAATACATAGTGAAACTACATTTACACTACTATTACACTACTTAGTGAAATACATAGTGACACTACATTTACACTACTATTACATTACTTAGTGAAATACATAGTGACACTACATTTACACTACTATTACACTACTTAGTGAAATACATATTGACACTACATTTACACTACTATTACACTACTTAGTGAAATACATAGTGACACTACATTTACACTACTATTACATTACTTAGTGAAATACATATTGACACTACATTTACACTACTATTACACTACTTAGTGAAATACATAGTGAAACTACATTTACACTACTATTACACTACTTAGTGAAATACATATTGACACTACATTTACACTACTATTACACTACTTAGTGAAATACATAGTGACACTACATTTACACTACTATTACATTACTTAGTGAAATAATATTGACACTACATTTACACTACTATTACACTACTTAGTGAAATACATAGTGAAACTACATTTACACTACTATTACACTTACTTAGTGAAATACATAGTGACACTACACATTTACACTACTATTACACTACTTAGTGAAATACATAGTGACACTACATTTACACTACTATTACACTACTTAGTGAAATACATAGTGACACTACATTTACACTACTATTACACTACTTAGTGAAATACATAGTGACACTACATTTACACTACTATTACATTACTTAGTGAAATACATATTGACACTACATTTACACTACTATTACACTACTTAGTGAAATACATAGTGAAACTACATTTACACTACTATTACACTACTTAGTAGCATGTTACCATCGACTGGCAAAATAATTTACGATTACAATTACAAGGGGCCTGGAGAAATCGTCTACCCCGGGGCCAGTGTCAGTAGTGTTGATAGTGCTGGTAGTGCTGGTAGTCTTAGTAGTGTTGATAGTGTTGTTAGTGCCAATAGTGTCAGTAGTGCTGATAGTGTCGGTAGTCCCAGTAGTGTAGGTAGTGTCCGTAGTGTCGACATATCGGCGAGGGCGGCAGGCTCGCGTGCGTGTGTGGAAGCTCTGTGTGTGTGTGTCCTCGCAGAGAGAGAGGTGGGGGATGTTGATGTATGGCCGCGTGGAGACAATGGGGGGAGTGGGGTCTGGTGACCACAGCCTGGAGCGTGGCGTGCAGAACTGGTGTATATCACGATGACAATGGTGACAGGCTGGCAAGAGGAGATAACCAACGGACTTGCAAACTCTCTCAGGCAGGCAATAAGATAGCCACAGGCCCCCTCCCTCCCTCATACACCAGTGACTGCTGTAAACAAAGGCCCCCTCCTCCCTCATACACTAGCGACTGTTTGTAAACAAAGGCCCCCTCCCTGGCTAGCGCTCGCTGTAAACAAAGGCCCCCTCCCTCCCTCATACACTAGTAACTGCTGTAAACAAAGGCCCCTCCCTCCTCATACACTAGTGACTATTGTAAACAAAGGCCCCCTCCCTGGCTAGAGCTCGCTGTAAACAAAGGCCCCTCCCTCCCTCATACACCAGTGACTGCTGTAAACAAAGGCCCCTCCCTGGCTAGCGCTCGCTGTAAACAAAGGCAGGCACGTGGGGAGGGTAGAAGCCCGGGTGGGTGTGGGGCAGGTCGGTGGTGTGGAGGAGGCTGACTCACCGCGTGTGCCGCCATGCATCAGAGACTACAACTACAACCTCAGACATGATGCTGTCGCTGCAGGCCCCGCCATGGCCAGTGTCCGCGGCTGGAGAAAGTTTGTTGGACTCATCAATAATTGCTAGAGAAGCCTCATTGTTATTCTAATGGCCGCCTCTCTCTGTGCGCCGGTGTTGTGCTACACGGCCGCCAACTTTGTCTCCGGCGTTTTCGATTTCTAAATTGATTTGCCTGCTGGCTTGTTGAGGTGGAGTGGTGGCTGTCGTCGTACACCTTCCTTGTCGGCGGCCGCCTTCAATCCCAGCTTGTCTCTGATGTTTGATCCCCTCCCCTGCACCTCCCTCCATGCCACACGGTGAATACAGCGGCACTGGTCCCCCCGCCAACAGCGACTACAACAACACGTGGCGGTCACTAGGCGCGTGTGTACCTGTGGTGAGGGAAGCAGGGACACGTCATCACACGGCGCGTGGACACGATGAACCGTCACAACGGTAGTTGACTGCTGGACAAACACACTTCAGCCTGCAGCTGCTGATGCTGGTGTGCTTCTGCTTCCTTCTCTGTGTGTCAGCGTGTGTGTCAGTGTGTCAGTGTATCAACATGTGTGTCAGCGTGTGTCAGTGTGTCAGCGCGTGTGTCAGTGTATCAGCGTGTGTCAGTGTGTCAGCGTGTGTCAGTGTGTTTGTGTGTCAATGTGTCAGCGCACGTGCCAGCGCGTGTCAGGGTGTTTGTGTGTGTCAGTGTGTCAGCGCGATGTGTCAATGTGTCAGCGTGTGTGTCAGTGTGTCAGCGCGTGTGTCAGTGTGTCAGCGTGTGTGTCAGCGCGTGCTTGTCTTGAAGATGACTTCCGGACTACGAAGTTGATGGAAGGCGCTGTGTCTGTGAAGCGGATCTCATTTCTCCATCTTGTGGTGTGGTGCACAGAGTGCTGCCAGCGCTGTCTTGACCTCCCTGACCTTGCTGAGGTGCTGAGGGCGCGACATGTGACACTGGTGTCACCGTGTGTCATCCTTTTGTTAGTCTGTCTGCTGACATGTCAGCAAGTGTCTCTGAGTGCATGTCTTGGCGGTTTCAGCTCTAAAGTTGTAATGAGATGCGCTTGAGCAGGTTTGACAACAAAGATTTAATTTACGCTGTGGGCCTCTACCGCACTACGTCACCAGCTACAGCGAAAAACGTCACCGAAAACCTGAATCAGTTTGTAAAGTTGATATTAAACGTAAACAAATGACAGCAGGACAACAGGCCTGGCTACGTCACAAGCTGTGACATATACTGACAGGAGGAGCCAGGGTCACGGCGGGACATTGAAAGCATTTTGCTCTCATTACTCGGGTAATTGCAAGAAACTGAGAGTAATGACCAATGGCGAGAAGCAGGCTGTTGTCTTCTCGCGTTATAATGTCAACTTTACACCTTTACACTTGTGAAGCCAAGATGGCCTGTGTCTGTGTAGTGACTAGGTAGTAGACTCCACAGTGTGTAGTGACTAGGTAGTAGACTCCACAGTGTGTAGTGACTAGGTAGTAGACTCCACTGTGTGTAGTCACTAGGTAGTAGACTCCACTCTGTGTAGTCACTAGGTAGTAGACTCCACTCTGTGTAGTCACTAGGTAGTAGACTCCACTCTGTGTAGTGTCTAGGTAGTAGACTCCACTCTGTGTAGTGTCTAGGTAGTAGACTCCACTCTGTGTAGTCACTAGGTAGTAGACTCCACTCTGTGTAGTGTCTAGGTAGTAGACTCCACTCTGTGTAGTCACTAGGTAGTAGACTCCACTGTTTAGTCACTAGGTAGTAGACTCCACTGTGTAGTGACTAGGTAGTAGACTCCACTGTGTAGTGACTAGGTAGTAGACTCCACTGTGTGTAGTCACTAGGTAGTAGACTCCACTCTGTGTAGTCACTAGGTACTAGACTCCACTCTGTGTAGTGTCTAGGTAGTAGACTCCACTCTGTGTAGTCACTAGGTAGTAGACTCCACTCTGTGTAGTGTCTAGGTAGTAGACTCCACTCTGTGTAGTGTCTAGGTAGTAGACTCCACTGTGTGTAGTCACTAGGTAGTAGACTCCACTCTGTGTAGTCACTAGGTAGTAGACTCCACTCTGTGTAGTCACTAGGTACTAGACTCCACTGTGTAGTGACTAGGTAGTAGACTCCACTGTGTAGTGTCTAGGTAGTAGACTCCACTGTGTAGTCACTAGGTAGTAGACTCCACTGTGTGTGTAGTGACTAGGTAGTAGAGTCCACTGTGTAGTGACTAGGTAGTAGACTCCACTCTGTGTGTAGTGACTAGGTAGTAGAGTCCACTGTGTAGTGACTAGGTAGTAGACTCCACTCTGTGTGTAGTCACTAGGTAGTAGACTCCACTCTGTGTAGTCACTAGGTAGTAGACTCCACTCTGTGTAGTCACTAGGTACTAGACTCCACTGTGTAGTGACTAGGTAGTAGACTCCACTGTGTAGTGTCTAGGTAGTAGACTCCACTGTGTAGTCACTAGGTAGTAGACTCCACTGTGTGTGTAGTGACTAGGTAGTAGAGTCCACTGTGTAGTGACTAGGTAGTAGACTCCACTCTGTGTGTAGTGACTAGGTAGTAGAGTCCACTGTGTAGTGACTAGGTAGTAGACTCCACTCTGTGTGTAGTCACTAGGTAGTAGACTCCACTGTGTAGTGTCTAGGTAGTAGACTCCACTCTGTGTAGTGTCTAGGTAGTAGACTCCACTGTGTGTAGTCACTAGGTAGTAGACTCCACTCTGTGTAGTGTCTAGGTAGTAGACTCCACTGTGTGTAGTGACTAGGTAGTAGACTCCACTGTGTGTAGTTTCTATTTCTAACAGAGACAAGAGCTGTCTTCAGTCTGCACGTGACAATAGACAGGACCACTAGACATCTACAGTCTATTCACAGTCAAGGTGAATGTGACATCACACCGGTTTCTCTGAGGAAGATTGACAAATCAAAAAGTCTCCGGCGTCTTGAGTGAACAGTGAACAGTGAACAGCATGCTGACCATGAGCAGGGCGGCAGACGAGGGTCATCGTGACTCGTACTTCGTCACGCCGTAGTCTGCAGGTGTCGTCACGTGACGCCGACATTATGGAGAGTTGCGGCAGACGCCGTGCTTACACAAGCATTTCATTACTGGCGGTGTCGGACGGGGTCAGGCGGGGTCGCGCGGGGTCGACTCACCTGGGATCTGTCTTGGCCAGAGATCTGCCAACTGATAGGGCAGGGGCAGACTACTGTGCTGATGAGGGGCAGACAATTCGCACGCACCAAGCTGCTGTGACGGTGAGGGGAGACCCCTAGGGACTGTTATCCTACAAATGTCAGAGAGAGTGACCTCCCTTATCTCTCCCCTCATCTGTGCGCGCGCTGTGACCTGCGCACCACATCTACACCATGTCTGAGTGCGCATGCACCTGCTTCCTGAAGATTCCGCTTGGTGGGGAGTCTTGTGCCGTTGGTAGTAGAAAATTGTCTTCTCTTTGTTATCCTGGAGCTGCCTTGGTGTGGCGCTGGGGCCGGTGATCGCCACCTTGTTGTCTGCGCTTTCCAATAACGGGGGATCACCACGTAGAAGGTTGAAGACGTAGAGGTACAAAGATTACCACGTAGAAGGACAAGCTAGAGACGTAGAGGTTCAAAGGTCAACACGTAGACGGATAAGTTCAATACGTAGAGGTACAAAGGTCACCACGTAGAAGGACAAGGTAGAGACGTAGAGGTTCAAAGGTCAACACGTAGACGGATAAGTTCAATACGTAGAGGTACAAAGGTCACCACGTAGAAGGACAAGGTAGAGACGTAGAGGTTCAAAGGTCAACACGTAGATGGATAAGTTCAATACGTAGAGGTACAAAGGTCACCACGTAGAAGGACAAGGGCAGGTCTTGCTAGGAGGAGTAGGAGAAAGAAAGTGTAGACTGCAGACTGTCTACGACTCCGCCGTGACTACCAGACAGAACCCCGCCAGCTCCTCTCTTGAGGCAGCAGCGACACGCAATGAAGAAGACATGCACTGCGCAATAATATACACGTACACGTACACGTACACATACACACATGCATACGCATACACTGACATAGACATACGTCACCATAATAACACCGTCTGTTGTCCTACCCCAGGGGTGGCCAGTGTCTGGTTCGCGGGCCACACAAGACCCCAGAAATCATTTGCTGCGGTCTGTCAAAGACTGAAACTACGGCTTGACCCCGTACAGCGGGGTCACGTGACTCTTGATAATCTGGTATCCGCTAATGATCTGAAAATATCCTAATGGCCCCTAGCCCTGCCACACATCATGCCACACGGCAGTCACGGCAGTCACAGCAGTCACACCACTGCGGCCTGTTATCCAGTTTCCTCGCTGCAGGGTAACAGGACCTACAGCAGCCTACAGACAAGAAGTACCCGGATGTGAGAAAGAGCTCTGGCTGTAAAAAGAGTCGGGTAATCTTATGAAAAGTTTACAAATGTCAACTGTTCACATTGTCAAGCTTTCATTCTGTGTTTCAGTGACGTCACTAGTGCGGACTGCTGACGTGGAGGTCAAGCACGATGACGTATGGTCACCCGTCCCACCCGCTTCTTTGTTTTCTCTCCGTTATCTTCTTCCTCTCCTCGTCACCGGTCTCCGGGCACCCGGACACCCTGGCATCCACCCCGCCTGCTTCCCCCCGACACACCAGTCGCATCCCACCTGTAACCATGACAACGACCCCACGGCCGGATGCTAACCTGCCCGAGGCCGCAGCAGCGACATCTGCCGTCCCCGCCATCACGCAGAGGGCGCCACTAGACGGCGAGTTCGACTGTCCCCGGGGAGTGTGCCAGTGCTACTTGCTGATGCCCCAGAACCAAGTCTGGCTGAACTGCACTTTGCCGAGTCTCGACAACTCCGCCGAGCAGCGGGCCACACTGCGTGACATTCCAGTCACGCGCTCCGCTTTCATGACGCTGACGTAAGTCATTGGCTCCGCCCACCTTCATGCAAGCTGCCTCAACGTGTCTTTATTTATATATAGCATGTCTGGCTGGCTGGCTCGCTGGCAGATTATGTCAGGTCTAGCGCGCAATGATTTGACACAAAAACCACCCCAACCCCACTCCAGCTACGCCAGGTCGCGTGACATGCCGTTAAATACAAACCCCAGGGGTATTTTTAGAAGGTAGGGGATTAGACTCCCCGATATTGCAGACGGGTCAGAAGGTCAAGATGACTGAATTATTTAGCAGCAACGACTTCATTTTACATTTAGAGACATCATCACCGGAGAATTACTGACACCCTGATCGTCCCGCACAGTTTTTACGGGTGGTTTTCTCTTCCAATGCAGGTGTGAACAGTCTGACCCCCCTCAGCGGAGCTACCTGTCTGACGGCATGTTCTCGCACCTGTCGCAGCTGGTGCAGCTGGATCTCATCGATTGTCGCTTCCACGACTTACCTCGTCACGCCTTCCGCGGCCTGAGCAGCCTGGAGGTGCTGCACATCAAAGGCGCCAACCTCATTGGACAGGTGCACCCGGACTTCGCGGCGCCGTTGGGCAAGCTGCGCGCGCTGCAGGTGATCGAGAGTAACGTGCACCAACTTCCTGCGTTGTGCGACCTGCAGCGCATGCGCACTCTTAATCTTTCTTACAACCACCTGCAGCATCTGCATCAGGCCGGCGTCATGTGCCGCAGCTCACCGTTTCTGGCGTTAGAGCTGTTCGACGTCAGCAACAACAACCTCTCCACCCTGCCGGACTGGGCACCTGAAAGCTTCCCCCACCTGCTGCGACTGTCCGCCGCCCACAACGCCATCCCCGCCCTGGAGGTGCACGTCTGTGATGAGTTGTCGAAACTGATGTTTCTGGATCTGACCTACAACGCGCTCCGGGACGTCAGCAGCCTGAACGTAGCCAACTGCTC
Source organism: Pomacea canaliculata (assembly GCF_003073045.1). Taxonomy (NCBI): domain Eukaryota; kingdom Metazoa; phylum Mollusca; class Gastropoda; order Architaenioglossa; family Ampullariidae; genus Pomacea; species Pomacea canaliculata. The sequence continues at coordinate 569,164 of NC_037595.1, read as the reverse complement.
CAACCTCAGGGTACTGAGACTGGGAGGCAACTTGATAGGCCAGCTACCTGCTCGGGTGTTCAACAACATGCATATGCTCCAACAGTTGTCGCTGTTCAGCATGGGTCTTGACGACAACGTCTGGGACAGAATTTCCGTCCTGACCTACCTGGATGAGCTGGAGCTTCAAGACAACTCTCTCATCACCATCCCACCCGGGGTCATGCAGGAGTTTACCAACCTTCAGTACCTCAATCTGTCTTCTAACCGGATTCGCATTCTGCCCAAAAAAGCCTTCATCTGGCAGTACAAGCTGACGTCACTCGATCTGTCCTCCAACGGCATGACTGAGCTCCCTCGCCAGGCGTTCAGCAGCAACCTCCACAGCCTGCAGGTGCTGAACCTGGCCAACAACAGCCTGTCCTACATCGAGCAGACGACGTTCTCCGGTCTCAGGGCTCTGAAGTGGCTGAACTGTAGCCACAACCACCTCAAGAGCGTGCCTGACGAGGCCTTCTCTGGCTTGTCGCAGCTGCAGGTGTTGGACTTCAGCCGTAACCAGGTGCGCTCCCTCGGTGTCGAGGCCTTTGGTCACGTGACTGCACTGACTCACGTACTGCTGGCTCACAACCAGCTGCAAGCGGCTCCCCTTATGTCGGGGTTGACCAAGCTGCTGGAGGTGGATCTCAGCTTTAATAACCTGACATCACTTCCGCCCACAATGTTCACGAGCCTGCCGGAGCTCGTGGCGGTGAACTTACGTGGCAACAGTCTGCAGACGCTTTCCCCCAAGACTTTCCACGACTGCGTCAACCTGAAGTGGCTGGACCTGTCGCACAACCAGCTTCGCGAGATCTCCTATCTCCACTTCTTTAATGTCTTGCGCCTGGAGTACCTGGACCTTAGCTTCAACCGCCTGCAGGCCATCAGCTCAGTATTCCGCTCCATCAAACCTCGCGCACTGCTGCTGGCCGGCAACAACCTCGTCAGCCTCTTCCGCGGAGACGTGCCTTTGACTGTGGAGGTGCTGGACCTGTCCAGAAACCGCATCTCTCAGATCTCACCCTTCACATTCAGCAGTCTCGCCAGCATTGCCGTCGTCAATCTGACGTTCAACGAGCTGACGTCGTTGTCAGCCAACAACATGGAGATTAGCTACACTCATGCAGTGACCTCGCAGCCCGTCTTTTACCTGAGGGGCAACCCGCTCAGGTGTGACTGCTCCCTCGGCTGGTTGAAAGACTGGAGCTTGGGAAGGTTGCCTAGCAACGTGCTGCCGCTGCCCAAGTTTGATGACTTGGACCTGTTGCATTGCCACTCGACCTACCCCGGGAGTAACGTCAGCTCCACGGTGGAGGAGACAGATCGCGGTCAGTTCATCTGCACCTACAACCGCAAGTGTGGGGAGGGTTGTGTGTGTTGCGGCTTCGATGCTTGCTACTGTAGCAGCGTGTGTCCCGACAGGTGTCGGTGCTACATCGGTGACAACCGCTACATAGTCAACCGCATCGACTGCTCCAACTCGGATCTGATGGCACTGCCAGACCTCATTCCCGAGGCGGCGACGGAACTGCTGCTGGATGGCAACGCGCTGGGCACGCTGGAGGCCATGTCGTTCCTGGGCCACGGTCATGTACTGGTCTTGCGCCTCAACCACAGCGACATCCACGCCATAGAGAACAACACCTTTCGCGGGCTCAGCAGCCTCAAGGAGCTGCACCTCCATCACAACTTTCTGACGGTCATCTACGTGGCTACCTTCAGGGACCTGGACAAGATGGAGGTCCTCCTTCTTCAGGACAACGAGATCGCCTACATCGAGGAGGGGACGTTTGCTCACATGGACAACCTGCGAGTCCTTAACTTGGAGAGAAATCTGCTGGTCTTCCTGTTATTCAGTGACGTAGCCACCAGCAGCTCGCTTACGTCACTCCTGCTGAAAGACAATCCCTGGGCATGCGCGCCAAACTTCACTTGCCAATTCGTCGACCTTGTCTTTAACCGCTCCGTCATAAAGGACATAGAGCAAGTCACGTGCTACTTCCCTGCCCCCGGGGACAAGCGCGCCAACGGAACACTGATCTTGTCGCTGTCGCCGGGTGAGTGCACAGAGAACGTCACGGTTCCGGCAAACGTCACCAGCTACAGCGTGCAGCGCGTGGCTGGCGAGCAGCGGCTGTCCGAGATCCTCGTGGTGGCGGCGCTGTCAGCGGGCCTCCTGCTGGCGCTGCTCGCTGTCTACGTGAACCGCCATCTCCTGCAGGTCTGGTGCTTCACCAGGTTCGGCTGGCGCGTCTTCAAAATGGCGCCGGGCCACGAAGACCGTAACCGCCCGTACGACGCCTTCGTGTCCTACAGCAACCTGGACGAGGAGTTCATCGTGCAGCAGCTAGCGCCACGCCTGGAGAACGGCTACAAGCGCTTCCGCCTGTGTCTGCACTATCGCGACTTTCCTGTCGGGGCTTCCATCGCCGAGACCATCGTCAAGAGCGTGGAGAGCAGCAAGCGGACCATCATCTTGGTCTCCAACAACTTCCTGGACAGCGAGTGGTGCAAGTTCGAGTTCCAGACGGCGCACCAGCAGGTGCTGACCGAGCGCCGCAATCGTGTCATCCTCATCCTGCTGGAGGACGTGGAAGACGCCAAGCTGGACCAGACGCTCAAGCTGTACATGCGCACGCGCACCTACCTGCGCTACGACGACCCCTGGTTCTGGGAGAAGCTCGTCTTCGCCATGCCCGACAAGAAGGCTGAGAAGTTCCAGCGTCTGCCCAGCTCACGTGACCTGGCGTACATGTCGCGTGTGGGTCGCGCTTGTGAATGCGATAGCAGCCCCAGCCCCAACCACACCGCCAGCCTTACCACCAGCTTAAATGTCAACCCCGCCTTCGTCAACGGCCACGTCACCATGGTGACGGATATGATCCCTAACGACATGTACGAGGTGCCGGTGGCCAGCTCGGGCAGCTACGATGTGCTGAACGGCAGCCTGTCGGTGTCCAGCTCCATCTACAACGCCTCGCTCAGCGCAGGCTCCGGGCACTACGAGGAGGTGACACCGCGCGCGCTGGCCATGCGACCCGTCATCAGCAACCTCGACAACGTCAAGCCCCCGCCCCTGCCCCCGCTGCCCAAGAAAGGACTTTTGTCGCACGAGGCGCTCATCGCGGGGTCTCTAGGCTCTCGCGAGACTGTCTCCAGCCGAGAGGAGAACTGGGTGTGAGCCGACCTCACGTGATTGTCATGCGCGCTGGTCCTCGAAACAGGTCCCGCTGTATTGTATTTTCTGTAGACAGGGTTGAGGATGTCTACACTGTCTGTAGACACGGTTGAGGATGTCTGCATTGTCTGTAGACAGGTCGGAGATGTACTGTCAGTGGTGGGGAAAGACAGGACGTGGTGTGTATCTTGTCTGTACACGAGGTAAAGACAGGACGTGGTGTCTGGACTGTGTGTGGACCAGCGACACCCTGCGGTTAGAAGACAGAAGCGAGTGAAAGCTAGATTTCTTCAAAGGGCAGAGAACCGATGTTGTGGATGGTTACTTTGTTCTAACGTGCACAGTGTGGTCGTCAGATAAAAGACACCGTGTGAAGTGCGACGCCATCTTGTGAATGTGGAGGTGGTCACGTGACGTAACACTGTGGCTGACGCTTGGTGCGCACTTGGCCAATGGGAGCTAACTGTTGTTTTATTGGCGATGGTGTTGGCGAGGACACCCACGATGTACTTTGTGTTGTTGCATTCATTAATTAAGTGCCAAAATAGAGAATTCCAAGTGACTTATTATTACAATTAGTGTACAGTGTGTTCGTGGCCGCTAGTCGTGACGTCACGCACGTGTTGTGACATGCCAGGGTGTCACACATGCCTAGTGCAGGGTGTCACGGCTGGCAGTCTGCAGCGTGTTCACACCTTGTCCTGCTCGGTGTGCGTCAGCAAGGGTAGGGGTGGGCTTCTGGAGCAGAACAATCAGCGACTAGCGCCCTCTCGTGGTGATCTGTGTGACCTTACAGCGCGTGTAACGTGTGGAAACACGCAAGTCACGTGTGCAAGGTTACAGCTTGTAGCTATGGATTGTCTGCCTTGGTACGGTAACGGCGTAGTTGGTAGAAGCTGTAGGATCCAGGAGCTGCCTGACTACACCAACAACTTTCCCTACAATCACAACATCCCAACAAACAAACAAACTGCTGAGTAAACAAGGCTTTCTCCTGGTCGTGTCTGTCGGTTGTTGTCAGATAAAGAGCGGGACACATGAAGTGCGGGGTGTCACTGACATGTCACTGACATGACACTGTGTAGCCTCTCACAAGGTTCATTAGCATGTCACGGCGACTTATCAAGCATGTCAGCCCATCGGTCACCTGCTGTCACCATCAGACATCACAGGAACGCACTCGTCTACACAGCATCAAATGCCATTTCTACCCGACTTCCAACAGTCTTTTTATTAGCCTAATCCACCCTGGACATTTATTAGCCTAATCCACCCTGGACATTTATTAGCCTAATCCACCCTGGACATTTGTTAGCCTAATCCACCCTGGACATTTGTTAGCTAATCCACCCTGGACATTTATTAGCCTAATCCACACTGGACATTTATTAGCCTAATCCACCCTGGACATTTGTTAGCTAATCCACACTGGACATTTGTTAGCTAATCCACCCTGGACATTTTGTTAGCCTAATCCACCCTGGACATTTGTTAGCCTAATCCACCCTGGACATTTATTAGCCTAATCCACCCTGGACATTTATTAGCCTAATCCACCCTGGACATTTGTTAGCTAATCCACACTGGACATTTGTTAGCTAATCCACCCTGGACATTTTGTTAGCCTAATCCACCCTGGACATTTGTTAGCTAATCCACCCTGGACATTTATTAGCCTAATCCACCCTGGACATTTATTAGCCTAATCCACCCTGGACATTTGTTAGCCTAATCCACCCTGGACATTTGTTAGCCTAATCCACCCTGGACAAAGGCTATCTGGTTGGTGTAACTACGGAGTGAAACCTGTTCATCCAAGACTTCACTTCAGCAATCAGGTGCACGACAATCCAGGGGGCAGTGCAGAATGTTGTCACGTGCTGGTCAGATGCTCCTAGCCACTCGCGTGTCGCTAACGTTGCCCACGTGGCTGACCTTTGTGTGCTGACGTGGCTACTGGACACAGTATGCTACACATTATTCAGTGAACATTTTTCTGTTTTCACAATGATGTGTTTTAATTAAAACGAGAAGCTACAAAGTGACCACTACGCATGTACCCGCTGTCTGGCGGGTAGGCCCGCTATTTATAGCGCGACGATGAGACTGGGACGTTGATGTCCTCGGGACGATGAAGGAAGATAAGCCGCCGCTGTGACCTTGCTGTCTGTGATACTGTCGTCTGTTTGCTGAGCCTTGATGTGCCAAAGAGGACGTTTGTCTGTAGTGATTGTCTCCCCTTCTCTTCCCCAGTTGTCTCCTCGCCAGTTTCTTACATTCAACCTTCGACTTTCGTTTTGTGAGTGTAACAGCCGTCTGCTGTTGGGTCACGTGATACTGGAGCTGCTATGATGTCCAACAGTCGCATTGAGCGCGTCACCGTGTAGTCTGTAGTCGTCATCGTCACGAGTCACTCAGCACCCGCTGACCGTCACCTGCCATCTTTATATCTTCACAGTATTTTCTTCTCCCTTATCATCCTCATCATGCTTTGTATTACGTCGCACATTTGCCGCTGTGTTTTCATTTGAATTGTTTTGTAAACAACATGGTATTTATTTATCGTTGACTGACATGAATAAATAGTCACACAGTGACAGGGTGTGGTGGTCAGTGACCCTGGCGACAGGTGAGTGTCACTAGCTGTTACCTGCCATTCCTTGTGCTGGCAGGAGTGAGCTGAGTGTGTCGCACCGTCAAACACGAGATCAAAGACTCCGCGTGTCACCCTGGGTAGCTGTCATGGCGGACTAACTGTCAGCAGACCAGCCACCGTGCATGATGATAGCAATTAGCAGTTGGCTTCAGCTGAATACGGTGGTCACGTGCTTCATTTGTTCCTTGTCACGTGCTCGCTGTGTGTGACGGGAAGACGCCAGAGCATCCAGCTCTCAACGCTTTACAGACGAAGGCGATGTAAGGCTTCCATCATCATCATCATCGTCATCATCTAGCATCGTGGCACAATCAGTTTAACAAGCATGTGGCTCTTGTATACTAGAAGCTCACTGGAGGAAGCGATGTCCGGAAAATCAGAACCGCGTGGTGCATTGTGGGGGCGGACAGGTGGTGCTGCCAAGGGGAGACAAGCTGTTATTTCTCTGAACAACCCTAGGGTGAGAGGTCGGCAGGTAAGCTTTCAACTTCCCTTTACGACCGGTAACTCCAGTCCCTCATCGTGGTGAGGACTCATTCTGTCTGGTGTGTGTGTGGGGGGATTCTGCGTATCACGTGACAGCGGGGTGACGTGTGCATCAGTCGCGGGGTCGGGGGGGGGGGTAACGCGCATTTACCCGAACATGTGTGTCACGTGACACTAGCCTCCTAGTCGCCATGTCTAGTCGTCTTGGTGCCTGTTGTAGGACCCCGGAGTTGGTTGAGGCCTCGCCACCTGTCGGTGGGTGTCTTTGTTAAGTCTTTGGTATGTTTGGCGACAGACAACTCTGAGTTCACGAGCCCACACGTTGTCGGGGCTGCGCGTGTGTTTGCCGGTCTGCCACTGCTCACATTAAGTATGCAACATGTGTTCAAACTGTTTTGGTTATGATAATAAAATAATATCAATCCTGAAAACATAATCTATCGTTAATTTCCTGTTTGTGCATGGATGTGTTGTTAGTGTTTGTGTGTTGGAATAATAAACACAATCCAGAGAGTTACACAAGTCCTGCACCACTTGGAAACTTCGAGAGACGCTCTCGTGTTTAGTCTTCATTGGATGACTGCAAGGAATAGAGAGACAGAGATACTGGCCTGTCATGAGTAGAGACTGAGATATGGACTGTCATGAGTAGAGACTGAGATATGGACTGTCATGAGTAGAGACTGAGATACTGGACTGTCATGAGTAGAGACAGAGATACTGGACTGATAGAGATGCTGGACTGTCTTGAGTATAGACTGAGATACTGGACTGATTGAGATGCTGGTCTGTCTTGAGTAGAGACTGAGATACTGGCCTGAGTAGAGACAGAGATACTGGACTGATAGAGATACTGCACTGTCATCATTAGAGACTGAGATACTGGACTGTCTTGAGTAGAGACTGAGATATGGACTGTCATGAGTAGAGACTGAGATACTGGACTGACTGAGATGCTGGCCTGTCATGAGTAGAGACTGAGATATGGACTGAGTAGAGACAGAGATACTGGACTGATTGAGAAACTGGCCTGTCATCATTAGAGACTGAGATGCTGGACTGATAGAGATGCTGGACTGTCTTGAGTATAGACTGAGATACTGGCCTGAGTAGAGACAGAGATACTGGACTGATAGAGATACTGCACTGTCATCATTAGAGACTGAGATACTGGACTGTCTTGAGTATAGACTGAGATGCTGGACTGACTGAGATGCTGGCCTGTCATCATTAGAGACTGAGATACTCTATCCCCCATACCTCATGCGGTAGAGAGACACCCGGTGGCAGTGCCAGTCAGGCTGCTGAAGGCCTTGACATCTGACCCCAAGGTGTGTGTCGAGTGTTTCACTCAAACCTCGACTTTTACCTGCGTGACCCTGTTTGTCTCTGACAATTAATTCCTAGTCAACAACTTGCAGCGAGACTGAGTTGTGGCTCCTGGCATTACATTCCCTGATGAATGTGGTCACCATGGCAACCACCTCCGCGACCCTCTCTCCTAATTCCTCAAAACCTCAAAGAGGTCACGGTGACGTTTTCTGGGACGACACACACCGCCACTACCACAACGTCTGCGGTGTCGAACTGTAAACAACTTTCATGTTGTGCCGTAAACAACTTACGTGTTGTGCTGTAAACAACTTACATGTTGTGCTGTAAACAACTTACGTGTCGTGCTGTAAGCAACTTACGTGTCGTGCTGTAAACAACTTACGTGTCATGCTGTAAACAACTTCTGTGTTGTGCTGTAAACAACTTACGTGTCATGCTGTAAACAACTTCTGTGTTGTGCTGTAAACAACTTACGTGTCGTGCTGTAAACAAGTTACGTGTCGTGCTGTAAACAACTTACGTGTTGTGCTGTAAACAAGTTACGTGTCGTGCTGTAAACAAGCGTTGTTACTACAACAGTGTGAAGTGCAGCTGTCAGTAACCACAGTGACGGTGATGTCGCGTGTCACTGTAGTAGAAAGATGAAGAGCTTCAAGATGCCGGATGGCACGAGGGATGGAGACTGGTGATACTAGAATGTGTGCAGCATGGATGTTGTGACTTGCAGACACGTCACTGGTCCTCACTTCACTCTAAAGCTTCAAACATGTTTGGAACATTGGGATTGTGTACTTCAGCAGGACATCCTGGACACGTAGCAGTTACACAGACAAGAGGACAACTCACAAGAAGACTATTTATAAAACACAGGACACTGTGTAAAGGCTGGAAAACGGTTTCATGGGTTTAAAACTGACTGACAGCTCAGCGAAGTCTACCAACGTGTCTACAACTGTGTCTACCAATGTGTCTACCAATGTGTCTACAACTGTGTCTACCAATGTGTCTACCAATGTGTCTACAACTGTGTCTACCAATGTGTCTACAACTGTGTCTACCAATGTGTCTACCAATGTGTCTACCAATGTGTCTACAACTGTGTCTACCAATGTGTCTACCAATGTGTCTACAACTGTGTCTACCAATGTGTCTAAAAATGTCGCCATGCCTCAGGGGTCGAGGCCATGGAAGGAACGGTTTCTAGACAAGTAACGGTTCGGAGACTCGCGTGTCCAGAGAAGTGTCACACCCTCCCCGTGAGTGTCGTGAAAGTGTGAGAGAGAGAAGTGTCTGTCAGTGAACTGTGGAGCGGTCGGGCATGTAACTGTGGGTGTGTGTGCGGGTGGGTGAAGGTACAACAGAATTATGCTTAGAAAGTAGATCTCTATTTTCTACTCAGACATACTTTGTCACAAAATACGAGGGACAGTTCCCTCTCAGAAATCGCGGGTTAGACTGTTGTCACAGGGTAGTTGTGAAGTAGATGTCACCGTCACAGAAAAGTCAGATGTCGTGCTTCTCATAACGGTTTTACTTTATAGATGTTATATTCAGGGACTGAAAGCAAGCAAACACCAAGAACTAGCATCGTGTTGCTCCCTGGCCAAACAATAAACAAATGCTTAGCCCTCCTTTCGCTCGTTACTGAGGCCCCACCGAGTGCTGCCCCTCCCCACCACCATCGTCACAATCAAGCACGTGACCTGGTAAATGTTGAAATCATTTCCCGAGGATGTGGAGGGGGCACTAATGTTGACTACACACTTGTACAGCTGCTGTATGTCACTAGAGCCGTACACCTACAGGACACACTAGCAGACTACATTGTACAGTTGTATAGTTGTACAGATGTTGTATGTCACTAGAGCTGTACACCTACAGGACACAATAGCATACTACATTGTACAGTTGTATAGTTGTATGGATGTTGTATGTCACTAGAGCTGTACACCTACACGACACAGTAGCAGACTACATTGTACAGTTGTATAGTTGTACAGATGTTGTATGTCACTAGAGCTGTACACCTACACGACACAGTAGCAGACTACATTGTACAGTTGTATAGTTGTACAGATGTTGTATGTCACTAGAGCTGTACACCTACACTATACACGAGCAGACTGCACTGTACAGTTGTACAGCTGAACAGCTGCTGTATGTCACTAGACCTGTACACCTACAGGACACAATAGCAGACTACATTGTACAGTTGTACAGCTGTACAGCTGCTGTATGTCACTAGAGCTGTACACCTACAGGACACAATAGCAGACTACATTGTACAGTTGTATAGTTGTACAGCTGCTGTATGTCACTAGAGCCGTACACCTACAGGACACACTAGCAGACTACATTGTACAGTTGTATAGTTGTACAGATGTTGTATGTCACTAGAGCTGTACACCTACACTATACACGAGCAGACTGCACTGTACAGTTGTACAGCTGAACAGCTGCTGTATGTCACTAGACCTGTACACCTACAGGACACAATAGCAGACTACATTGTACAGTTGTACAGCTGTACAGCTGCTGTATGTCACTAGAGCTGTACACCTACAGGACACAATAGCAGACTACATTGTACAGTTGTACAGCTGCTATAAGTCACTAGACCTGTACACCTACAGGACACAATAGCAGACTACACTGTACAGTTGTACAGCTGTATAGCTGCTGTATGTCACTACAGCTGTACATCTACACCTACGTCAAGTGAGCGGCGCCACTTCACTGCAGCTGACGACAGCGACAATGACACGGAAGAAGGTTGGCGTGACCCGCGCCCTCTGACCCCATCCATCCTGACTGGCTTCCCCACTCGTCTTTCCTGCTACCTGCACCCTCCTCGCCCTCGTCAACCATCGAGTCAAGGGTCACCTGACACTAACACGAGGGTAAGTCCGCTAGGTGGCAGGCATTCTTCAGCCAGTCGTCCCTAGAATTTGATGTGCATGCTGCTTGTTGTCTATTTGTTTACTTGCAGCACTCGAATCAAAGGGTCAACTGTGGCAAGTGCTGACCTCAACAGCCGATGCTCTCCAGTTGCGAGAGAAACTTCCCGACAAACTGTCCGCCACTAGAGTGCAGCGCTGATGATGATGACGCCAGTGGGAGCTGACGTGCTACTGGCAGGGTTGTACGGTTGCTGTAAACAGTAAACAGTAAACACCTCGAGTTGACGCTACGTGAGGCTCACATCCAGGTCACATCCGCCACGTCTTCGACCTCTGGCTGTGAGGTCACGCCAACCCGGGGTCACGCCCAGTGAAATGTGATTCCAGTCCCGGCACCACGATGCATGTGACGTGACGGTGACACTGCTGGCCCACAGTTCACCGGTGCCGAGTCAAAGGTCAAAGATCACCAGCTAGCCAGACTGACCGCCTTGTATCCTGACTGACATTACAGGGGACAGCGCTGACCGTCTGAGAGATCACCTGACCAGCACAAAGAGACAGACAGGACGACAGAAAGACACTCATTCAACAAAACAGGCTGAGAAGACAGACAGACAGACCGACCGACCGACCGACCGAGAGATGCAGTCACCCGCAGTCGTGGATGGCGAGAACAATGTAGACATTCCGTCACTTGTCTCCGCCACTTGAAGATCTGACCTTTGAACCCTTTCCCAGCCCTCCCAGGCACCCACACCCTCGTCCCTGACTGGATGGAGCGGACATTGTGAGCGAGCAGAGCAGCTGTGCTGGACCTTGGTGAGTAGATTAGTGAGTAAAGTAGTGCGTGTGTGAGGAGAGTATTGTCAGCCTGCTACCCGTTAGTGAGTAGACACGTGTGCTAACACAATGCATCGCAAGTTTATTGATGCTCAGCGGCAGAAAGCATTTGTTGGGGTCAGCCCCTCAGTTCCTCGTGTCTTCAGATATACTGCTCAAAACAATGGAAAGCCACCTTCATATTTCCAAGATGTGTTTATCCTGTTTGTACCAACATAAGTACTTCCGAATCTTTTAACGAATTTATTGTGTGCGTGAAACAGTCGGCGGGAACTTGACTGTCGGTTTGTTTTTGCGCGTGCTCAGTACAGCGGTCAAGCAAAAGGTCATTGGACCACAAAAACGCGTGAAACTGCGACACATCCGTACACACGGCAAAGTGGACCAGCAGCAAACATGCAGCGCACGTGCACGTGCTGTCCGTGGTCAGCAGTCAGTGAGAGCCTGTAGTCAGGCCTGTAGTCAGACCTGTAGTCAGACCTGTAGTCAGGCCTGTAGTCAGACCTGTAGTCAGACCTGTAGTCAGGCCTCACACGACCATTGTGTTGATGAGAGGTCATTGCATGGCTTCAGGGGGGGGGGCGTAGGTGTTGGAGAAGTTGGGAGTGGCTCACTCTGTCAAACTCTATAACACCGCTACAATGCAGAGCGAAGACACCCGGATGTCAACGGTTAGCCACCCGACAGCAGGACAGGTTCATTGTTCTGTCGGTCTGCTGTCAGACAGACAACAACACCCGGGTCCTGTCACGGATTTTGAACACGTGTTCTGTCAGTCCAAAATCAAACTGTTGTTTCTAAAAGGATTTGTTTTCATGTAATTATCTCAGGTAATCAACAAGAAATCTGGGATCCAATGCCGTTGTCTGTTTATTGGCGCGAAGCTGTGACTGTACACTTTACACTGTGGTGAGCAGTATAGCATTGTAGGCGTTGGCCGTGAGTCCCGGATGTTGGACACGTGTCATCTCATCTGCATAAGGTCGTCCTCTAATCAGGGTCAAACCCTTCATGGCTTCGGTTGTACACACGAAACTTACAGAGTGATGCGATGTACAGGCAGGAGTTCGAGTGAAGTGTTCTTTACTCTGTTATTTACTGTTATTTACTGTTTTATTTACTCTGTGTTCTTTACTCTGTGATATTTACTCTGTTATTTACTGTTTTATTTACTGTGTTATTTACTCTGTGTTATTTACTGTGACCTAGAAAGAGTTTCAGTGAAGTGTTACTTTAATTGTTACTTGCTACTTGGTGTTCTCTAAACTGTTCGTGACTTTACAAGCTCGACAGTCACCAAGGCAACCTCGTTGTAACGCCAGGAGTCAGGGGCGCAGAGACCTCTGGTGGTGCCTGGAGTAAAGGATGAGGATTTGTCGGACTTTGGTGGTCAGCGTCGCCACGCTACTGTCCCTCGTCCTTGTGACGCCCATGACCCCCGGCACCTGCCCCCTGCCCCCCGCCTGCACGTGCCACAGCCCCAGCGGCGACTACGACAGTTGCTACGTCACAACGGTGGACGTTTCAGACAACACCATCAGTGCCCTGCCATCTGAGACAACGTCACTTCAACTGATTTGTTCAGAGTCCCAGTTTCTGAGTCACCTCATCTGGGGGCTCTTCAGTCATCTGCCTCGGCTTCGACGCTTGTCCATGAGCAGCTGTCAGTTCGCAACCGTGCAGTCACGTGTCTTTCAGCACCTGCTTGTCTTGGAGTCGCTGGACATTGTGGACTGCCGCTTTCTACAACCATTGCCCGCGGACCTTGTCACCACCCTCCCTCGCTTGTCCTCTTTGTCGTTCAGGAGCAGTAGCCTGCACCAACTGCCCTCCTTTTGTGGACTGTCGCAGCTGGCTGTGCTCAATGTGTCGCACCAGGCGCTGCCTATGCTAGAACAGTCTGTCGCACAGTGTGACGACACCTTCAGGCTTCAAAGCCTGGTAGTTCTCGACATCACCAACGCCTCTCTCGCGATCTTCCCCGAAAATCTGATTAGAAGAGCACCAAACCTTCGAGAACTGCACTGTGGCTGGAACCAGATACAAGTGGTTTCTCTACCAGAAGGTGTCCTGACACAGCTGGAAGCGCTGGACCTGTACGGAAACCAGCTGCACAGCGTGGACTTCCTGACAAAATTACCTTTGACCCAAATGAGAGTTCTCCGTCTCCAGGGAGACGGCAGAGTTGCGATGCCTGTGGACACCGTGTGGCAGTTACAAAATGTGTCGAACCTGACATTGGCCAACCTGGACATCGACGACAGCGTGTGGCCCGAGTTGTCTGCTCTCACCAGGCTGGAGAGTCTGGGCCTCGCCAACAACCGACTGACCACCTTCAACCTCACCTCAAGCGTGCGCGCGCAGCTGCTGCAGCTAGACCTGGCCGCCAATTCCATTGACCGCATAGACGACGTGACCTTTGCTGACATGCCCGCCCTGCGCGACCTTAACCTTTCCGGAAACTCCATCAGCAGGCTGTTCAACAACGCCTTCAGTCACCTCACCTCCCTCTCTCACCTCAGCCTGCAGACCAACAATCTGACCTTCATCTCCTCAGAGGCTTTCCGTAGCTTACCCCACCTGCAGGTGCTGCACCTGGACAACAACTCGCTGACGTCACTGTCGCCGTTCGCGCTAAGAAACATGACGTCACTCATAGAGTTCCACGTCAGCGGAAACAGGTTGACCTTCTTGCCCAACTTCTGGGACCTCCCCTCCCTGGTCTTGGTCAACGCCAACGACAACCTGCTGACACAGTTGTTCTGGAATGTGTTTAGAGGGGCCCGCAAGCTGGAGTTCCTTTTCTTGAGAAACAATCGTCTCAGACTCGTCAGTAGTTTCTACGGAGACTTGCCGGACCTGCTGGTTGTGGATTTACGGAACAACGGAATTGAAAACATAGCGTTGGGAGCATTTGATAACCTCCCTTCCCTCTCGATGGTGCGCTTAGAGAACAACCTGCTCAGCCAAATGGGCTTGGTCTTCAACCGTATGAAGTCACTGCAGTCGCTGTCGCTGGACAATAACAGCCTGTCGCAGCTGACCATCAACATGTTTCCAGAGTCAGTGAAGTATATCACTGTCAGCGGCAACCACCTTTCTTACATCGAGCCTGGACTGTTGCTAAATCTTCCGCATCTGAGGAGCATCATGTTGAGCGCCAACTGGGACCTGGTGACAGTGGACATCACACAGGTAACAAATGTTTGTTGAGGAAACAGGAATGTAAGACATGATTATGGAGAGTAGACCGAGGCCATATGGCGTCACGTGACACGTGTCATTGAGAGCTCGTAGGTCAGCTGAATGTCACTACTGGAACCCGTAGGACACGGAGTGTGTTAGCTTATAAGAAAAATCTTATCAACAGGTTGTGTAATTGACTTAAAATAAAGTTTACAGTTAGCAACAGTCAGCGTTATACACTTAAATGTTAGCAACAGTGTTACAGACTATAACTGTAGGCGATAGTTAGCAACAATGTTACACTTAAACTGTCTGCAACAGCATTTGCGATAACCTGCCCTTGAATCACTGGAGGTTGCCTCCAATCACATATAACTGTTCCTAGCATCACCTTGTATTACACCGCGTTGCGTGCCCTTACATGTCTGTTAGTGATAGTCTGCCCTTGTGTGACTGTACGCTCCGTGTCCTCAGATGCAAGTGCCGCCCACGCTGCTACCCAAGCCGGTGGTTCTCCTGGGCCCAAACCACTTTGACTGCGACTGTCGACTGGGATACGTCAAGGCTTGGGCTCAGTACAGGCAGTCAGTGACAGTCCTTCGCCAACATCTGCCGGACTTTCAGCACCTGGAGACCTTGTTCTGCTCCACTTACTTGGGAGGCGTTGGGGTGCCCTTCCATGACGTGCCCCTCGAGGAGTTCGTGTGCCCCTACAAAACACCAATATGTTACGGCTCGTGTCCTTGCTGTACTGCTTCATCGGAAACAACGCCCTTTGACCCCATGTGCTCGTGCGTTCTCACGTGCCCGGATAACTGCACGTGCTTCACAGGAGGGTCAGAGTATGTCCGCCTTTACAACCACGTGATATGTACTTCGAGGGTCCTGGCTTCAGTTCCGGAGGGCATACCCTCCCAAACGACCCACCTGAGACTGGACGGCAACAATTTTGGGACCCTGAAAAACGACTCGCTGTCTGGCCTGGACCACACCCTCGTCCTTTACCTCAACGACAGCCGCCTGCACGAGGTGCAGGAGGGAGCTTTCCGCTCTCTCGTCAACGTCACGAGGCTCGACCTGAGCCACAATTACCTGCAGCGAGTGAGTCGCCACACGTTTGGCAACCTGTCACGCCTGGCACACCTGTATCTCCATGACAATCTGATCCGCACAATAGAAAGCGGCGCGTTAGAGGGGCTCACCATGCTGGCGACCTTGACCATCCATCAAAACCTCATCAAAACCCTGGGCGGCATCTCGGGCATCCCTCTGGGGACGTCCCTGACGCTTGCCGACAACCCCTGGCCGTGCGACTGCCACCTGGTGGCCGAACTCCTCCGGTTCTGGGCGGCCAGGAACCGCGCCATCGCCGACCGCGAGGTGGTGCGCTGCTTCTGGTACGAGGGTGGAGCGGAGGTCATGCGAGGCCAAGAGGAGACAAACAGGACTGGCCAGCGTGGGGTCACTCGCGTGCCCCTGCCCACGCACCCTGGAGAGGTTCCAGACCCTGCAGGACACTACAGCCTCCTCCTGGCCGACATGCAGTACGATGTGCTGTGCAGCACCAGGCCGGTCGTCCTCCATCGACCACTTGTCGCCTTCTTCGACGACCAGACACACGTGGCCGCCATCGCCGCCATGCTGGCTGTCGTGGCCGTCGTTGTGGTGGTCGGGACCCTGATGGTGTGGCGGAGGCGGGAGGTGCAGGCGCTGGTGTACGTCAAGTTGGGCGTCAGACTGTGGGACAATGTTACCTCACGCCTGGACCACGAGGAGGGTAAGTAGGGGGCGAGTAGCAGGTCGTTGAGTGAAGGCGAGTAGTGGTTGTGGTGCAGAGGTCGCCGGTTCATTTCTTAGCTTGCTAGTGCGTGTAACCTGACTTCAACATGGCGTACAATCAACTGCTAGCAGGTGTTAAATCCCCGTTGTGATATTTGTTGCTCCCCAACATCCTGTTTATTTGCAGTCTTGTTGTTTCTTGTTGTGTGACAGACACGCAGGTTCCCACCCGCTGGTAACGCCCACCTGACAAAGGGGTGGACTGCTGTCTGCACCCTGACGACCTGCACGTAGCCTGCATACCCGTTCCCCACCTCGTGTACCTGACGCCGCATCTCATTTTGTATGTTGTGACCTATGACCTCGTGCCAAGGTGTCTTACAAGCCATTCATGTTGTCAGGTTGTTTACAGTCCGCTGTAGCACCTCACGCGAGTCACGCGCTGTAGCGTCAGCTGCATGCGAGGAGTTGTTTCGTCATGGTAACGGGTGTGGGGGTGTCAGGGTGGGGGTTCTCAGCCATCTTGTTGTGGGGGGGAGGTGGCGGAGGAGAGAGAGTGCAGAATGTGTGTGTGTCGGTTTGTGTGTGTGTCGGTGTGTGTGTGTGTGTCGGTGTGTGTGTGTCGGCGTGTGTGTGTGTCGGTGTGTGTGTGTGTGTGTGTGTGTGTGTGTGTCGGCGTGTGTGTGTGTCGGTGTGTGTGTGTGTGTGTGTGTCGGCGTGTGTGTGTGTCGGCGTGTGTGTGTGTGTCGGTGTGTGTGTGTCGGCGTGTGTGTGTGTGTGTGTATATCACACTGGTATATATACTGGTAGTGTGTGTGTGTGTCGGCGTGTGTGTGTGTGTGTATATCACACTGGTATATATACTGGTAGTGTGTGTGTGTGTGTCGGCGTGTGTGTGTGTCGGCGTGTGTGTGTGTATATATATCACACTGGTATATATACTGGTAGTGTGTGTGTGTCGGTGTGTGTCGGTGTGTGTGTGTGTGTCGGTGTGTGTGTGTGTGTGTGTGTGTGTGTGTGTGTCGGTGTGTGTGTGTGTGTCGGCGTGTGTGTGTGTATATATATATCACACTGGTATATATACTGGTAGTGTGTGTGTGTGTGTGTGTCGGTGTGTGTGTGTGTGTGTGTGTGTGTGTGTGTGTGTGTGTGTGTGTCGGTGTGTGTGTGTGTGTCGGTGTGTGTGTGTGTGTGTCGGCGTGTGTGTGTGTGTCGGTGTGTGTGTGTGTGTGTGTGTGTCGGCGTGTGTGTGTGTCGGCGTGTGTGTGTGTGTCGGTGTGTGTGTGTCGGCGTGTGTGTGTGTGTATATCACACTGGTATATATACTGTAGTGTGTGTGTGTGTCGGCGTGTGTGTGTGTGTGTATATATCACACTGGTATATATACTGGTAGTGTGTGTGTGTGTCGGCGTGTGTGTGTGTGTGTATATCACACTGGTATATATACTGGTAGTGTGTGTGTGTGTGTCGGCGTGTGTGTGTGTCGGCGTGTGTGTGTGTATATATATATATCACACTGGTATATATACTGGTAGTGTGTGTGTGTCGGTGTGTGTCGGTGTGTGTGTGTGTGTGTGTCGGTGTGTGTGTGTGTGTGTGTGTGTGTGTGTGTGTGTGTGTGTGTGTCGGTGTGTGTGTGTGTGTGTGTGTCGGCGTGTGTGTGTGTATATATATATCACACTGGTATATATACTGGTAGTGTGTGTGTGTGTGTGTGTCGGTGTGTGTGTGTGTGTGTGTGTGTGTGTGTGTGTGTGTGTGTGTGTGTGTGTGTGTGTCGGTGTGTGTGTGTGTGTCGGTGTGTGTGTGTGTGTGTGTCGGCGTGTGTGTGTGTGTCGGTGTGTGTGTGTGTGTGTGTGTGTCGGCGTGTGTGTGTGTCGGCGTGTGTGTGTGTGTGTCGGTGTGTGTGTGTCGGCGTGTGTGTGTGTGTATATCACACTGGTATATATACTGGTAGTGTGTGTGTGTGTCGGCGTGTGTGTGTGTGTGTATATATCACACTGGTATATATACTGGTAGTGTGTGTGTGTGTGTCGGCGTGTGTGTGTGTGTGTATATCACACTGGTATATATACTGGTAGTGTGTGTGTGTGTGTCGGCGTGTGTGTGTGTGTGTATATACACTGGTATATATACTGGTAGTGTGTGTGTGTGTGTCGGCGTGTGTGTGTGTCGGCGTGTGTGTGTGTATATATATATATATCACACTGGTATATATACTGGTAGTGTGTGTGTGTCGGTGTGTGTCGGTGTGTGTGTGTGTGTGTGTGTCGGTGTGTGTGTGTGTGTGTGTGTGTGTGTGTCGGTGTGTGTGTGTCGGTGTGTGTGTGTGTGTGTGTGTCGGTGTGTGTGTGTGTGTGTGTGTGTGTGTGTGTGTGTGTGTGTGTGTGTGTATATCACACTGGTATATATACTGGTAGTGTGTGTGTGTGTCGGCGTGTGTGTGTGTGTGTGTGTATCACACTGGTATATATACTGGTAGTGTGTGTGTGTGTGTGTGTGTGTGTGTCGGTGTGTGTGTGTGTGTGTGTGTGTGTGTGTGTGTGTGTGTGTGTGTCGGTGTGTGTGTGTCGGTGTGTGTGTGTGTATATATATCACACTGGTATATATACTGGTAGTGTGTGTGTGTGTGTCGGCGTGTGTGTGTGTGTGTCGGCGTGTGTGTGTGTGTGTGTCGGCGTGTGTGTGTGTATTGCGGCACTGCCTGTAGTTAGCCTTCCTTCATTGTATTGCATAATACACGTACACATACACCTAAACATGAATGTACAGATGACACGCTAGTAAACAGTAACACACCGACGATACACATGATAAACACTATTTACAGAACAGCAATCAATAAAGACAACAAAGCAACACACGAGGCACCCAGTGGCTGTCACCAACAACAACAAACAATTCAGCACAGTGGGGAACTTCCGGTCAAGAGGAAGTAACTGTCACTTGCATGTTTTGTCGGTGTGTGACGTCGTCTTCAGTGTCGGCTGCTCACCCATCCGTTACTTAGCCTTGTGGTCGCGTCTGCTCGTGTTGCAGATGGCGGGAGCGGCGGTCATGGCCGCCAGTACGACGCCTTCGTGTCATACAGTCACCTGGACGAAGACTTCGTGTCGCACGTGCTGGTGCCTCGCCTGGAGCAGACGACACATCGCCGCTATCGTCTGTGCGTCCACTACAGGGACTTCCCCGTAGGCGCCGCCATTGCTGATACTATTATAGGTCAGACAGTTGTTGTTGTTGTTGTAGAGACAATGACTAGAGATACTACTATCGTAGGTCAGACAGTTGTTGTTGGTGTAGAGACAGTGACTAGAGATATACTACTATTGTAGGTCAGACAGTTGTTGTTGTTGTAGAGACAGTGACTAGAGATATACTACTATCGTAGGTCAGACAGTTGTTGTTGTTGTAGAGACAGTGACTAGAGATATACTACTATTGTAGGTCAGACAGTTGTTGTTGTTGTAGAGACAGTGACTAGAGATACTACTATTGTAGGTCAGACAGTTGTTGTTGTAGAGACAGTGACTAGAGATACTACTATTGTAGGTCAGACAGTTGTTGGTGTAGAGACAGTGACTAGAAACACTCCTTGTTAAGACAGCAGCCAACACTTTTGTAGGTGTGACCCCTGACCCCTGTATGGGAACCTCTTAGCTGCTGTTGCACGACAAAGCCGTTTTAGTGAGTGAACTCTGACCTTTTGTCTGCCTGTCAGAAAGCATCGAGGCCAGCAAGCGCACGCTGCTGATTCTGTCGGAGAACTTTCTGGACAGCGAATGGTGTCTCTTCGAGTTCCGCACGGCCCTCCACCATGTCCTGCAGAAGGACACTCACCGTCTGGTCGCCATTTTGCTGACGGAGCTTCCTGCGCACCGCCTCGATTCTGATCTCAAGGTCGGTGGGTCAGTCAGTCCAGTCCAGTCCTTCTGCCCTCTCTCTCTCTCTGTCTATAATCACCTGACACTAAGCCCGGTACGTGTCTCTCGCCAACAGGTGGTGCTGAAGACCCGTACTTACCTGCGAGTAAGCGACCCCTGGTTCTGGGAAAAGCTCTACTTTGCCCTCCCTGACCTTCCGTCCGCTAACGACCCCGGACAAAGCACTGGAGACACGAGACCGGGCACTGGAAACGCCAGACGGGACACTGGAGACATCAGGTTCACCGTTTTTCAGGCCAGGCCTGATAACAGATCTCTCCAGCACGACCTCCTCATCGAGAGAGGTGACAATATCATTGGTGACACAGGTGACAATGACAAAGGTGACGCAGGTGACAACAACATGTGTGATGCAAGTGACAAAGACATAGGTGACACAGGTAACAGTGACACAGGTGACGAAGACAGATCGCCTGCTCACCATCCTGCCAAAACTGTTTTCCACCAGCAGCACTTGTCGTCACTATAGTGAAGGTGAAGGCCACGGTGTCCACAGCTCTTGTTGTACGTCACATCCTCGATTGTATCACAGACAAGTACAGGTGGACAGCTGTCTGTCTCGGCGAGCCTAAACAATGACTGTGGCTAAACCGGAAGCTTTGTACACACCAGCCTCGTTTTAGTAGTCAACTGAAAAAACAATCGTCTGCAAGGAGTCCAGTAATTCAAGTTCGTGGTTGCTCGGACTTAAGTCTGTTTCGTTACAACAGTTTTATAGCGTCGTCAGCACAATTTCAGGAATTTTAAAGTAAAATCGCTTTCACTCATGTTAAACTGTCAGCATAATGTAAAAATGGTGGTTCTCATGGAAGAACAGCAAAAGTAATTTTGTAATACATACTGTGATCAGAACTCCTGAGATTTCGTACTCATGTCTACTCTGGCGATATAGGTTTGCTAGAGGCCAACCATTGAAACCATTCTTCGTGGTTTCATCAGAAAGTCTCTTGTTTGCCTATTAACACACTGAGTTCTGTCTGGAAGCAGATTGTGATAAGTAGGGTAGTTGCTGTTAAGACGGGTTTAGACAATTTAAAACAGCACCGAGCTGTTCTTTCTCTGCATGCGGCATCTGTTGACAGGGCTAGCTGCCTGCATGTGACATCTATTGACAGGGCTAGCTGCCTGCATGTGACATCTGTTGACAGGGCTAGCTGCCTGCATGTGACATCTGTTGACAGGGCTAGCTGCCTGCATGTGACATCTGTTGACAGAGCTAGCTGCCTGCATGTGACATCTGTTGACAGGGCTAGCTGCCTGCACATTGACTGTCAGAATGCAGTTTGTTACCCACCCCATTCACATCCCAAGCCCAGCATCTTCCTACTCCACTGGGAGCTAGTGAAGCTACTTCTCTTCCGAGTTTGATGAGAGAGAGTTCTGTCACATTCTTACGATGAGAAGATGACATAACTGCTAGCAATGGCACCGATTTGAATGTATAAAATGTCTTTTTGTACATAATTATCTATGGACATGTTTTAATTAATGTCAGACTGTTTTCCTTTTTTTACGTCTACTGTACAACATCCAGTCTCTACTATGTGACATCTTATTTTCCCTCTTTTGTTTGTATTTAGTTCCAGAAGAAGATATTTTCATACAGCATGTCAGGTAAATCCATCCAGAAAATTTGTTATACATAATATAGATGTACACATATATCACAATTGTCTTATGTCAACTATAATGTTGCTTCCACTACCACGACCACCACCATGACTATTGTCTATTGGTCCGTCACCACTGATACTACTCCAACTACAATCACAGTCACATTGTCTATTCTGATGACATTTTTCTCAACATGAGAACACAATGATCTCTTTGTTTTGATACCATAAGTTTTATGATGTTTACACTTACATTTTTTTCTTTGTAAAGCGCTTTGACCTAACCTGTTCTGGTGGGATAAAGCGCTGTCTAAATCCACTTTATTACTGTTAAGACTCCTTCGACTTTAGGAAGACATGTACAACAGGTAAGACCAGGATAACACAGTCCACAACTTGTGTTCCTTTGATCCCTCTCTCAGGAAATTTCTCGTTTTAATGTTGTCCACATCTCTGGACTTCTGGTGCAGGGAAGCTAACTCTGTTCTACTGTTTCTTGAGCAGTTACTTCCCATGGTATGTATATATCTATGTATTATATCGGCAATGCTGCACCTCTGTTTCTACTGTACCTCCTAGTCTACCAATCCTTCTGTTTACTATCAGAAACTTGTAGCTGAAAGTCTCTTTTGACATCTCAGTGTCTGTGTACTGTACAACATCTACATCTACTGTACATATCAACGTCCACTATATAACATCATATTCTCTCATCTACATCTGCTGCACATCTCAAAGTCCAGCCTCCACTATATATCATATTCTCTCACCTACATCTACTGCACATCTCAAAGTCCAGCCTCCACTATATATCATATTCTCTCATCTACATCTGCTGTACATCTCAACATCCAGCCTCCACTATATAGCATCGTATTCTCTCCCCCTACTTCATTTTTTCATATTTAGTTATAGACATAAATATTTCTATGCAGTATATGTCAGCAAAATCCAGCCAGTCTTTATTTTTTTGATTTGAGATTCAGAAATAAATTTTATTTGATAAAGTATATGTCAATCAAACCCAGCCAGTCCTGGTTCCAAGTATATTTTTCCTCTACCTGTGTGTGCAAGAAAAATATTAATTACAAACCATTCGTTTTTTATAATTCACTCCAGTGCATAGTGTTTCCCAGGATAATTGAACAGTTAAAGTGTATCGTGTAAAGCATGCAGCATCAGACTATTTTGTTCAAAAGTACACATTCTCTCAAAACAACAGCAATAATTACTTAGCATAAAAGAGTTCAAGCTGGAAGGTTACAGGCAAAGAAAAACATTCACACAAGTAGCACAGAACAGGTGCACAATGTAACATCAGAACAGTTGTGACAAGCCACCAAATGAATCCTAACTGGGAAATTGAGATTAGTTTAATATCTAATTCAAATCAACAGGATTTGAGCTTTCTTTTGATACCAGATTTGTCCTTCTTGTCCTAAAATTAAGTTATACAGGTTTGAAGTGTGCAAGCACTAGGTTGGACATTTTGAGAAAAGCAGGTTCAGATGTTCAGCACTCCCACAGGGTGAAGAGTTAGGATCAGCTTGCCTCTGACACCACTACCCACCCCACCAAGCAAAGCCAACTGTGGAATACTGTCATTCCCCCACTCTTTTCTTCTTTCTTACTCTCTTTCATGACATAAGCCAATTCCAATGATATACAGCATGTCGGGCTTTGCGCAATCGTCAAGCGTGTAACCAAGGTTTCAACAAAAGCCATTTAGGTATCAGCAGGAGGCTTTGAAAAACAAATCGCTGAGGGCAGATGTGAAAAACAAATCTATTTAGCATAATTTTTTATGAAAAACACACAGAATCATCATTATACTCAGCTTTATTTATAGTGCATTCTGATTTTTTATGTTAGCAACAAACACTTCACAAAACAAATTTTGTGTACATTCTAGTCAATGGTAAAGGTGTGCACTCTGATACAACAAAAATATTATCACATGCATTTCAAGCTGACACACAGAAATAATCAGCCAACTCATATTTATGTATACATGACAGCAGTGCACATTTCAGGGTCACACCAGAGAGCTTAAATATAGAGAGGGTGCACTCCTTCTTTATCCTTACTTGTTAAGAAAAGTAGAGACGGAGTTGCGTCCCTTTGAAAAAAGATGCTACGCCGCAGTTGCTACTATCAACCACTACTAAACAAAGTCGTCGCTAGCAGTGTTTATCTTTGGAGTAAATGTCTAGGTGTTTGCGATATCAAATGACCTTTATCTAAGAACAGATTTTTGTGTCTTTTATTGATGAGAATTGCTTAGATGAGGGTAGTTTGGGAGAGTTTTAATACAAGTATGACAGCTGACTATATTTAAAAGGATAACTTTTATAAATTCAAACAGCACATCCATGAGCACAAATTTGCATTTATTTAAAATCCATAAAAATCTAATTTATGAGAATTTATGAATATGGGAAAAAACAGACTTACACATAAATATAAACAAGCCACATTCAGAAGGCTTGCTCACATACTGAGACATATAGATTTCTGTTTACATACAAGCATGAGCAATAAATTCTCACACAAATCATAATAATCATAATTAATAACAAATCATAATACTACTATTAATAATAATGTATATATTTATATACATTCATATCCCTTTTGTAAGAACATTGGTTGACAATTTAAAGATAACAGCTATGCTTACTATGAAATATACAGCAAGCAGATACTCAAAAGGTGTCATTCACACATGTACTTTAAATAAAGATTTATAACATTTTCTTCCACACTGTTCTAAAACAATTTTAAATTACTTTAGCTTAAAAGCTACAAAGGATGTAACTTCAACATTTTTCGATTTCTTTTTGTTCCTTTTTCAAAGAAGACACAGAGCTATCTTTAAGAGAAAAATGAAGGCAAACATTGATAAATAGATTAATCACACTTCCTTTCAGATCACACGCACCAAGTGGACAACAGAGGTCAATTCTTTTTAGCTCTTCCCACAGAAGTTTAATCAACTGAGATTTAACTTTTTTCCCAGGAATTAACTGGTCAATATTTTTACAATAGGCATACTCTAATATCTTAACAGCCTCTTAAGACTTTTTTGGGGGGTTGCACAGTTGTACTGACTTTCCTCGAAATGATCCGAGCAGAGATAGTATCCTTTTCTATACACATCAGATGGTGTAAGATGGTCAAAATCTTTCCTTCTCATAAAGTTCATCATTATTTTGGACCTGTTGTAATAATTTTTTCAATATATTAATAACAAACATTTTTATAACACCTCACCCCAGAGACGAATGCCTGAAATGAAAATACTATAACAAATTTAAATAGGTTTCTAATCAGATAAGTGAGAATTCATCACACAGTTTCACAGTATAATCAGTAAAGTCCTTTTAATAATCATAGTAAAAGAGCAACACGCGTTGTAGTAGACTAGCTGCTCTCAACTACAGTACACTTATAGATCGTAATTTGAGAATAAATTCGTAGCTTATCTCTCTTCGTCCTTTGGGAAATTGTGGAAACGTTTTTCTTTTGAGGTTGATTTAAATCTGGCAATCTGACAGTTAATTGCAGAAAAATTTGCCCACCTTGCCTCAAACGATCGCCTTGTGCCATGTTGTTTCGTAGCACCCCATTACGAAAGATAACTCTAACCGACGAGCTTTCCCGCCGGTCGCGAGTGCACCCTCTCTATATCTAAGCTCTCTGGTCACACTGCTGTGCATAAAACTCTACTGAAAATAAAAACCATAAAATGGATGAAGGGTTTCAACCAATTAATCGCTAAAACATCAAATTAATAAAATAAATCAATACTTAACATTTTTAGTCCATCAATGGTTGTAAATCTTTATATGTTCGGTTTATTATACAACAGATGCTAATGACACAACCCATTCTAGGCACACCACATGACTGCTTGTAGAATGAGCTGGTGAAGGAGAAGTCTAAAACCACGTTTTTGAAACGATCAACTCTAAATAATATATTTAAGAACTAGGTAGTCCATTTAAACCCTTGGGGATCGCATTTCACTTCTCGCACAGCTGTTTTGCATGAAAGGGAGGTTACTTCCAACAACTTATGGCGAACTGAGCTGTGTAAAGTGCACATCCAATGTTGAAGAAGTCTGTCATCTGGCATGGGTAATGCGACATCACTTTCAGTCACAGCATTCATGTTAAAGGGAACTGTAGGATTATGGGTACTGTGGGAAATGATAGCTGACCCCCCGATGGCCACAGGGGTCAGGGCTGTGATGTTGAGCAGATGATGAGGCAGAAGCGGACCACCAATGTCCAGCACATGGGTGTCCTGACTGCGAGAGCCAGTGGACATTTTGGCAACAGAATGACGAATCTGTGTGGGAAAGATGTACTTAAGAGTTCAAACCAGTTCAATAGTTTTAAACAGGTAGCAAATATACAAATTACACATATGCACAATCTCGATCATCTCCACATTGAGGCAGAGGAAGGTGAAATAAGTGTGTGTATGTGTGTATATGTGTGTGTGTGAGACAGAGAGAAAAAGGTTGTACACATCCTCATGTGCATGAGAAAGAAAGAAAGAGAGTACACATTTGTGTGTGCCCGTGTTTAAGAGACCATATGCACATACATGAGTGGACATGTTGCCATTTAAAACTGTTTGCAGCAACAAGCAAGATGGACAAGATTTGTAAGTGTGAAGAGTCTTTTGCAGCAAGAAACAAAAAATTCGTACAGTCATAAAAGTCTTCTAAAATTCTTAGAGTTTAGATAGCTTGGACTGTAAGCATTGACACTTTTACCCTAGCATTAATATGATTACTTGTAATGTGTATACCTCTGTGGGACTGGGGAGGTCATGACATTTACATACGAAACGAAAAAGACAACAAATGCCTCTGACTCTTGACATAAAATACATCTCATGCATTCTAAGACAGCAACACTGACACATGCATTTATTTGGTGCAGCTGCACATGGAAGTGTCACACAAAGTTAACGCTGAACTGTACTCACCTTGTTACTGTGCACAGTGGCCCCACTGAAGGATGTTGGGGACAAGATGGTGGGAGGAATGCCAGCCTGCGGGCCTGTCAAAGCAGTGCAGCTGCGACAGTTAATAAGGAAATTGAAAAATGCTTGTACCTGAGGTCCCTGGCAAAGCATCAAGGATTGTGCACGCAGGTCCACCTGCTGGTAGCCTTCCCGCTGCCTGTTAACTTGTCAAGGAATGGCCAGTGTGGCAAACATTTCTTTTAAATAATAAAACTTTTTGGTTGGGTGGGTGAAAACAAAATCAGGAAAGTGTAATTTTGTTGTTATTTTGGTTACAGTAACCTGAAATCTGGATTAAAATACTCTTTGCTTCGATGGCTCAAACATGCTCTTTACTTCAGTGATTTAGGAAAAAAACCTAACGCTGTATATGACCAGAACTGGAATTAAGAATCTGGGGGTCCTGTGGGGCCCTGGGTGAATATCATATGCAGGGCCTTTAGCTGCGAGTGTAGGCCATATACTGTACCACAGAATCTCCTTTCATGGGATCCCCTCAGGCACGGGCCCTCCTTTGCCCCAGCTTAAAGCACGGTGTATGATATGACACATCATGTCACACTTCACAGGACCAAGAACAGGGTGAGTGACATGACACTTAAAGATGTTAGACTGTGGAGAATTGTGAGAAAAACATGGCCTATCCTACAAGATCAAGTAAAGTAAAGCCATATACAATGTAAGCCAAATGACAAAAACCCTCGCAACACAACTGTCTGATGTCAATGCTGTCAGTTACCAAAGAAGCAATCCAGACAAATGCTACAGAATGTCACTGTTGTTACCAGAAGCAGTCTAGACCAGTGGTTCTCAAAGTATTTCGGACCGCGGACCACTTTACTTAAGAAAAAAATATGGCGGACCACCAAGGCCTAAAAATCAGTCCATACTATGAATTTCAAATTTAAATTGCCGCATTTGTTTCATTACAATTCAAAACAAAATGTTCTTTTGTGACAGTAGTATAGTAATAAGTTGACATAAAACTACCTCGCTATTTGTAATTAAAATGTTAATGTGAGGAATGCATCACTGTAAACATCACTTTGCTGACTTATGACGACTGTCAGCCACGGACCACCTGCCCTATGAACGCGGACTACTTGTGGTCCGCAGACCACACTTTGAGAACCACTGGTCTAGACAAATGCTATGCCAGCTATGGAAAGTTGTGCTACCAAAGATGCTGACAACATAGCTAATTCCTAAAGAATTTCAGCCTTAGTGTGGCTTACCAACAAAGGATACATTCTGACCTTGCTTGGGTCAAGACTAGGAAAACTCTTTCTGTCAACACCTAAGTCTTCCAACCAAAGTTGTGCCCCTTCATCTGTAGATGTTATGTCCACCTGATTGTCTTCTACTGTTGATCCCTCATTGCTTTCAGTTGAAGGCTGACTGGATAACACACACACACCAATGGGCAAAAATGAACAACAGTGACAATATCATAGTTGTCACTGCCTACTTTTGTTATCAGTGGTTTAATGCATGTTGCTATACGATTGTGGTTTAACATGTATTGCTATCAATGCTATAATGGACTGTAACATTCTAACACAAAGTACAAAGATAACAAATAACACGGCTCACACGTCTGATGCAGTTAGAGAACATTGGGGGGCGGCTGCTTTCAAAGGAAAGGCTGGTTTTCAAGTTTTATTATGAGCGAATTCAAACAGCTTCACTTTACACAATAAATTCAGTAAGCGAGCGCCATTATGTACTCATTAGCTGTCCATTCCATTATCACTTGGTTTGTTGTGTAGTCACTTGGTGTGGGGATTTTGGTATTTTACCAGCCTGCCGTTTATAAGAAATTTTAGACTGGTCTCCTAAAAGAAAGCTTTGCCCACCCCTGATTTACAGCATGCTCCTATTATTAGCTGCCACTGCTCTCTACACCACACTCACAGCACTTTCACTTTCTTTTCAAATGTGTGTTAACTGTTTACATCTGGACAGTATTAGCAGCACTGAATTTCAACAAAACATTGTATAACAAAATTAATCCTTATGTTCAATGATTAACATATACACTTTTAAGGATAATAGATTATTCTCTAAAACCTTTATAGTACATACATGCAGCTCTCCACCTCAGGTGTTTCTGGACTGGCTTGTAAATTAGCCTTGTATTCACTCAGTTTCTTGCTTTTGTCAGCAAACTGTTTGAGAGAGGTCAAGTTTGGCATGCTAAAATCTACACCTGCAAAAACACAAATAACATTAGTTACCTATATATATATAATGACACAAGGCAAGCGAGAACATATTAAACTGGTCAATATTCCACAAAAATTAACCAAAGCTGACCTTCACGTCTGAGTGCCTCCCGAAATCCACGTGTGGTTGGTGTAAGGCAAGCTGTGATACAAGGGTGCCCTCCAACACCAGCTGCCCTGAACAAGGCAGTGAACAGATGGCCACAGACATAAAAGTATGGGCACAGGCCTGTCTTGAGCTGTTGGAAAACTGCAGTAAAACTCTCCATCCTGAGACAACAGAAATGAAAACCTAACTAAAGCTTATGGTGAACAGATTTCATGAATGCACATTAAAAATGTTTCTCAAATAAGTGTACGTTTAAATATCAGTGGGACACATTACTGAAGATATGCAAA
This sequence comes from Pomacea canaliculata, assembly GCF_003073045.1. Taxonomy (NCBI): domain Eukaryota; kingdom Metazoa; phylum Mollusca; class Gastropoda; order Architaenioglossa; family Ampullariidae; genus Pomacea; species Pomacea canaliculata. The sequence continues at coordinate 539,559 of NC_037595.1, read as the reverse complement.
AGCATACTCTCTCCACTACATGTTAGCAGGGTGGTGTTAAACATCCCTTAAGATCTGCAATTACATATTCCACTATGTGTTTTGCTGAACAAATTGTAACTTCACTGAATTTGTGCAAATATATGTTATTTCCACTATACTGATTACAAGCTTGTCTTTAATAAAGGTACAATCTATTCAGTGGCCTCCAGGTGCCAGACATTTTATTCAATGCAGTCCACAACCAAGCCTCACCAGTCTTCATGTAATGCCTTTTGCATCAGCTCACTGTGTCCAGCATCCACTGCCACATGTTTTCTGTTTAAATAAAAGAAAAAGCTGGCTGGTATTTGAACTCATTTAGTATTCCTGATATTTCAACAATTCCACCGCATGCCATTATTTAAAAAAAAACAACTAAAGCACACACAACAATTAAACTTCATTGTCTTCCATGTTTTAAACACAATTTCACTTAAAATTTAGTAAATAACACTTAACAGATTTCAGCAACTGCCTCACTAAGCCATTCCTGAAATAACAATAGCTGTGCTGAGCCTGAGGCCAGGTACTCGTCGCTAGTTTGAATTTGGCACAATCAGAACTTCTACTTGATAAAGACTTTAGGTGACTGCTAGTCTACTAGTGTGACCGTGCTACCAGCTTCAGGAGTGAGAAACAGCACTGTCAGCCCTCAGAGTGAGAAACAATACTGTCAGCCCAGGAACAAAAAACAGTACTGTTGGCTCCATGCATAAGAAACTGTAAACTGTTGCTTGTATTACTATGTACAAGATACTGCACATATTTTCTGCTCATTCTCACCTGTTCTTAAGATCTTGTGAAATGCGTGGAAAACTGGCAAACCATGGAAGGCTGGGGTGAACCCAGTAATTACAGACACGCTTTAAATTGTTCACCAATCCCTCAGCACCTACAGAGTCCTAGGATACAAAGCAATTATAGACATGGTTTAGAGTGTCCACCAGGCCTAGGAAATAAAGTAATTACAATATGCTTTTAAAATTTACAACTCTTTCGCCATCCACAGATTCCTAGAAAATTGAGACAAAAGGTGTGAAATATCTTAAAATTTAACATTTACCTAAAGATAAAAAGTGTGACTAGATTCCACAAGTAAAGACAAAAAGACGCGTCATTGTCTTTTAAGGTTCTAAAAGTTATTATACACAAGAGTGTAATAAGGGAATATTTTTAAGAATTTATAGGCAGACATATTTCTTCTACTTAAAACTATGTCTGTGATGCACAGAAATGTATAGAGACTTGTATAAACAGAAAAACAACTAAAAATCTCAAGTAACTGCAAGAATCAGGCATGTTAAATCAGTGCCTTAGAGTACAGATTCATGATACAAAGTTACATTATCATGCAAGTTTCCCACTAGAGCATAATAAATTTATATCATGGGTGTGTTGCCAATCTACTGTGAGCATACATTTCTGATTTGTCATACAGCTGTATTATGACTTACCAATGGTGCATTACAGACAAAGTCCATGTGAGACTTGGCCTCAACAAAGCTGCTAGGAATACTGATAGGGATGGTTGCATTTTCTATTAAAATTCTTACTTTGGTCTTAATGCTCCAGTCCACAGGAACCAAACCTTTGGTCTGCAAACAAATAAAATAAAACGATAAATCCTAAACAGAAATTAACACATCTTGAACACTCTAGTCTAAAAAAAAAAAAATGAAATATTTCAGTATTCCCTATAACCATGCAGCAGCTATTCAAAAATTTCACCAACTGTCATAATAATTCCCTGAACTCTAAAGACTTCCAATGATTGTCCATAATAAAAGACAGCTCAGGTGCCAAGGAACTAAAAGATATAAAAATACTTTTAAAAATTATAACATCATGTTTACCGTGTCTTTTTCTTTTCAGTTAAAGACAGAGAAACAAAATATGTTGAAAGATTGTCACCACCAGAAAGTCTCTGCTGCAAACATTCATTCCAGTAGAGAAATAATGTCTCATTGAAAATTTTCAGTAAATGAAAATATTGGTGTGAAAACTCAGCATGGGATGTTACTTTTAAAGCTTAACAGTACTGCTTTGAAAATAATTCATACCATATGCTCAAGGCTGTCCACCTCTTTGTGAAACCCATCAGTCTGAACAACATGATCTTGAGATGTGACTTCTGCCAGAAGAAGACTTAATTTTCCACTCTCAGTCTGAGCACAATGTTCTTTCTTGACTACCTGTAAACGCTTTCTTGAACCACTGTGAAAGTTCTGTAACCAAAGTAAATTCAAAATAAAGGTTTCAATCATATTGTTAAAAGTCTAATGCATGGCTAAGATCACGAGAGTTGATAACATCTAATGCTGTTATCAGTTTAGCCTAAAGGTGTTGAGCTTTTGGTTCTGTTCCTTTAAAACAATGAAAACTGTTACAAAGGCAAAATACCACTCTCTGTTTTATCACTAATAGAAGCATTTCTTGTTGAGTGTTTCCTTTTTTCGACTCTTTGACATTTTAAGGAGCATACAGTGTACATGCAGCCTTGCTATAATCATTACTAAGCTCTCGCTTGTTGTTACCTGATCCACGGAGCTCAGAGCCAGAACTAGCTTATGTTGCGAATGTTCTGATTCAGAGTCTGAGCAGACAATATCTTCATCGTCAGAAGCACTGGCAGGAACTGGTGAGTTTTCTTTATTGTCCAGATGTGCACAGAGTCTTTTGGACGGAGAGTCACATCTGAAAGGATTCCTGCGTTTGTGGAGAGGCTGTGACGAGGTGGAGTGCGAGTCTTTGTCCTCCTCCTTCGGCCATCGCCGCCGGGCGCTCAGCGACGACTTCTGCTTTGATCGACGGAGACGCATGATATCCGTCGGTGTCTTCCATTGTGATGCCGAGACTGACATAATGTGTAAACAAGGTGTTTGTGTGTTTGTTTGTGTGTTTGTGTCGTCTAATGTTGTAGTCGTCGCTCTACACTTGTACCTGGCGCCACCGTCACGATCCAAATGCGAACCAAGCATATTTTCAAAAATGCAAATCTTTAAAGGATTAAAAGAAAATAAAAGAATCTCACATAGATATTTCAATAATATTTAAAGTATATTTTAAAACTAGTTGGACACTACAGATTGAGAATAATTAAAAACTTTTGTTTCGTTGAGGTTCTGCAAGTTGAACTTTGACCTGCCGACGAAACATGGCGGCGAGAAATCCTGGGGTGGACTACGGTAATGCACCCACGATACGTTCACTTTCTCTCATCAATCTACAAACTATACCTGCACAACCCTAACCCCGGTGTACTTCTAGTTTTTATGGGCGTAATCTGAGAGTAATCCAGAGACACAGGATTTGAAGAGGAGAGTAAAAGACAGGGAAAGGAGGGAGGAGGTTAAGTGTATTTTGTTGTGAGTGAGACCACTGTCTTGAAGTCGGGTATCTCAGGAGTAAAGGCGTGTTCATGTTGATAGCAAACACACTGGTAACTGTGAGTCTTCCAAAAACGTATCTGGGTGACTGTATATTGTACTGTGGTATTTGGTAGCGACCATATAGATGGGCGGGTTGGTTGAAACGGCGAATCAGTTCAGTGCAGTGTCGCCTGCTCAGTGCCGTGTGTAATGGGTTCTCATTCTACCCTGGACATACTGATGTGCTGTATATGACACCCACTAGCAGAAACTGCTGGTCTTCCATGACATAGCCTTATAGTTGCTGTCTCAGCATAAAACAAATTCCGCATTCCCCCAGATGGCATATACAGAATGGAATGGACAGCAGTTCTTAAAACGTCACAGATTATTCTTTAGAGGGTTAACTGCTTTGCCCTGATACAGCCTTAGTTGATGGTTCAGCATAAAATGTAAATCCCTCCTGCCCACTTGTCATTGATTATTTATTCATGATTGGGGACACCCAAATTTCTCCCAGCCATATTAACTTTTGTGGTGATGTGAGCTATTGATTGCATCACACATTTGTTATTCTTTTGGAGTTTGAGAGAAAGTGTGAGAAGGAAGAACTCTTGTTATTAAGTGTCTGATGATGGCAGCAAATATGAACATGAATAATCCAGCTCGTGCAGAGCATAAACCTGACTAAGGCATTTCATGTTGCCACGTGTTGCTTCCTTCTGGCAGATGAGACTTGGATACAGAATGTCTACATCAACCTGCCAGCTGTCAACAGACGAGCAGAAACAATCGCATCCCGCAGAGCTGTGAAAAAAGAATGGCAAGTAAGGTGAAGCTAACCCTATCATGATAATAAAAGCATTGTCTAAGGAAAGAGAGATGAGAATATTTGAGTCGGCTGAGTGCAGCATGGTGAGGAAGTTGAACAAGTATTGTAATTGTGAAATGAGAAGGAGGTGTGGCTGGCATTACATTGGTATTGAAACTGGTGTCAAGTATTTAAGAGGTGACTGTTCAGCTGTAGAGAATTCACCCAACAGTCTATAAGAGCCTTTCAGATGAGAACTGTAGGCCAGCCGAGTTGTATGCTTTCAGCATAATTTTTTCCTAATGTCCAGTTCATTAAAATTAAGGTGACCAGACGTCCCGCTTTAGGCGGGACAGTCCCTCTTTTGACATCTTGTCCCGCCTGCTCATCGGGCGGGACGCCCAATGTCCCGCTTTCTGGCTTTCTAGCAAGTCCATCAAATGTCCCAGTTGTCTTTAAAAATCACTTTTTTCGCCGTTCTTTGACGGTGACGACACCATCATCGGCACGTGTCCCGCTTTCGCCCCCAAAACGTCTGGTCACCTTATTAAAATAGCATCTAGTGCTTTCTTTTACCAAAATTATCACCAACCCCATTCATGTTTTATTTCACTGGTCAACAAAATCCTACTCATCATCATGAGCAGTAGAAATATTTTTAAAAAGCATCACATTTTATGTAAGAGAAATGTTATAAAAATGCATTGAAGTATGCAGGAAAAAACCTGTTGGTCAGTCTTTTTCAACTTTCACTTCAAATTTATTAACGCACGATACTATAAAATCAGGTTTGACAACTGCATTTGGGGTTTTTGGGGTTAAAGGCAGCATGGCAGTTACGAGCTGTGACGTGCATTGACCTCACCACACTGGCAGGTGATGACACAGCAACAAATGTCAGGCGACTTTGTTACAAGGCATTACATCCCATCAGACCTGAACTCCTCAAGACCATGGATATGGCCTCAGCAGGTGCTGTTGTGTGTGTTGGTGTTATATATGCATAGATCACACTACAGCAGGTGTGTGTCAGTGTTATGTGTGCATCAGTCAGTCGTCCTTTGACCTGCGCTTATCGCTGGGGAGATCACATCCGCTATGTCCCGGCATTGGCTGTCAATCCAGTTCTCCCTATGTGTGCATAGATCACACTCAGTTTTTATTTTACCTATAGTATATACAAATATGACTTTGTTTTACCTAAAGTTTATACAAATATATACTCTGTGGACTTGACAGCAATATAGAAAAGATAGAGTGTGATGTGGGTCTGCTGCTGACAGCCTGTTTTTAATCATCATATTGTAATGTGCGCGTGCCGATACTTCATTTCATCCTTGTGATTTAATCACATAGATGCGGATGTACAAGTAAATACACGTAGCCATGTGCACATGTCTTACTGTGACGTGCATTGACCTCACCACACTAGCAGGTGTGACACAGCAACAAATGTCAGGCAACTTTGTTACAAGGCATGACATTAATGACAACCAATGTTAGATGAGAGATAATGTGTAACCACATCTCTGGTTGAGCAGAAATCCCTGAAGTTCTGAGTGTGTTGTTGTGTAGATGTCACTCTTGTGTTGTGCAGGTATGACTACTGCTGCAGTTTGTGTTTACCACCAACACAATCCCTGAAGTTCTGAGTGTGTTGTATAGATGTCACTCCTGTCTCATGCAGGTGTGACTACTGCTGCAGTTTGTGTTTACCCAAACCGTGTTGCTGACTGCTGGAAATCAATGGAAAACTTCCATGCCAAAATTCCAATTGCATCAGGTGTGTGAGTCAAAAGGTACCAGTGGAATAAAATACACGAGAGGAGCTATAAAACTATCATTATTTTTGTCATTATTGGCATGTTAACATGCAGCTGTCATTCAAGATTCAAAGCACATGTGAGAAACTGCATGACACAGACACCATGGGAACTAAGATTTGGACTCTAGTATATCATTGTTGGTATATCTATATTGACTTAACTGTAGTATATCATCATTGGATCATCTGTATTTGTGTGACTGACATTGACACGCTGTATTGACTTTTTCTCCAGATTGACAAGCAATCGCTTATCTCATATTTTACTTATCACATTCCTCACTTGGTGTGTTTCTTATTCTACAACTTCATAGTTGCAACTGGCTTTCCTACGGGCCAGACACCACTAGAAACCCGCCTTGAGGAAATTCGAAGAGCTGTTCAGGATGGCGCCTCAGAGGTGGACATTGTAATCAACAGGACTCTAGCACTAGGAGGAGACTGGAAAGGTGATGACCGCTAGTAAAACAGCAATATTTTTGTACCAGGGTTACAAATCTATGAGATGCATGCACAAATGAAAATACGAAAACAAGATGAAACTTCAACTAAAAATGGAAACAGGCAATTTTGGCAATTTATGCCACAAGGTAAATCGGATGCATGTCTTAAGGAGGTAGATGTGATACATTATTACGAGGAGGTCGGTTGGTATGACACATACCATGAGAAGGTAGATGTGATGTGGGGAGATAGGATGGTGTGACACTTACCATGAGAAGGTAGATTGATGTGGGGAGATAGGTTGGTGTGACACTTACCAAGAGGGTAGATGTGACATGGGGAGATAGGTTGGTATGACACCATGAGGGTAGATGTGACATGGGGAGATAGGTTGGTATGACACCATGAGGGTAGATGTGACATGGGGAGATAGGTTGGTATGACACCATGAGAAGGTAGAGGTGGATAAAAGGAGAAATGTAAGAAAGAATTTCTAGGCATGGGAATAACTAAACCTGAGTAAGTATATGTATCCTACTGTTAAGCATCACCTTTCAGTCAGTAACATTGGGAAGATCAAAATCAGCAGTGAAGATAAGATGTTGTGGTCACTGCTTTTTGCTGAGAAAGCTCACATATGTCTTTATCTGCATGGTTATGCTAATCCACATGCACTGGTCATCTGGAAAACACCAAGATAGATGCAGTGAGCAGGATGGCCACTTAGGCCTGTCTTGAGTGATGAGCATGTTCTGTATAAATAACCAGTTCATATCTTTACGTTTGCAAGTTCTTCCTCTGTCCACCCTGGTGTCAATGTCCACATCTCTATATTTGCAAGCCAGTTCTTCGTCTGTCCACCTTGGTGTCGACACCATCCCTCCAAAGTACTCCGAAGAATGGGCTTAGAAGTGTTGTGCTGGGTCACATGGTCAAACCAGACTAACTTCCACCACTTTACTGTCAAAAAAGGGGTTCCTGGTGGCAAAAGTCATTGGTTTTATTTTCATATATGATATTCATAGCCTCCTCAGGCACTTGTTCTCAAATGCTAGAATTCTCTTCTCTGAGTCACCAAGCAGAGTTCACATCTGATGTCTCTACAGCAGGATGGCAATGTCAAGGGACTTGTACAGCTTGTACTGATGGTGTTGCTGCTCCAGATCCTGTCCAGCCTGGTCTTTGCTGCTGTCATTGATGCTATCATGATGTGGATGTCTACCATGCAGAATAAAGACAGTCTGATCTATGCAAGGCCTTATTGTAGCTGGCTGATATCTTTGCAGTGATGTCTTTATTATCAAATTCATGCAGCAGGTAAAATAGCCGAAACAACACAGTATTTCATATGACACAATGTTAGTTGTTTGCTGTACAACAGTTTGTTTTTACTTAGTTGTCTGTGACATAAATTGTGCTGGTACATTAATAGTTATGGTCCTATTTCACCAGTGTGGTGAGTTCTGTCATTTTATTTTCAATGGAGTGGGCATGGGTGAAGGTAGTGATAGCAGATGCCAACAGCCTGTCTGCTGCACTGTTTCTTATCCATCCTCTTGATCCTCGCCTCTTTGTTGTCTTCCTTCCTAGTGTGTGGTTTCTGATCTGCTTACTTTCTCCACTGTGAGGTGCTGTGGTGTACTCAGTCCAGTCGATACGTCGGAAGTTTGGGGATGGAGTGCTTGACAATTTCTCACCTAGAGGTTGTTAGGGTGCTACTATAGGGTCAGGATTTCATGAAAAGAATTGAAATGCTTAGAAGTAATTCTAGAGAAATGTAGATATATGAATGTGAATACCTTTGAACATTATTTGATATCACACCTTTTGTGATAAGAGTTAAATACATTAGTTGAATCCCCGCATCTGTGACAGGTGTTTATGATGAGGTGCAGCACATGCGCAAGGCATGTGGAGAGGCACACATGAAAACAATTCTTGCCACTGGTGAGTTGGGCTCACTGGTCAACGTGTACAAAGCCAGCATGGTCTGTATGATGGCAGGTATGCAATCACCCTCTGTACCCCAGGGGAAAGTGTGTTGGGGGTGCTCTCGTCAGCACAGTGTGCTTGTGGCATGAGTCACTTATGTAGCCAAGTATGCCCTGCTGATCATCATATTATGTGTGATTCCCAATATGCTTGGTGTGAGTAGGGTTTCAACTGTTGCTGCCACCATGGCAGAAGTTTTACATTGAACTATTGCCATGAACACAAACAGTAGAAGCCATACACTGATCTATACACTGAATTACTTCTGTGAATACCAACAGTAAAAGCCATATGCTGAACAACACATTGAATTTCTACTATGAATAGTTAAAGCCCCACATTGAATGATTACTATGAATCGAAACAGTAAAAGGTGTGATGTCCTCTTTGTCTCTTTCTCTTTCCCAATCCTGATATTTCCTTCCTCTGCTCTACTCTTCTCTTTGTATTGAAAGAGTGTGCTGAGTGAAAGATGTTTCCCCTGATGTAAAATAGTAAAGTATTGCAGTCAATAAAAGATTTAAAAAAATGTTTTTTAAGTGGCAACATCTGATTCAATGCAAAGAAAGAAGTTTAACATTTTTAATTTTTGTGTTTGGGTGCTAAAATGATTTTGGATCACTTGTATTTTTCAGTTGCAGTCAAGGGCCTTACAAATAATTTTGTTTTAAATGTTTGAGCCTCAATGTAGTTGTGAAAGGAAGAACATTTATGGCAAAATAAGCACTGAATGGATCAAGGGTTTCCTTCTGTGTTATTCATTAATGCTTGATGTAATGTATTTGACCATGTGACAGTCACAGAAATATGCAGACCAGTTTTAAGACTTGCTCTGCTCAGTTTCCCACTTATTGACATGGATAAATAAGGAATGATCAGACTTAGATATTAGTATTTTTCTACAAAAGCTCTTATTTTTGACAGGGGCTGACTTTATCAAGACTTCTACAGGTAAGGAAGGTGTCAACGCAACCTTTCCTGTGGCCCTGGTTATGGTTAGAGCCATACGGGATTACTACGAGAGGACAAGGCATAAGGTTCTAGTTCTATTACCTACAGTAGACTTGTTTATTATTGTTACTATTATACTTATACATTTTCATCAGTTTAGGGATGTCGGAATGTTTAGGAGAGTGGAAAATGTTTGATTGGCACCATAAGACCAAAAGTACCTCAAATACCTCTCCTGACTGTATTCTTTGCTGATATCCTCGAGTTCATCTTGTCTATATTCCTCTGTATATTGAAGTAATGTTTGACATCATTACTTCTGAATACCTTTAGTAGTTTAAATGTATTTAAGGATTATTATTACCCAGCAAACACACAAGATTCGGCCAAGCTTGGACAAACTTGGCCAAATCTTGCGCATTTGTATTGGGCCTGAGAATTTACTGCTAGTAATTGTGTCTTGAAAATATAAAACAGCTTATCTTGGATCATTGTAGACCTTTTGTGATGAGTTTTAACAAGCATATGTTTCTAATTATCAGCTTATTGTGGTTTACCTACTGACTAGGTGGGATTCAAGCCAGCAGGAGGTATTCGCACAGCTAAAGATGCATGCACATGGTTGATGCTTATGAAGGAAGAACTTGGAGATGACTGGACTCAACCTCAGCTGTTTCGTATTGGTGCCAGCGCTCTTCTGGGTGACATTGAACGGCAGCTGTATCACTTTGTCACTGGCAGGTACCCAGCCTCCTACCAAATACCTCTAGCATAGACCCTATATTACTCTAACCTTTATCAAGTATATTGGGTCAACAATGCATCAGTAGATCGCTATAGTTCTTCTTCTGACATTAACTGGATTTTATGGTATTTTTTTCAGAAATACAAAATTATGTACAGTTTCTCTAATGACACGTTTAGTTCTTGATAGAAGATTTTACATTTATGATTATCCAAAAATGTTTATAGTTTTCCATCTGTCATATCTCATATCTCGTGCCTCTGTTGACCATTGTAGTGACTTTTCCACTTGCTGTAACCAGTGATTACAAGTGTGAGGGTTAGGTTTAGTTTCAAGGGAGAAGTGGTTTCATCAGTTGCTGACATCTATAATGAAGTCATTTAAATCCCAATGAAAAAAAACTTTTCGGCATGTGTTCAAAGTATTTCTGTGTTTTGTGTGACGGGGAGAATAACGTGTATTTTGTAAGGATGCATGATGCATGGCACGACAATTGGCATCTGCACGATGTGTAACGCGTTTTGATGGGTTGGTATTTGTGCTCACGTTCACAAACTTTCATATGGATATTGATATCTACTTATTGAATTAAATCAGTGAAGATTTGCGGACATGCCTGTGTATTTTTTTATGAACTGTAACAGTTCTAAAGCACAATAAAAGGTGATGCAAACTATTTGTCAACTTTGAAATGATGTAGCTCGAACCACTTGCAAAACACCATGTGCTTCCCTTGGTGAACGTGAAAGAGCATTGTCTGCTGACTCCAGTGGTATATGACATGGCAGTGTCCAGTTTATGGTAGCCACCCACTGGCGGGCAAAGACACCCACCCTTATTCAAAAAGTTGGTACGAGTGTGCAGTCACAATGGCAGCAGACACATTGACACAAATATACAGGAGTACTTAGTGAATAGTCATTTGAACACTAATTTGATGAACGCTTGTGTTAAATGTGATGATTTTGTGACATTTCTGCCAGTCTTGGGACAGAATGTTGCAGCTGATGACGATGCAATTCTGACGACAGTTTCCACATTGGAACTGTTTGTGACATAATGAATGAACATGTAGCAATTATCACATTTTTGATGGAAATTTCTTTAGAAAATAATACACAGTCGTGGAAACAGAAGTCTTCAGCTGTGTATATGACTAAATAATGAAAGTTGATGTGTCCATTCACTCTGCTCAGATGAATCACTTTGCAATGATTTCTTGCTTTTGAGAATGTATTCACTATTTTGCAATGCATTTTAAAAAATAAAGGTTATGTATATTTACTTTTAATATGTTCATTTTTTTAAAACCTCATTTTTAAAAAAACTGTTTTTACACTGACAGTTCTGTGACTGAACTCCATGGGAAGCTGCCATTAGTTATGCTTACTCATCATGTAGGTCTGTAATCTCTAGTTTAGTTCTTAGCAGCACTGTCTTGTGCAAACTTGAGGAGAGCAATTGACCTTTGGCAGATTTGTGTTGCATACAAAATGCGTCATAGAAAACCTAAAAGCATCTGAAACAGTTTGAAACCTATTTCTGTTTTCTGACCAAATTTTACAGCCGTGTGACATTGATCTGGTGTGACAACTGCTTGTGGTCTGTCCTGGTGTGATGTGACTACTGTGTGACCTGGCCTAGCGTGACTACCTTCTAATTTGGTGTGAAGCTGCTTGGACTGGTGTTGTGTGGTAGCTTTTGATTAGTTTCACAGCTGATTACAGTCTGTGTGAGAACGGCTTGTGACATGACCTGATGAGATTACTGTTGACCCGGCTTTTTGTGGGGCAACATCTGTCCTTCCATGAACTCTTTGTAGCCAATGTTGCAAAACAAATAACATGAGAATGGATTTTATGCATTGTAGCTTATCTGGAGTAACTCGTGGCAAGCTGATGACACGAGGTGTGATGCACAGCACACCCGTGTCTGTTGATCAAACATGACACAACATATGTGTGATCTTATAGAGTGTGTGTTTGTGTTTGTGGGGGGGTGGCAGCATTTGAAACCTTTGAATCCCCACTGCCTCATCCTCACCAAGTTTTTGCAGGAGCGTGGCTTGTCATGGACTGTGACTTATTTTCTCCATTCTGTCATCAGTGGTCCCAAATGAAAAAAAATATCCAGAAGAAACAGTGACATGCCTCTACTGCACAGAACAAACATTGAAAACTGTTTCATGTGACATGTTACTAATGAGACTGAAGGGGTGTGGGGTGGCTAAACAAGTGAGGTTAAAGAACTGGAGGGGGAGCAAGCCAGAGAGAGCGTTGTCTCCTGCTTCTCTCAAAACATCATACCTTATTAAACTTTTGCTTTAAATCCTGTGATCCAACTTGTCAGGGAAGGGAAATCACGTGTTGCTGCAATAACACTTGTTAAAGTAATGTATGAATACTAATATTTATAGCAGCAAGTGTACTCTTCATACTGTACTAGATGACATGACTATGTGGAGATCACCCTCTAGCTACTTCAAATCCAGCTGTCTAAACCTGATCTGGTCAAACGACCACAGGACGATAGGACATGAGATCAGTTTAGCCCCCTTTCCATCCCCACCTGTCACCCTAATGAGCCCTCAACTTGTTATTTTGTACATATCCACCTTCTTTTATGTTTACTACAAACTATTCTATAATTCTTAATTACTTTATTTACGTAGTTAATTTTCTTCCCTGTAAAGGGTGAGGGCTAAAAGGAAAAAAAGCATTTTCTTGCTTATCTTACCTCTCGTAAATAAAGACTTGTCATTATTCGCCCAACTTCACGCAGTTAAGACGTGGGGTAGCTACCTCGTCTCTGTGGTCTCTTGGATATACCCATGCGGCCCATGAAGGCTACATGCTAACATCTCCACAGTACTCACTTCCTGTCATGCCTGCCCTCATCTCTTCCTCGTGAAGTTTGCCGCTCCTCAACCTGGGGACAGGGTGGCGGGCAGGTGTTCAAAGGCGAACTGCGGCGGGAAAGTATAGGAATCGGCCTGTGAAATGTTCTTTAGAGCGGTGTAAGGGAGACCTACATATCTCCTCTGTGTCCCCTCGGGAGACTGGGACAATGTGGTTATTACACCACACCCATGTCTCGTTCGTCTAGAAGAGAGAGGCTAGATGGACATGTGTCTCCTGTGCCCTCTCGGCGTCCTGCGTCTATACTTTTTTATGTCAGTAAGATGTACTGGAAAGGTGCGTGCATGGAAGTGGTCACACTATGTTGGACCTCAAGCTGTTTGTGTGCCCGGTGTTCATGGCCGAGCTGTGGGTGGGCGCGACTGAACACCTCCACCAGCCCCCACACAAAACATGCACCGTGAGGCTTCGTGATCACGTGGGCAGCACAGGTGAGGGGATTGGTGAGCTCGAGTAACCTCCGATAACACTTCGGGGTGTGGATGCCTGTTTATATGTAAAACAAGACCCTTTTGGATGCTGAATTTTCACATCACATGTCATAGATGAGCTTGATTCAAATGAAATGATAAATCAAAGGTTGACTAGAAACACAAAGCCGGAAAAGAAGCCAGGTACCATATAGCTAGTATGAAATAAAAGGAAAAGCAACTCCTTGATGTAAGGAGGCATGAATGTTTTTTTATTTTATATGAAGGTGATGTTCCAATACTTCACTGAGCAGTGTACGTGTAGTAGAAGTGTTTGTCACTGATGGTGATACTGTGCTAGAAAGTTTTGTGTTGCACTCCAGTCCTACTGCACTTGCAGGTGTTTGGCCATGCACTGGGACTGCAGTCAGAAGCGCTTTGCCTGGTGAGCAGTGAGTGGAGACACAGAAGTGATTCTGTGAACAGACCTTGTCCTTGACCTCGGCATCAGTTGTTTGTCATCTGCTGGGCAGCTGCTGGACTTTCTGCAGTTGATATCTTTGCAGATGTTTGGCAATAAACTAGATTTCAAGAGTGGTTTATTTGACAAGAGTGTTGTTTGCCCTACATACCTAGGCTGGCTGAAGTTGCAGGTCAGGTGTGTTACACTCTGGCTCTCGTCTTCTGTTGGCCTCAGCTGACCACCAAGTTCAAGGTCGTGTATTGCACTGTTGCTACTGGTGTCAAGGACATCAAGGGAAATAACTTAAGCTGTCTTCAAATCCTCCCTGTCACCACCGGATTTATTTTCACCTGACTTGTTAAAAGGTTTTGATAATACCCAGAGGCCTCTGACCCAGAGTAACCGGGACGACCTTCATGTACATGCACATAACCAGGTACAGACAGCAGGCCCCTGGCACGGGGACTATGCTGACCATGTGGACCAGGTGGCTCTTTTTCAGGTACAGACAGCAGGCCCCTGGCATGAGGACTATGCTGACCATGTGGACCAGGTGGCTCTTTTTCAGGTACAGACAGCAGGCCCCTGGCACGGGGACTATTCTGAGCATGTTGTCCATCTGGGTGTTCTTCGGGCACTACGAGCTGTCTTGTGATCGAGATGGTTTCACCCTCAACAGTCTCTTCCATGGTCAGAGTAATGGTTGTCTCGGGAACTGACCTGACCTCACTGTGTGGGTGAAAGTTTGCTTGAGATGGTGGTGGTGCTTGAGGAATGCGAGCCGCCCCTAGACTTGAGTGGACAGGAGATGTGCAGCCCGAGAAATCAACATCAGCACCGACCTCATCACCTACCGCTGCATTGTAGTCTTGGCCTGCTTTATGATCAGCATCAGCCTTGACCCTGGAGTTTTGTAAGCGTGTGGGCTGCAACCGGAGGTGACTTGTTTTGCCGGCAACTCGGACATAGTTCACCCTCGGGGATCTGCCTGTTGCAAGAGTGGGGAAGGTAACTGGGGGCGGGGGCTCTGCACACTTTCTGGGTATAGCCAGCAGCTGCACATCTGCCATCAACACTGAGGCCTGCACATGACCTTGTACATGACCCTGCTGTCTGTGACCTTCGCCCTGTTTTACGTGACCCTGCTGACTGGTTCTGCTGGCAGACATGAACACGAGGGGTGCGTGCAGCCTGCTTACAAATCTCTGGCAGGGCTTTGCTACGGGCTGTGTGGCCAGGGTCGCCATCTTCACAGTTCTCCGAGTGTCCCTATGACAGGATGTGCACAGTAAGTAGGGGGAGGTCAGCCCTGTGCATCCTTGGATGGTGGAGTTGTTGGTCTGGAGTCTACCAAGTGAGCCCTTGAAGCTGGACCACACCCGTGGACTGGGGCTCGTCTGAATCCCGGGGTGAAGACTGGAGCACACTTTGCTGTGATGCTGTGGGCTGGGGTCCGCTTTGACCCTACCTTTTAGGGCAGGGCAAGACCCCTTATCGCGGTTGTGCGGGTTCTTTCGGGACATTGTGGTAGTCGGGCGTTGCTGGGCTGCTAGGTGGGGGTAGCTCTGTCTCTTGTGTTGTTTCTCCTGTGGAATCCCGCTGGCAGTGAACCGTGAAGTCAAGAAGCACCCAGGGCTCCGTCTGACCCCGCCAACTCGGCAGTTTAACGGATTAACTGAGTGGTACCACTCATCCTCCACAAACCGCTCTGACTGGAATGTGACTTGAATGTGACTTGAGTGTGACTTCATTCTGCAGATTCGTGTGTAAAGGACGTGTTGCTAAGGAGACGGGAAGCTGTTTTTCCGGTGGCTGGCGTTCTCGTCACATGGCTGGTGGAGATGGGTCACGGCGACAGTTATCAAATGTAGTCGATGAGCTTGACACACTTGTACACCTACAGCATGGTACACCTGCACACCAATATGTAATGTTTTAGTACAGCATGGCACACCTGTGTATAATATGTAATACTGTAGCACACCTGCGCACAATATGTAATGTATTAATACAGCATGGTACACCAGCACACCAACGTGTGACATTGTGTGTAGGTAGCACACTACATGTATTGTGGGCATGACATTGTAGGTAGGTACAACACTACATGTACTGTGGGCATGACATTGTATGTAGGTACCACACTACATGTACTGTGGGCATGACATTGTATACAAGTTGTCACCACACTCATGTACTGTGGGCATGACATTGTATACAAGTTGTCACCACACTACATGTACTGTGGGCATGACATTGTATACAAGTTGTCACCACACTACATGTACTGTGGGCATGACATTGTATACAAGTTGTCACCACACTACATGTACTGTGGGCGTGACATTGTAGGTAGGTACCACACTACATGTACTGTGGGCATGACATTGTATACAAGTTGTCACCACACTCATGTACTGTGGGCGTGACATTGTATACAAGTTGTCACCACACTACATGTACTGTGGGCGTGACATTGTAGGTAGGTACCACACTACATGTACTGTGGGCGTGACATTGTATACAAGTTGTCACCACACTACATGTACTGTGGGCGTGACATTGTATGTAGGTACCACACTACATGTACTGTGGGCATGACATTGTATACAAGTTGTCACCACACTCATGTACTGTGGGCGTGACATTGTATACAAGTTGTCACCACACTACATGTACTGTGGGCATGACATTGTATACAAGTTGTCACCACACTCATGTACTGTGGGCGTGACATTGTAGGTAGGTACCACACTACATGTACTGTGGGCGTGACATTGTATACAAGTTGTCACCACACTACATGTACTGTGGGCGTGACATTGTATGCCGGTCGACAGGTGCACGTGTCCTTGTGTGACGCCAGACTTTCTCTTCATGCAGGGCTGTCACAGGGTTGCTGTCCACAAAGCCCACATGACTTCCACCATTTTATCTCCTTTGTTCCGCGCGTTTCCGCCCAGGGGAGGTAGTTTAGAAAAATAAGAACACATTTAGTCAGTCATTGAGTAGTCTCCCTGTAGGATGTGTTCCGCCATTAGCGTGACGTGCAGCTATTATCTCCCCCTTTCTTTGTATCTGTGCATCTGTTTTATGTCTGATCAGTGTTGTAGACATGCACTGGACACATCATTAAATTAGCGGACCAGTAGGAATAACATCATGTGGTGACATAACAGCTACTGATAATAATAACACACAATATGTGTCAGTAAATAACAGCTGAGGGTCACATGTTGATCACTGAGTAAATAACAGCCGAGTGTCACATGTTGATCACTGAGTAAATAACAGCCGAGGGTCACATGTTGATCACTGTGGGAAATAATAACTATTGAATGTAACACCTCTGTGGGCAGCACAGCAATCTGTGGGCCATCTCTGTGGGCATTGTAACAAAGCAGTAACGAAGACGCCAGTAGAAATGTTAAAGTTGAAAAGCATAACATCGTTGTAGCTAAGTGATGAAACATCTTACACGAACAGTGCATAGCAAGAAAAAATTATTGCCTGGCAACAAGACTCTTGAGAACAACATCACCACAAATATCGTCAGGTCATATCGACACAGCAGTGGCTGAGGACTAACATATCAAGAACACAGGTGTTTGAGAATCCTAACGTCTACAGAATGGTCTTTCATCATCAGTGTTCAATCAAACTGCCAGGTAATCAGTAAATATCACAATAGTGATCAGGCCTGTGAAGCTAACGGCAAAGTGAAAGTAATTAAACCAATAAAAACATCAAAGAACGACTGAATGGTCAGCCAGGGAATGTCCAGAGAACTAAAGTCTATTTCAGGTAAAATAAATGCTCAGAGGTCTTGTAGTTGGGAAACCAGTGAATGTGAGCAGAGTTCAGTTTCGGTCTACCCCAGTCGTAGTCACTCAGCTGAGTCAACTGCTGATGTTAGTCTTGTCATGTCACCTGCAGGGTTCGATCCTAACTTTAGTAATCTGTCAGTCAGTCAGTCCGCCAGTCGCCAGCCAGACGATCAGTTTTTCTCGATGGACTTGAACACCACAAAGCCACAGACTGTTAAGGTTTTCCCACGGAAACCATGGTTGGCATGGTTACCTGGAGACTGCAGCCCACCATGAGACGGCCAGGGGTAAGCGTCCCACACAGGGCCACGTGGTGTCTTTGTACTGGTGACAATCTCACAGTCCTGCAAGTGTCTTACCTGTACAAGCGGCGGCCCTCTGGTTGTCGTGTGTTTACATGCCGGACACAGCAGGCACCGTGAATGCCGGTGTTTGTGGAGAAGGCTGGCAGCACACCTGTGCTCAGTAGCAGACGGCAGCTTTACGCCACCTGCCGTGCGTGTGTGTGTGTATGTGCGCGCGCGCGTGTGTGTGCGTGTATGTGTGCATGCGTGTGTGTGTGTGTGTCCGGCCACACGACACAGACTGCTAGCCAGCCCTCCCCTTACCCCCTCCCCTCCTGCAGTCTGTCAGCGGGACGAGCGCGCTTCCTCCCCGTCCAGCCCCTTGTCCCACGCATGCGCGTTGACTTGAGCTGCACGCGCAGAGCTTCGCACGTGGCATGCGCACGACACTAACCTGACGTCATCTATAGCGGCTCTAATGATCCTTCTGGAATGTTTGTCCCGGCCACAGACAGAGCTGTGTAGCATGGAAAGCACGCCTAGACAACCGTAGACAGCTACAGCTGGGTCACTGTAGCGTGACCATACACAGCTATACGGTCACCTTCACCTAACGACCACCATTCCCTTCACGTGACGTAGACAGACCCCCTTCACGTGACGTAGCGTCGTAGACAGCCACCCCCCAACCCTTCACGTGACGTGAACAGCATGAAGCTCGCGCCTCCAGCAGACGATCTATTACTAATTACCGAGTGGTGACTGGGCGGGGAGGTTGTCGATCGATGGAAGTTGGGGGGAGGCCGAAGGGACGCCACCACCCATGTATTAAACAATGAGGGGAGGTAATCTACTTGACAGGGGAGCTAATCTAGTGCAGGTCGGTGTTTCGTCAAGCTTGCGAAGGCACTGCTAGAGACCGAATCAAGCGGGCAATTAGAATCAATCAGGCAATCACGAGAGCACCTCACTGTCACTACCCGGTAATTACAACTAATCTGGTAATCACGAGATGATACACATGTGGGTGCGTGTGTGTTCAGCCATCCGTTTGCCTGCGTGTGCAGGTCTTTGTGTATAATTATGCACGTGTGCAGGCTATGTGCGTGTTCCTTACACCCGCATACAGCGGTCTTAGGAATATTGCCATCATCGGTTTGAGGGGCTGCTGACGATGGTACCCACCAACTCTCGCCATCTTCTCCAGTTGTCTGCTCAATGACAGGCCGGTGCTCTTGTACCCTGTGTGGTTATGGGACGATGCTGGGCTGTGACAGTGACGTTTGTATTTCGCTGATAAATTGGATTTTTTAAAGTTTTTTTTCTGCTCCCCTACAGATGGTCACTCCCTCCCTCCTGCCTGAGGCCACCCGGCAGATCTCTCCGCTGAGTAGGTCTACCTACAGGGTGTCTTCTGGCTTTGAGATGTTTGTGCCACCTGACCACTCCTCTGTGTGTGACGTTACCGTCAGTCCACTTTGGGATATTTTCTCTCATTTGTCTTCCTCTTACCCTCATCTCTGTGCTGTTCCCGGCATACACTTGTAGTGAAGCCTGATGACCTTTGAGGTGTCTCTACTACTCCAGTCTGTCTTTTCACTGTAATGGAAAGAAGGGGTGGGAGTCTTCGTAGGCCCAATCATTTTGTCAGCGTTGTTGTTGTTGACTGATGACAGCGTCCTTGTGTACGAAAGCTACAATGACTGGACTGTTTGTGTGATGGATCGTATGCGGATGGCAATACACGTGCTTGTCTACAAGTCTTGCAGTCTATTGTCTACAACAAGCTTTACAGTCTATTGTGTACAAACTACAATAAGCATTACTTACACTCTCTTGTCTACAACAAGCTTTACAGTCTATTGTGTACAAACTACAATAAGCATTACTTACACTCTCTTATCTACAACAAGCTTTACAGTCTATTGTGTACAACAAGCCTTACTTATCCTAGTTTAGATGAGACGAGATACTATAACATAGAAGCTCTGTTTTCTTTCTCCTCCTGTGAGCTCTGTCTTGCATGCATCTGACCACTGATTTCCATTCACTGCAAGTTTCTGTGACAGGATGGGATGATGGGGTGGAATGTTGGGGTGGGGACTGGTGCCACTGCACCCAAGCACACCGTGACGTCACTACGTGTTCATGGCTTCCGGGAAATATCATAGACTGCACAGGTGCTTGATCCTTGCACCCCTTACCTGGAAATATTTATGAGCGAAGGTCAAGTAAAGGTGTGCTGAGCGCTGGCTTTGTTCTATCGATTACCGATGGCGAGGGGGTCAATGTTTTATTACTGACATAAAGCCTAGACAACCAAGTAGACTTCGTAAACCTAGTTTGTCATACTAGTCAAGTATAGCAGTCTTCATAATGTAACAAGACCTTCAACAAAGCCAAACATTTAGCAATGGAGGCTAACAGAAGATTACTCTCCCCGCAAATCACCTCGCGGCCTGTTGAACTGACCTCCAGCCTCTGGTCACATACTCGCCTTATTCTGTACGACGACCAGAGGTTGTAATCACTGAACCCTAAGGTGCTCCGTGCTCACTGGAGCGTCGACTCAGGTATAAAGAAGTGCTGAGCATAGCATCTTACATACCTCCAGGGTGGGTGGGGATGGCGCAAGGGACGCAACCGGTCCCTCAAAAAAAGATATTGAGGCAAGAATGTGAACATCTTTCACTGTCAGTATAGAGTTGTCCCATCCCCTCTCCAAAGCCGAACATCTTCCTACGCCACTAAACACGTGTTAAACATTCTCTCTCTCTCACACACACATACATACACACCTGTTATTGCAGCAACACACACACCTGTTATTGCAGCAACACACACACCTGTTATTGCAGCAACACACACACCTGTTATTGCAGCAACACACACACCTGTTATTGCAGCAACACACACACACCTGTTATTGCAGCAACACACACACCTGTTATTACAGCAACACACACACCTGTTATTGCAGCAACACACACACACCTGTTATTGCAGCAACACATACACACACACACCTGTTATTGCAGCAACACACACACACACACCTGTTATTGCAGCAACACACACACACCTGTTATTGCAGCAACACACACACACACACCTATTATTGCAGCAACACACACACACACACACCTGTTATTGCAGCAACACACACACACACACACCTGTTATTGTAGCAACACACACACTCACCTGTTATTGTAGCAACACACACACACCTGTTATTGCAGCAGTTAGGAGGAAGTGTGAGGGACGAGACTCACTAGAGGGTCTGCCTTGTGGTTTACATCCCATTGGTACCATGAAACACTTACACTTGTAATGTTTTACAGTTAAACGTATCCTTGTCGCTCTCAACATAATTCAGTCCTATCTTTCTGACATCATAGTGATTTCTAATCTCATAACAGAGTAGCCGAGATAACCGAACCAATCACAAGTGATCGTACTGATCGCATGAGTAATCGTAATCTTGACTGATCACATGCCAGTAACCATAACCGTGTTGTCACATGCCAGAAACATTACCGTGTTGTCACATGCCAGAAACATTACCGTGTTGTCACATGCCAGTAACCATAACCGTGTTGTCACATGCCAGTAACCATAAGCCCACTGAGTAACCACAAAGTACCAGTTCCTGTCTCTCCTCTTACTGACAGCCAACCAGTGCCGTGGCCCTGTGAGATGTCAGCAGCATTAGTTGGCATTTGTCGGCAAGAGCTTTATTGGTCATTTGTCAGCAGCAGTCAGTTCCATTTGTGGAGAACGAGTTATTTGTGATTGTGACAGCAACTTTAGTTATGATTTTTTAAAAACAACAATGTTATTTGTGATTTGGTGACAGCAGCGGTGTTAGTGATTTGTCAGCTACATCCGGACTTGTAGTTTGTCGCCAACGCACTGTGATTTGTGGACAACAGCACTGCTGGTGACTTGTAGGTAGCAGCATTACCTGTGTTATTTTGGCAACCTTTTCGTGTTGAGAGGAAAACTCTCTGGAACCATCGAGCCTCACGGTGCAAGATGGTGGTGGCGGAGAAAACATATTTGCTGTTTTGCAAACGTTTTTCCCAGGATGGTGGTGGCGGAGAAGACAAGTTGGTTGTTTTGTGAACGTTCACCCACCGGCCACAACGCCTTTCCATGTTTTATTTTCCGCGTCCTCTCCGTTTCCTCACAGAAGCTGGTGACAGATATGGCACTCCACATGGTAAATGGTACCTAACGCCTCCAGCTTGTCAGTCTTGTTTTTGGATGCCACGAGTCTGCTGTGAAACTTTTACACGACTTGGCATGACAGTGACTCCATTTTTTCTGGCCTCACGGAAGAAGCCCCCTCTGAAACACCTTTGAAGTAGGAAATGATGACACACTCTCTGCAGAATGAGGGGTGAATGGTGACAATTTTTAACAGGCGCTGCCATTCTCCCTTCAGAACTTTATTCCATGAGCTGACGGTCTTTGCTCGATGAATGAGAGTACGGATCATCCCCACGCCCTCCACCAGTTGATGTTGGAGAGGTTACTATCAAAATGAAGGCACTGATTGGTGTGCGTCGGTTTGCGGTAGACACTGAAGATCAGCCCGTCCTCGCTTCTTCTGCTGTTGGCGAACTCTCCAATCAATGCCCTGTCTAAAAAGATGATGGCAAACTATTGTTCTAAAAGGCCATTGGCTGCTCCTTCTGTCTGGTGGTAGACGCTGCCCTCGTACCTCCAAGTACCGTTGCCGAAGTACGCTGCGGTCTGGCACCAGCTCAAGAGCATTCCAATAGGTTATTGTGATCTGTCGGCAGCACCATTATCTGGGATTTGCTGACATCAGTGTTATTTGTGTGCCCCTGTAAAAAGTCAGAGGCCTGGGGTAAGGAACATAGCAAGGACCAGAGGCTGGTCAAAGCGACTCCCGTCATATGTGGCACTGTAGCAGGAATAACAGAAACCATGACAACGACAATCAAAAGTGGACAATGCTGTAAATGATTCACAAAACCACGGAGCAGTATTTAAAGAATATTTATTCTCTATTTATTGTGGACTATAACATTGTAGCAAAAATGTAAATGAGATTTAAATATGTGTCTGTGTCAAAAGCATGATGAAAAATACTAAGGACATTCATGGTCACATTTAGCTTGAATTCTCGCAGTCTTTACCAGAGCTCCTCTAGTATCAGTTCCTTCAATGTTTAATTGCTGGCTCTTGACAGTCTATCATTTCTAGTGTTTCCCTAGCATGTCACATACATGTTTACTTGCTGTCTCTTGACTGGCTATCATTTCCAGCGTTTCCCTAGTATCCGGCACTTCAATGTTGTTTACTTTTAACCAGCCCTAGTGTTTCCTTACATTCAACTCTGAAGCACTCAACATTCAATTGCAAATATTCCCTCGCTCAACGAAAGGTGGAGGTTTATAAACATACCAACAAGCACCATCTCCAAATGTAACAAATATAAAAACTGATAATGTTACTAGTGGACAAAAGACTGTTGCCATTCAGCACACCCAAACACATCATACATGTATTGTGTTACTAGCAGACACGAAACTCCTCCTACATAAAACGGATCATAATAACTGTACTAGTGACAAGACTGTCCCGTCCCATAAATACAATAGATTATATCTCAGCTAAACCATAATAATCATACCAGTGGACACCATTATGCCACCCCTCCACAGAAGAGGTCATATCTCAACTGCATTAAGCGTTCCACCTTCTCCCTCAAACAAAGTGGCTGATCTGTTATGTAATCACCCGGTTTCTGATGAAATAAACACCTTTAATACAATGAACTCAGCCACCCTACACATCATGAAATCACAGGATAGCAAACAGCAATGAGTTATCATGACTTGTAACCAAAAGACTCCTGGACGGAATGAGAACTAGGATTTGGCTAAGAAAAATAAATATAATATACAGACCATAAATCTGGGCAGCTTTACAGTTTGAATACAATGTGAAGGCTGCAAACACATCTCTGACCCTTCTTTACTATAAGGCTTTGATCTCCACTCTGACATGCTGTCCCTTCTCATCACCTGGAAAAGTAACGAACATCACAAAAAAACCACCTCGGAACAGCACAGGTGCCTGACTGCACACCACACCAGCATTATCTCACCAGCATATCATAAATAAATCTCTCTTGTCCTGTAATCAGGTAGAATTCACACCTGGCCATCAGTCAAGTGACCTGATGATCAGTGACATGATGATTGCTGTTCAGTCTTGCTTCTTTGGCAACTGGATAGGAAAGCTCATCAATTCCTTGAGTCCTTCATCTTTAATAAGAGCTCTCTCTTAAGATGAAGCAAAGGTAATCCCTAAATCTTTACAGGACAAGTCTACAAAATTTGACCACACTATACATCACAGTTAGTGCTATGAGTTCCTTCACTCATAAAGTTTAGATATGGGATGGAGTTAGTCATCAACGGGGATGTTGACTGACACACCAAACTGCTGTGCTATTTGTGTGAGCTTGTGTTCCAGCATGCGACAGCGGTCTGCTTTGCGCTTGAAGTTGTATTTCAGATCTTCAATCTCCTCAAAAAAGTCTGGCCCAAAGTTCTCCAGCTCCTTATGCAGCTAAAACAAACAAACAAACAACTGATATGATGCACCGCTGTCTATCTGCATCTTGTATGCAAGCATGGACAAAAGCACAAGTATCCACATACTTGCACAAACATGAAAATAAAAAAATACAAATACAAATAAAGCCTTTACTTGATGCATTCTCCTTCTTGGCAGCAAGCTCAATGCACTTGGGAAAAAAGTAACATGAGAAACAAGCATGGCAGCATAGTTTGCAAACTACAGCAAACAAAAGAGAAAGAGGAAGGAGCCCAGCAGTTACTTGGATGACTCACGACAGAGGGATGGGTCTTAAGGCTAGCTGTATTAGCATGGACACACAGACACATGTACAGATGTACACATCATATGGACATACAAATGTACAGATAATACATCTATATGAACATGAATGTACAAATATAAATAGGTACACATCTTGTGTGCACACACACACACCTGTATGAACATCTACATGTTTTGTGTCCTATGTACACATCTGTGTAAATATGGATGCAAGATATATGGAGAATATTTAATAACGTTCAGCTCCTGGCTGGTGAAGATTTAAAAAAAAAAAAGGCAAGTAAGAAGATATTTTTGTGAAAGTCTGCCAACAGAAGTTAAATTGGATTTATAAGAAAGAACACAAAATGTGTTGCTTAAAGTACTCTGCTTTCCAATAAATACGTGAAGTAAAATAATTTTTCTTTCTCGCCTTGTCTACATAAAATACCTTCAGTATTAAGGTACAAGCTGACTTAAGTCCTTGCCTAGGTAAATACATTTAGGAAGATATATGCTGACTTCTGTCATCGCCAATGCACAATACCTTCAGTAGTAAGATACATGCTCACCCTCTCCACCTCCATCTTCAGTTTATCTCTTTCCAAAGCCATAGATCTGACCTCCAGGCGTGCCTCCACGTTATCACCTACCATCTCCTCATACTTGCGAGCTTTCGAGAGGACATCTCTAGTCACCTGAACGTTACAGAACAGACATCTGTGATCATCTAGAACAGTACAGGATAGACATCTGTGATTACCTAGAATGTTATAGAACAGACATCCCTGGTCACATAGAACAGTACAGAATATCCATTATCTATGATAATCTAAAACATAACAACACAACAGTCTGCCCCCTTTTACAAAAACACAACAGGTGACTCCTTTCTGATTATAACACCACAGAAGGCAGCTCCCTTCTGATAAAAATACAGCAGCTCACTTCTAATAGCACTAACTCAACAGGCTGCTCCCTTATGATGGCAACTACACAACAGGCTGCTTCTTTCCTCCTTACCTGCTCCCCCTTGCTCCCCATCTGCTGTTGAGCCAGCCTCAGGTCAGCTGCTAGCTCCTTCTTCTCATTTTCCAGTCGCTCAATTAACAATCTGCAACAGTATTGCCTTCATTTACTGCTACTTATAAAGAACACGATTCATGGATTCATGACCATTGACAAACACAATCTGGGTCCTGTCACTTAGATAGGACTTGAACCATGCTAATTGGGTCCAGAAACACTATAGTACATGTATATCAGTCAACCATCTGTAACAAGTAATCATTCCACGTAAGACCACTTCACCAGATAAGTCTCTAGCAGCAAACTGGCAGACATTCTTGCACACAGCTATACACATACAATGATAGGGCTACACACAGCTATACACATACAGTGATATGATAGGGCTACACACAGCTATACATACAATGATAGGGCTACACACAGCTATACACATACAATGATAGGGCTACACACAGCTATACACATACAATGATAGGGCTACACACAGCTATACACATACAATGATAGGGCTACACACAGCTATACACATACAATGATAGGGCTACACACAGCTATACACAGAAAGATCTCTGTCCGTATGTCTTTGTCTTAGTTGGACTCGTAGAAGCCTGGTGTCAGAAGACGAGCCAAGAAGTCATGCGGAGGTACAGATAGAAGCGAGTTCAAAGAGGTAGCAAGGACCAGTGCCAGAAACAGCAGAGTACATGTGTTTAGCTATTCCCATACCCTCGTGCAATGCAAAATCAGCTTGAGTCTAATTTAGTGATAAAGTAACTGATTAAAGTTGACAATAAAATGTCTCCTGAAAGAGTTAGAAGCTACAGGTAGCCCAAGTAAAGCCAAGCAGCTTGGGTAGTTAAGTATTTAATATAGTGGCTGACCTCTGTTGCTGGAAGTCATGCATGATGTTGCTATCTGTCATCTGAGAGCCTGCAGGGAAACGCTCCAGCAGAGCCACCTGTTGGCCAAACAGCACAAAGTGAATTGACTCTGGCATAGTAATAATGATAATCAACCAAACATCTGTTTGTACAAACAGATACCCTTGCTTCATGCACCACATTTCCTAAATGACCATGAAAGAATAATATTCTTTGAGACTATTTGTGCTAAAATCATTCTAGACATTGGTGTAATTAACTGTTTCCAACAACAGTTGTACTAAACAAGCCATTTTTCAGTCTGCTAAAATAAAACAGTTGCAGTTCTCATGTGCTGCCCATCGTGCAGACCTCAGCACCTAACAGCGAGGACAGTGACGATAATGGTTTTGGTGATTAAATGATAAAATCACTTACAGCAGCATAATAACAGCTTACTTTTTTCTGCAACTCCTCTCTCTCTTGAATGAGCTCTTGTTCGCGCTCAGCTGAATCTTTTAGTAGAATCCGCATGTCAGCAATCTGCTTGGCCTGCAGACATAGCAGCACATGAGCTACTACTTGTGGAGAAAGCACAGGACAAACATCATGTATGGGGAGATCACAGGACAGACACAAGCTACCCCACTACAGCAGGATGTCACAGGACAGACACAGGACCAGTCAGACAACAGAAAGTACTTCTGCTAAATGTTTCATGCACCTATAAGGAAGCTATTGATAATGTTCACATAAATAAGCTATTTTATAACATTCCTATTGGTGCTGATTTCAAAAATGGTTGAATTTCCTATTTCAAGCTTAAGAAAAAATGACAGAGTTTGGTTCCTTCTTTCAGAAAATAGTGTTTTTATATATATCATCAACGATCCCATCAGTGCTACAATATACAGCTACCTTGTTGTATCATGGACGTATTTTAAAACAACTTTAGGAGTAATGGGGTGTCTACAATCACTTGTTGCCAGAGAAAAGATCCAAAAAATATCTCTCACAGAAAAAAAATCACAAGCAAGCTCTTGAGCTACTCAGAAGTCTAGGTATTTACATTGATCTTCAGTCTGCCAATGATGCAACCTGCCTTGGGAAAAAATCTGCCAGACTGTGTACACAACTGTTCCACAAAATTGGTTTTCAGACTGTCACATTGAAAATATTCTTTGCATCCCTTTTTCCATTCCAATAAATGAGATAGTCGTTAACATGGTCAATCAGCTACACATTACTGCTCCCAGTTAAATCAGCTTCCCATAATTGATGGTTGGGCATGATGAAGTTTTCCAGTTATAAGTCAGGGGAGCTTCCAGGCAGCAGCCTTGTGATCCTAACTCACAAACACTGACCCCAAAGCTACAAGCCTAAGTCCTTATGTGAGGCTTCATACTACAACATGTATCTGGCATCTGCGTATAGTTCTGTGTGTAAACAAATGGAATCTGATGGTAAGTCTGTGAAGCATTAGGCAGATGAGACTGTTGTATGTTTTGATTGCACTTTGTTGTGTTTTAAATGACCTGGTTGTCTAGATGAGTTGACAAATGTGTCTTCGTATTAATGAACATTTACATCTACACACACCGATGTCCACACTTTTATAAATAATAATAATACATGCATAATAATGCAAACATAAACATGCCTTAATCACTCACTCCACCCTTTATTCTACACACACTTTGTGAACACATAAACACCCTTTATTCTACAAATACCCTTTTGTCACTGTCGCTTTCCAGTGTCCTTATTTTCTCTTCATACGTGCGAGTCATCACAGCTGATTTCCAACCCTGCTGGTCAGCCGTTGCTGTGGCTGAAGGGCGTTTGGCTGCCTCAATTTCTAGTTTAGTGCGGGCATCCATCAATTCACGATCATTCTGTTCTACACGCAACTCCAGGCTGCGCAGCTGTATTCGCATTTTTTCATTAGCTTCCCGTTCCTTCAAAAATAAAATGTTTTTTAAAACATAATAAAAGAATCTCAGCCAGTAAAATTCCAGATTAAACAGATGGCCCACTATCAGAAAATGGTTAAAGCACTAAACTGCTAACTAGTACCCATGCCAAATCTGTTTGTTGTCATTTACTTATCCTTAACTTTGCCATCTCCTTGCACATCTGTTGATGGTCATTCACCATTTGATCTATTCTCTTACCTTTGTCAGGTCCTTGCGCATCTGTTCATAGTGGTTCATCAGTTTGGCCGTGCCCTCTTGATTTGAGGTATAGCGGTCACTTAGTGTTGCTCCCATCTGCTGCCGCAATTCTTCCATCTGATTCTGTTGGAGACGTAATTAGTATAAAACCAAGGGAAAACCTGGATGGCAAGTTTCAACTAGCAATAACCATACCTCAAATAAACCTCACTGGAAATGGTAGCACCTCTAAACAAAGGTCAACTGATCGTTCAATAAACAGAAAGTAAGTATACTCAACATTTTAGTTCACCTTTCCTGAAAACACCATATTCCAACAGTTTTCATTCTTTTCTCTTGAGGGATTCTCACTCAGCAGCCAAATAGCGAATTCTCATTACATGCACTCAAATGAACTGTAGAGAGTCGAAGCCACAGATACAAATTGACTCAAAACTCATGTTTTGTCCACACTGTTAAGTAGGTGCTAAGATTGTGATGTCACACTGTGACCAGACTTGTCTAATGGGCAACAACTTGGACCATGTGCTGACTTCTCTTTGTTAGTAAATGTTTCTTAGCGTTCAGTGGTTCTATTCTGTCTGGCACCCTGGGTAGGAGAGTAGAGAGGTATACGTAAATGACATCAAGGGTAGTGGTGGTGTTAACTGGTGTTAATGTATCAGAGTGTAGACAAATCAAGATGGTGGTGTTAACTGGCTTTTGTCTCTTAAAGTACAAACTGTGTTGGCAAGATATACGTGTATATATAAAGACCTTATAGTTATGCTGGCAAGAGAGCGTTAAAGATAAGATAGAACTATGTTACTATGCTACAACTACAAGACTGTGCTGGCAAGATATACATTAAAAATATATTAAAGGAAGTATAGAGGCTAGATAAAGCCACATTACTGTACTAGCAAGATATATATATTAAGACAATACACTTATGTTACTATGCTGGCAAGATGGTTCAGACAGAACTACATTACAATGCTGCCAAGTACACATAACAGTATAAAAGAAAACAGAGAGACTAGACAGAGCCACATTACTGTACTGACAGGAGAGTATATAGACTAGATAAAACTACATTACTGTGTCGGCAAGAAAATATAAAGACAGAGCTCTGTAGGGAGCAAATTGAATCCACTGTTGTTAGCATAAAGGTGGGGGGAGGGGTGTAGACAACATATTTTCTACTTATTTTCTATTCTTATTAAAGTTGGGGTAAAGTCTTGATTAGAGCAATTAGTGTGGGGAAAATCCACCGTGAACTGGGCAAGCTTGCACCCATTTCCCCCTACTGACGCGACAACCGGCAAGCTACCCCATTCAGCACCAGTGTCCAGTCCAGACCAGCGAAAACATCTACGTGAGCGGTCGCGATTCACGTATGGCCAGGGGAGATAGCTGTATACTGGTCTACCCTTATTGTCCAGCTAAAAGCTGGGTATCCCCCAAGGCGACCAACGCCCCTTTAGTGGTGTCTTTGGACCCTTTTTGCATGTCCGGTCACCGGGAGGAAGATACGTTCACCAGAAGCCACAAATGAACCAAGTCTGATACAGAGAAAGAAACATCACTTTTCCGGGTGGCTAGCTAATGAGTGGCCGACAAAAGATCTGTCTTGTAGAGACGCTAAAGGGTCCGCGGGACTTGGAGTATTGTTGTATACGAAGCAGGGACTGGCGAACATTGAAACTGTGAATTGTGAATTCTAACGTGTCAACAGTGAACGTGGAATTATTATTGTGAGAACACTAACAAGAAGAAACACCAGAGACATAAGTTTTAAGATTATGTCAATACTTTATTTAATACAATATTCTCTTATATATGTACTCTTTTGTTTAATTATATTCTTTTAATTTTTACTGAAGTATCTTTACTCAGATCTTTATTGAATGTGTTGTAATTAGGTGTGTGGGTGAATGCTAGATGAGTGCACGCTAGCAAAGTTATCCATTGCGTGCAAGGCCCACATTCAGTCCATTACAAGGGAAGATGCTTTGTTCATCCTGAATACATTGTACAAACATCTGCAAAAGCCAAAGGCTCAGGCACCATGGATTTTAGTCTGCACTCAATACAGTACGGCCATGCTTTTCAGCACAGAAACTGATTTTAATTATGCACAGCAACTGATTTTGTGGATAATGGATTTTTTTTAATTGCAGACAACAGAGAGTTGTTTGTGAACAGTCTTTACTCTGAGATTGTCATTACGGGTCTTCACAAAGTCGCTGTGCAATGTTACTGACAGCTGTATAAGTACTGAAGAGAATAGATGTCTTGTAAAATGTTCACATGATGCTGCATCTTGACTCTTTGCAGGGGCATGAGCAGCGTCAAGGCTACATTTGGTACCAAAGAGAGCTGTACACATTTTACGAAGAGAATAAAGATGTTTGTACAAGGCACACCTGCTGAGATTATTGACTACATCAGATTCCCAGGTACTGTTTTAGACAGCTGACTTCAATGGAATGTGAACACAGAGCAAAGTATTATCGTGAAACATGGCCAGCAAAGAGTCCTCTACACACTAAACAGTTTCTTAGCATAGTGATCCTGAGACACTTCTAGTGGTCATTTATTACTGCTCTTTTTGTTGCTTCCCTTTGTCTGCTGGCTCTGCAGCTTGTCTATCCTTGACAGAAACAGTGAACAGGATTACCTGCCATTGGTAGAAACAATGAATAGCACTGTTTGTACTTGACAGAAAATGATGAACAGAATTGTCTGTACTTGACAGAAACAGTGAACAGCATTATTTGCCATTGATAGAAATGATGAACAGCATGATGACAGAAACTGTAAACAGCAATGTCTGCCTTGGCAGAAACAGTGAACAGCATTGGTCATATATGTTCTAAGATCACTAGTGTCAGAGGGAACTGGCTTCCTTTTGCAATCAGTAAATTGTCAGTTTGTCCATACCTGAACATATCATGGGAGGAGAATTTGTTTTAATGAATTCAAGCTAACATTATGGTATGCCTGTGTCCAAAGGGACATCTGAAATCCTCTTCTCTGATGCACCACTTTGCCTTGGCATGCTGTCCCAAATTCATAGTACCTTTTGGGAATAATAGACAATCATTGCCATTGTCATGCAAAATTGTGAAACAACCTGCAACTTTGTATGATATTTGAAAACAAGGTGGACACTTTTAAAGAAACCGTAAACCCAATAAGGTTTCTTTCAGGTATCAGGTGTATGAACTGCGTCCTGCAGGTTAAGATTTACTAACTGTATGAACTGTGCCCGCACTGCAGCTGTAAAATAAATAAACTGTGCCCTCTGACCTTAAGTCCTTCATTCTCCTTCTTAAGCAGCATCATCTGCTCAGAGCTGACCACACCTGGTGCCTTCTTCAGCTTCTCATTTTCTTGCTGCACTCGCTCCACCACCTTCTTGAGCAGAACAATGGTCTTCTCCAGCTCCCGTGTGCTCTTCCCACTCTCTCCAAACTACAGGCAGATACACAGCACAAGACCTGTAATTATCTACTAAAAGTGCAGATAGAAACACAGCAAGGACTTCGGTTATATCTACTTCTGGCTGCAGATGGAAACATCACATCACAAAGCAGAGAGCTTTTGCCAAGTCCTTTTTACCAAATGCAATGGCGCTCTTTCACAGGACAAGCAAATGAACATATCTGCCTTTGTCAATCATCACTTGTATTGGGGGTGTGTGTGTGTTTATATTTCATTTAGTCCATTAGGTATGGGAGCTCCAAACAAAGAAAATTTTTTCTCTATTTAGTGTACAGAAGTAGAAAATGAAGACAATTATTGTATAAAAAAGTATTGGAGGATCAAAAGCTTTTCTCACCCTTCTAATACTTGATGACTGTGAGCGGGATGAATCCCCTGACAGCTGAGAGTTTTCATACTTCAGAGCCTCCACATACTTCTGAAGATCTTCAATGCGTTCCTGTTTCACAAAAAATATTAATCTTAATTCACACTCCTCCCGGTCTATTTTCTGGGTGATATCAGTTGTCTTTCAACAATTTTTTCTTGCATGAAAAGTTTTTAATTGTGTCTCAGCAAAAAATGTTACAGCTTCATTTACAAGTCTCTTTGAGGGGTGTAACCAATGTGTAATTGTAATGTGGGTGTAACCAAGCTCTGTTTGTTGTTGTAATGTCTAGCTGCTGTGTTTCTGAAAGAAATGTAATATGATTTTTGTTTATCAAACTGTGAGCTGTGTTTGATGCTAGCTTTGTTTTAGACATCTTTTGTTGCGTACTTGGTATTCCTCTACAACATTATTTCAGTACAAACAAATCCCTCCTGTCTATGTACTCTCCTGAGTGTCTGTTTACCAACTTTTCCTGCAATATCACTATGTTTCAAAACAAATTTCTTCCTGTCTATGTACTCTCCTTAGTGTCTGCTTACAGACAAATTCCCTCTTGCTACATGTCATCCTAAACTGTCACAAGCATCTTGGTTTTATTTTTAAATCACTTAGATCTGAATGGGAAATAGAAAAGCTGAGCAGATGGCGATTGATTTGCGTGGGAGTGCATGGGTGTGAATGTAGGTGTGAGCATCTCATGATGGACGCTATTTCTTTGGTGTAATAAGTCATTGAGAGGTCTCATTAGTATAATTAGCAAAAGATTTGGGCTGGAAAAAAGTGATTTTTGCTGCTGTTTTGTGTCTTTGATCAGGAGGAGGAACTTGACACCTTTTCTCAGTGCTACATTTGAAGTCCTGATCCGACTTATTCAATAATTTGTGAAGTCCTGACCAGAGTTGTTAAAAGTGTAAATTATTCACATGAAAATTTGTTGAGATGAGTCTGCATCAGTTTTGTTTTTGGAATCTTTCTTGGTTTGTAAGTTTTGGACTGAATGGGGAATATTACATTAGTAGAATCAGGAAGTTAAATATGAACATTAGATTTTTTTTAAGGATTGGAATTTTCTGACTAGATTTTTTTGGAGCTCCAAACCTGACAGCAGAGGCTTCAAAGAAAACTTCCTACTAAAGTGAACTGTAATGTGAGACTTTTATCATAAAAAGGGAACACTGTTTTTATGTGTCGTAATATATGTTTGTGAATAAGGTTAATCATTTTGTTTGTTGAATGTTTCTTCAATGTTATATTTATTTCTTAAAATACAGACTTTTGCTGCTGATAAAAATCTCATCTGAAAGTAATTGCAGAGTTGAATGTGATGCAAACCTTAAGACGAGGAATGTCCTTGCGGGCTGCTTCAGCCTCAAAGCGAAGTTCCATGTTCTCCTCTGACAATCGCAGCACCTCCCGCTGCAGTTCCTGATTTTTCTCAAATAGTCGTTGATACTCTCTGACATCAACACCTCCCTCCTGCACACAGCATTACACTGACACCTCTAACTGGAACCTATTCATATACATCTAGTTTGCGTACAAACATGCATGATGATAATATACTTTATATCATATGTACCCTATCTGTGCATTTAAACAAATTGTTGTGTTTATTTTAGGTAAATGTAGGTACTTAATATCCACCAAATACCTTGTTTGTGTCATGAAGACTACTCTGAATCTATGCTAATTTGTATAATAAAGACTTCTGAGTCTA
Organism: Pomacea canaliculata; assembly: GCF_003073045.1. Lineage (NCBI taxonomy): Eukaryota > Metazoa > Mollusca > Gastropoda > Architaenioglossa > Ampullariidae > Pomacea > Pomacea canaliculata. The sequence continues at coordinate 504,973 of NC_037595.1, read as the reverse complement.
TGGACACTGTATAATGACTATTTTGGGTCTCTGTATTATTTCTATAAACTATAATGAAGACCATTTCAGGTTTGTGTATAATTTTTATAAGAGTAAACATGATGACAAACCTTTGGTCGTGATGCTAAGGCCTTCTCCAGCTGCTCAAGCTGCTGACGGAGGTGGGTGTTGCGAAGTTGTACCTCCTTAAATGCTGCATCTTGGTTCAACATAGCTTGACGCTTCAGTTCTTGGATCTGCTCAAGAAACAGCAGGACACTGCTATCACAGAAAACTACACTGCAGAAGACATATTCTTTACATCATCTTGACGTTTACTGAACACTGAGGCAACTCAGATAAATATTGACCCCTTAAATGGCAAAGCTTTTAACTTCAGTATCATGAGGATTGAACTGTGATTCTGACAGCATAAACAGCCACTGGATCCTGCTATTCACTGTCTGGATCCTGTTATTCATGGTGTGTGAATCCTGTTATTTGCTGTCTGGATCCCATTATTCACTGGATCCTGATATTCACCGCCTGGATCCTGTTATTCAACATGTCTGGTCCTTTTTCTGAGATGCTGTAGCTTGTTACCACAGAGAATAGTGTGAAGTCTGAATGCATGGATGAAAACAAACCAATCACAACTGAATGCAGACTAAACTGAGGTTCCTCTAACTACTCTTAACCCTCTTAGTATGATGAGCCACATACATGGCTCTGCTTACTAGGGTGTAGCATCATCCAATGAATTGTAATGGATCAACAGGCACATTTGGGGTTTTGTACAACAAGCTATGATGAGTTCACAAATGTAAAGCAAAGAAATCTGTAATGAGCAGAACACCTCCCTTTTTTGGGCCCCAAAAATGCAGAAATCATGTTTTTAAACTAAATGTTCCCTATTTTTTAACAACACCAAGAAAAGATCAGTTTGTGATAACACTTGCAATGTCAGACAATAATTATAAAAAGTACAGGCCTTAGTTTTTATTTCTAGTCATGGGGTAAACAAAATTCTTGCTGAGTGTAACATGATGGCATAAGTCTCTTGACTTGATGACAGCTCGAATGTAGCCATCCCTTGCATCCATCCCCTAGACTGATTGTGATGACTCACTCACTTGTCACAAGCTTTGGACTACCTGAGAGTGGCAAGGTATCTGACTGATGAAGGGCTGAGTGAAAAGCTGCTGGAGTTCTTCATCTGAGAGGTGAGATAGATGGCACTCTCTGCGCTGACCAATAATGATAACTGAAAGATAACAAACAGTAGACAGTAAGGTACATAGAGGTAGGCTTGGTCATTACTGAAGTTCACTCTCTTTGACTCCCTTTGATTTCTGGAATTTCAGGAACCATTGGCAATGAGTCGAAATCCTTCAGCAGAAAGTGGCAATGATGCACAATGAGCCAATGCATTTCCAAATGGTCCTTTCCACAGTTTGGGTCCTTCAGCTGGACCAATGAGTGCTTTGCAGAGCTGGCAGAATGGAAGCTCGTTCAAGTGTAAAGAGAAATGAACGAAGGCAACCAGTGTGAAGCTCTAACAGATGTATTGCCCCACTGCGGTGCCCAGTGTTCACAGCTGTGCTGTCAGCTCCAGCTGCCATCATCTTGTCTGTAATTCCCCCTTCTTCAATTGCACTGTGAATGCTATCAGCAGCAGCAGATCTTGTGCCTGGTTCCAGTATTAAATGGCACAGAGAGAAAGTTCCGGGTTTACCAACCATTACATAGAGTTCTTCAATTATCTTTATGCTACACCACTTGCCTCTCCCTTTCTCTCTCACCAGTGTCATGTCCTTTTTCCAATCAAAAAATATTGCCCTGATTTCCTCTTCATTGTGCTGTGTAATACATACGTGTGTATGACAGCGATAATATTAAACTGATTGTTCGTCAAAGTGCATTGAGCTTGATGCTGGAAGGAAAATGTGCAACAGAATTGCTATTATTATTATTCTAATAAACAGGGCAAAGACACTGTGACAATATATCACAAACAGTTACAAACTGAGAAACTCAAAGACACTGACTACAGCTATACAAAAAGTGACTGAAAGATGCTGAACATTCCTCCAAAACAGTTATATGCAAAGGTGTGGCTGTGTGGATCACAGCATGGTTGTATAGAGGGTCTGGTGTGAATATGTGGGTCTGAACTGTGACTGTACGGGGAGTCTGGTGTGAGCATGTGTGGGTCTGAATTATGATTGTATGGGAAGTCAGGTATGGGGTGTGACTGTTTGAGGGTCTAAAATGATTTTATGTGGATCTGGTGTCACTGTCTGGGTCTGAAATGGTTCTATGTGGATATGATTGTATGGGTCTAAACTGTGATTATATGGGGGTATGGATAGGCAATGGTATTGTTGATTGTTGATATAGAGCTGTATGGTTCTTGGCTGCTTCCTTATAGAGCTGCTTACTAAATGCCTTTTGGGATAAAAAATAAGGTTGCTTCATATCATAACATCTAGTCTCAGCTCACCTCCTCTTGCAGCTTGAAGTTGAGCTGCCTCAAATCCTCTTTGTCATGGTCCAGATGTCGAGGAACAGCCCCTAGAGTTGCAGCTGTAGCTTTGGTGATGACAGACTTCGATTTGGCTTCTAAGGCATCTCTCTCCCGTGTATTTCTGAATGCAGCAGACCACAGTCAATTGTGTTGTAAGACATGGAAATACTTGTTCCAGACAAATGAAAAAACAAGCACTCTGGAAATGCCCCTTTGAAACAGAAATTATTTGCTACAAAAGTAGGTCTCCCTCTAAATAAAGCACACTTGTGGGGCATGAAGTACTGAATACAGCTGCACGTCCTCTATAAATTAAAAATGTCACCTCACTCCCTGATGACTAAAAGATTAGGGGATTAATTTTTCCTTTATCCAAAGGTGTTCTGGAATCTACTATTGCACCAGAGAAAATGACATCCACCTGATACTACATAAAAAGTGTGGGTGACTATGTCAGTGCATGGATGCAATTATATAAGACACTGTGACAAAAGTTCGCCTCTGGCATACAGTCAGACTGAGATTGCTTACATCTTGATTTTTGCTTGTTGAACCTGAAACTACGTTAACGGATGAATAAAAGGTTTCACGAGATACAAATGCTAATACTGGCCTTCTGTATGTTGGTGTTTACATGTGTTGTGTGTTTCAATGCGTGAATTGGGTAACCTCCCCAAAGAAGTAAAAAAGGCAAGTTAAGGGTGGATCACTTTTGACATGTATTCTATTCACATTACAAAGTTTTGAACATTTAGGGTGCACAGAAACTTGTCACCTAACAAAGTTCTACAATTTTCACACAAAATGTATTTGTCAACATATTCCTGCAATCTGAATTTATCCTGATAGGGGTCAGGTACTTTGTCCTGAAATCATGGAAACATTGATCACAGAGATAATCACTTTTGCCTAGTAGACGATGGAAGTGGTGTGTAACAAATGGTTGTCCAAATGCTAATTTTATTAAATATCTGCTAAGAATCTCAGAAATACGAACAGACTGACAGCAATATATACTTTTTTCTTGAAAATGAAAGACTTTGTCTAATCATGATGACTGTTAAATTTCACTAAAATTCAACCCTTTATACACATAAGAACCGTGAGCAGTTATCTTTTCAACTACATTTATGGATACTTCCTGCCATATACTTTCAACAAATACACCAAACAAAAACAAAACCTCTAAGAACATTAAAATTAATTTTACAATGTGACCCATTTTAGGAGCCAAACTTTTGTCACAGTGTCAATCAAGACACACAAACCTATCATGTTGAATGAGCTCTGTTAAAGATCTCTACTCTGTGTCCCTATCCAAGTTCACAGCTGCTGTTTAAGATGAAGATGATCACTTTGTTGATAGCTGTTGGTAAAGTAAAGGTCACCGCACTTTGTCCATATCTGAGTTCACAACACACTCATGCTTACAGCCTCTCTCATCTTCCATCTATAGTTACACTTGCAGCTCATGACAGCTATGTCAACAAATAGCTCTCAAATCAAACTCTCTGTCTCATACAAGTGTGGAGATATTCATGGATTCACATATCTGCTAAACACACACAGAGCAGTACCTGGTAGCTCTCTTCTTATTTCAAAAAAAGTCTTCGGTCGCACACACAAGAGCTTTGCCAAGTCGACTGTGCTCACACTACACAACAAGCACTACAGAAGTGGCACACACAGGGCATGTAGCTACAGACACACGGCCGAACTGGCATTCATAGATACGGCCTTCACCTTGTCAACACGACCTACCTCCAACTTTATCATTCATTGGCTGAGCGCCAAAAATATCTTGGCATAAACGTTTGTGAGCTATATATATAGAAACAAGGGTTTTGACATCCAGATATATGTAAGTGTTGATGTTGGCTACAAGCAGTATTGTCAGCTGTATTACTTACTGGTTATTCATAGGTGCATAAAATGTTAGATGCTTATTCAATGCAGCGGGCTATTCCATAATGCATGCATACTTCATGAACCATTGTGCTCTTTAATGTTAGAGGTATTTGTAATATTGAGCTGTAAAACTGAAGAAACCAATGATATCTCATCAGTCCACCAGGTATGTGCAGGTGGGCAATATCATTATCACTGCAGACATGACCCTTGATAGATAATTGTCAGTCTGCCTATTATGATAGACAAGTTACAGCTGTCTGTCTGTCAGTCTGCCTATTATTATAGACAAGTTACAGCTGTCTGTCTGTCAGTCTGCCTATTATTATAGACAAGTTACAGCTGTCTGTCTATTATGATAGACAAGTTACAGCTGTCTGTCTGTCTGTCAGTCTGTCTATTATGATAGACAAGTTACAGCTGTCTGTCTATTATGACAGCCAGCCAGACAACTATGCTTTTCATCTGATGACCATATGCTACCTCTGTCATCAAAACAACAAGATAGGGTCACAGAAGTTTTACTTATTGCACAGTAAAACAGTGGAACTCTCTCCCCTATAGCCACCCACCATCAAATCCTGTAAATGTGCACTCAAACATATCTCTTCCATGAGTATTTTTGCTAACAATAATACACATAATACTATAAGTCCATCTTCTAACTCTTTCTTTCCCTTTTTTACCCAATGGATTAGTCTGCCAGCTTGTCTTCCTCTGCAGATTCGTGAAACTCTTAATCCTTACTATTTGTTATCCTAGCTACTCATCAGTTGCAACCAGGCAATGGATAGATACAGATACGTTTAGTACTTAATAAAGAAATGATTATTTATCTATTATGTAATATATATTATGCTCATCTTAATATGAGATGCATACCTTAATAAAGGTTTCTCTTCGCAAGGGATGCACGTGTGATACAATACTGTATACCTTACCGTGTAATGTACCATTGAACCTTTTCGGAATGTCGTTCTGATAATAAATATCCTGGTAATGGGAGTTATAGCCCTGCTATTTCGGAAAGGTCTGGGATAGGATTCATTCTCCCTTTGTTCTCATGATCAGGCCTACTCTTTTTTCCCTAAATTATTTTACAGATTTGTCAACATCCACATATCTATCAAAGCTATCAGCTTAATAAAAAAAAAATATTAACATCAATTACTTTAGGTTATTCAGCACAATGTCTTGCCTTGCTCAATTCAAGTGACAGTCTACCAGCACTGGTGTTGCCTTGAGAGTGTTTTTGAATCTGTTCCCATGTTATCTTTAAAATCCAGATCAGAGGGTAAAGGTCATATCTTTGATTTTTATTTTTTACTGTCCTACCCAATCTTTTCATTATTTCAATCTTCTTTAACCGTAACCCTATCCTGATTGCTTCAATCTTCTCCAATATTTGTGCTTTTCTGTTTTTTGACTTGAGCTTGCAGAGTTAAGACTTTTCCACCTTCTTTGTGCTCATAAGAAATCACAAAACCGCAGACTAGCAGCACAAGTTCAGAGCAGAGACAGCCACGGTCAGCATACAATGTAGGAATGACAGTATATAGAGCTAAAACCACCTTGACATTAGGGCATATACATGCACACACACAATATATTTAGAAGCACTGGATCAAAGCTGATATCTACTAAACATTCACTTACCTTTCTAGTGTGACCTTCATACGCTCAAGACTGTGACTGAGTTTCTCAATCTCGTCATCTTTCTCTTTGATTTTGCTCTTCATCTTGTCAATCGTGCGCTGCCACTTCTTACCTTCTTCCCATCGCAAAGCCTCTTCCAGCTGCACCAGTATAGACACAACAAGATACCAGTCATCAGTTTCCATGGTCATAGTATCTTCTGAAACTAACACATGCCTCTGACAATATTTCATACGCCACTTCTTTGGCATGCTGCATAAATTACTGAAGAATTATTATTAGGACCCCTTTCAGTATACTTTGAATTCTGTTTTACCCCGTGCAATTTTTTATTCGAGCTCTCGAAATATGCAGCAGAGAGAAGGGTAACACAAGACATCAAAGTCTGAAGCATCCTGATGGCCACCAGGAACACAAGAAGTTTCTAGCAGCCATCCTGAAGGTCACTAAAGTTAATATTTAGGCTCATACCTTGGCCTTATCTTCTTTTTGCTCATATGGTTTCTCTGCTGTTTGTCTTTTCTTTAATTCTTCCTCAAGATAGCGATTACGCCGTCGCATTTCTTCCAGCTCCTGCATCCGCTCAAAGTCACCAGTTTTCTGTACAAAAAACTCATTCTTAGAACAATAGAATAATAGTAGAACAATCTGAATAATTCTGCACTAATTCATTTTGTAGTGAAATCTCCATAATTCTGAACTTAATCCCTTCAGTTACTTCCGTGACATCCCTTCTCACAGTAATATCACTAATAACAGCTGATTTTGTCAAACGCATTTACAACTGTACAGTTTAAAAAAACCAACCCAAAAACACCAACAAAAACTCAGTTTAACATACAGTGAAGAAACACAAACAACAAATGGATGATACCATGGCAAACAAGTGCATAGGTGAAGTGCGAAGATGAAGAAGGGGAAAAATGAGATGTGAGTAGGAAAGTTCATTTAACATGGAATACCTATTTTTTAAAATGGAGATAGCCTTCCGGCTCGAGTTTTGAGTTTTTCAAAGCTATTGGTTGGACCTGGGCAGCCATTGAGGCTGTTAATGTAATGCCTGTCATGCTGCTAGAGCATATGAAGTAGTGTGGGTGTCACTAGCTTAGAAGGGAAGGTAGCCCTGAAAGTAGCATTCAGGTGATAGGAAGGCGTGTTATGACTTTCCCCAGGTTCTACCTGCGGGACCTGGCGCCCCTTCTGACGCTGGGAGAAGGATTGACAGTGGCTCAGCAGCACAGCATGGGGCAGGTGTGATGGCCTATTTGGCCAACCCAAAGGCAGCTTTCATTAGTGCAGTTAAGGCGGCTTCATAGCCTACAGCCCGGGTGGATTTGGGGCATGTTAATTTGTTGTTTCACCTAGCATGTCACTAGGTTTGCTGCCAGGGTGGGTTACCACCCACTCCACCTGTTAGTCTCCACAAAGTCATATCTGGTACAGTACGAAGAAGAAATACCATTTTTGGTGGTAAAATTTCTTTCTTTCAGTACTTACCAGATGACAGTACAGCTAGCTCCCTCCCTCCTCCGCACAGTGGGTTCCAGACTCGGCCCAGGCGAAAAACAAGTTGAGGGCTCACTAGGGTGACAGGTGGGGATGGAGAGGGGCTGAACTGAATTCATGTCCTACTGTTCTGTGGTTGTTGGACCGAAACAGGTTTGGACAGCTGGATTTGAGGTAGCTAGAGGGTGATCTCCACATAGTCACGTCATCTGGTACAGTACGAAGAAAAAAGTCTAATTCACATAATCCTCACTGTTCAAAATAACACCCACCTGAGTTCGGTTGGCACTCAATCTCTCCACTTTCTTCTCCAATTCGTCCACTTCCTTTTCTAGCTGCGTCTTGCTGTTGCGAAGCTTGCTGTTAGCTCTGTCTTTTCGACCTGTCTCACAGAAAATAAGTCAACTATCATGTACTTGCTATAGCTCGGAAACAAACACTGATAAACATGCTTACCATAAAGTGCTGACAAAAACAAACATGCTTTTATTACACTCATTTTGCTAGTTCCTCTGTTTAGGTGTTAAATGTTCCTGTCTGAGACACATTAATTGTGTCTTAAATTATATTCTGTTTCCTTCTCTGTTCAGGAATAGCCTTTATATTTGCTGTGTCTTCAGCGTGTGAAAACTGCATAATTTCAAGAAATGTAATATTTTTCACCAGAACTAAGTGCAGAAATTATAGAGATACTCAGTGACCTAAAGTCACACTTCTCAGCAGAATGCAGGATAAAATGCAAAGAGACACTAAATGACCTGAGTTACATTTCCTGCTGAGACTGCAATGCAACCACATACCCAGTTCCTCTTTGACATCTTCCAGTTCTGTCTGCAGCAGACTCTCGCTTTCTTTGTGCTTCTTCAATTCACGTTTGGTGTGTTCAAGCTGGGACTGTAGGTCCTCTGCCTGGTCCTATTTGTACATTTATGGACATATGATTACAGACATCCACAAACACACACTTTCTCTCTCAAAAGAATAACAAACACTTTGTGTTGAAAGCTAAAAAACTCTACATGTGCAGCCTTATTCTGAGATGGTCTGTGTGGGTATCTATCAGCTGCTGTTTCTTCACGTGCAACCCTACTCTGATATCCTAGGTGTGGGTATCTATCAGCCGCTGTATGTTTCTACACATGCAGCCTTACTCTGAAATCCTTGGTGTGGGTGTCTATCAGCCGCTGTATGTTTCTCTCTTGCTGCACCTCTTCTGCCTGTGCCATGACACTCTTCTGTGCCTGTGTCACCATGTCTGCTCGCAGGTCTGTCAGAGCTTTGCTCAGTGCCTAGAGATGGACAATACACTTTACACTCTATTCTACAGACAGCAATCATATAACTTTACACTCACAACAGTTCTAAAGAACCTCATTCTCACAACACTTCTAAAAAACCTAAAAACAAAAACTCTTCTGGAGACAAGGTCCTGGAATCAATCAATCAATCTCCACTGGCTACCAATTAAAACAAGAACTTACTATAAGAACTCAACTCCCTGCTAAGGATTCCTTATTTGGTTCTTCCTTTGTCTTTTTCTCTGATATCTTGTCTGTCTACACTCTTGCTAGAAACCCTCACTCCTTATCTGACTCTCACATTCTGTCCATTCCAAGTTTGAGTCCATTCCAAGTACAAAGTCATACAGACAGCTTATACTCTCCTTCATGCTTCTAAGTAGTGGAACTCTTCCATACCACATTCATTATTCAGACTCAGAGGCAGCATTTAAGCCCTCACTAAAAATTTACCTCTTTAAGCTTTGGCACTACTGCTACAAACAGATAAAAGGTGTGGTACAGGAGATATTGCTATAGACAGATATAGGATGTGATACAGCAGACACTGTTACCGACAGAAAGATGATGATGATAATTATGTGAACTTATAATGTGCAGCATCATGACCAAGACAAATCGCACTCTCTGAGCAGACCATTAATGATAAATGAAAGATAACAGCCAGTGGACAGGGAGGTATTACAGACACACTGAACACGATAAAGATGAGGTTCAAGATAACAGCCAGTAGACAGACAGTGAGATACGTATATAGTCACACTGAACACCATAAAGATGAGGTGCAAGATAACAGTGGACAGTGAGATATGCAGAGACAAACTGAACAACATAAGATGAGGTACATACAAACAGTGTAAGATGGAGTCGTTACATGATGGTTACATGGCAGACGGTATTTCCAGGGAGTTAAAAATAGTAATTCAGGGATAGTACTTAGTGAATAAAGGGTGTGGTACAGGAGACATCTCTACCAACAGATATTGCTACAAACAGATAAAGGGTGTGATACAGGAGACATTTCAACCAACAGATATTGCTACAAACAGATAAAGGGTGTGATACAGGAGACATTTCAACCAACAGATATTGCTACAAACAGATAAAGGGTGTGATACAGGAGACATTTCAACCAACAGATATTGCTACAAACAGATAAAGGGTGTGGTACAGGAGACATCTCTACCAACAGATATTGCTACAAACAGATAAAGGGTGTGATACAGGAGACATCTCTACCAACAGATATTGCTACAAACAGATAAAGGGTGTGGTACAGGAGACATCTCTACCAACAGATATTGCTACAAACAGATAAAGGGTGTGATACAGGAGACATTTCAACCAACAGATATTGCTACAAACAGATAAAGGGTGTGGTACAGGAGACATCTCTACCAACAGATATTGCTACAAACAGATAAAGGGTGTGATACAGGAGACATCTCTACCAACAGATATTGCTACAAACAGATAAAGGGTGTGGTACAGGAGACATCTCTACCAACAGATATTGCTACAAACAGATAAAGGGTGTGGTACAGGAGACATTTCCACAAACACCAACAAACTGTTCCCATGTGATACAGAAACAAATGTCCACCTGATGCTGTTTTTCTTTCAGTGCCAGCTGGTTCTTGAGTCTTTCTACCAGATTCTTCATGGAAGTTGTTGGTCCCCGCAAGTTGGCATCCTTCAGAGCAGCTATTTCTTCATTCAGCACTTCAATCTCCTTTTTCTGGTCATGGATTATACGCTGCACCTGGTCTAATTCCACATCTTTTTTGGACAGGTCATTTGCTTGCTCTTGTTTCCATCTGAAGATTAACAAGCATGCAGTGTATGCAGATACTGATAAAGTATGACAACTTTTTTAATACAAGTGACAATCACATATATGAAAAAATACAAAGTTTAGACAACAGTTAAATTCTGGGAACAGTACTGTTAAGCATATGTGCATCTCACTGCAAAAATTACTTTAAATCTTTTAAACAGAATTTCAACTCCAAATGGTAGCTTCTTACAGTTTCGGCCTCTCGCAGTCTACACCTAATATATCTTATCACAACTGCCTTGAGCTCCACAAACTCTAGGCCTAGCTACTTCCAAAGTTACATGCAGGGTGTAAGCCCTGACAACCTGTCGTGTTCCAGCTTGAGATGTCTATCTGCCTGCTCCAGTCGAGTCTTAAGGTTGATGATGTCCATCTCTTTTTGTCTGAGCTTCTCCTGAAGTGCTGCAATAGTGTTTTCCTGGTCTGCTACCAAGTCCTCCAGCTCATTCAGTCGCTCCAGCTGAACCCCACAACACATGCACACACATGCATACATACATAAATGAAGTTCTCATCTTGTTAAAACTTTGTAAGATCATGAGATGTTCATATAAATCATTTCCTATGTGGAGTAAACATTCTTAAACCTACTTGCACCTTTGAATGTGCTGGAGTACATTTTAAACCTACTAAAAGTAATAATTTTAAAACAAAATGCACAAAAAAACTATCAATCCATAATAGGATTAACTCCACAAGCCTTTAGCTTCATATCTCTAAACTGAACAGCTTCCCCCAAAATCAATGCCAACGGCGGATGAAGACAAAAAGGAAGCATTGCTAAATAACTAAAGACCATCACTATGGGCACCTTCCTGGCAGGTCAAAGGCAGGAAAGCATTTACCCTTCCATGTTCTTCACACCATATCTGATTCTATTTATTGCTCTCTCTTTCATTTCCTCGATTTTCTTGTACTTTGTGAAGAATCACATCTCAAACATTGGAAGGGGAGTGGTAAACAGTTATTCTTGTCATACACTAATATTTTCATGTAGGGAAAGGGTGCTGCCTATGTTTTCTCTCATCTTGGTCTGTTGTAAACCAGTGCTTTTAACAGTATGTAGAGAATACTGTGTCAAGAAACATTTATGGAAAGTCCATTGGATACACCTAGTACATACTGTGCATTCACCTAGTTTCCTTCTGATTTGCCCAAAAAAGTGGTATGTCAAGAGGAATTCAGGTAGAAAAGGATAATTATTGCATATTATGCTCTATAATCGTAATTTTGTTTTGCCATTGATATATTGTTTATTACAATTTTTTCCAAATACAACTCTATTGTCTACTTCTTCTGCTCAACATAAGCAGAAATTTTCCTTTGTTAAGAGCTCCCAAAAATGCATTTTTTTCAAAGATAAAATGCATACACAGATTTACAAACCTACAATATACAATCCCAAAAGTCTGACAAATGGTTCCTATGCAATACTCTCTAGCTCCACCTTTTTGTTTGTATTATTTAATTGTATAAATTGGTTTTTAAAACAGCCCTCTCAAATTCCACTTGTTTGACTGTAGAAATTGGCTTTTAAGCTTCAAGATCACGTTTGTAACAACTGCTTTTTAACAGAAGACTGCTCAACTTCACCTGCTTATCTGTCAGGCCATGTGCTGTGCTGCGCTTGCTGAGTGCTTCCTGAGCTGCTAGCTTGAACTTGGCGATGTGCATGTCTGAGGCTGCGTGTATCTTATGCTGCATGGTCTTCAGCTCAGCCTCATGCCGCCGGTTCATGTCCAGCATGTCCTGTCGAGCCTGCTTTAGCAGCTCCTGGTACTTGAGAATTGTCTCTTCTTTCTGTTGTATACGTTGCTATGAAGACAAAGAAGGCAAATAAAGAACTGCTGATGAACACTGCAGTCACAGAAACTTTTCATGCATTACTAACAGAGATCACTGTATGATCACTCTCTATTCACAGATGGTTGTTAAATAATCAGTCCTGAATTTTTAGTCATGTGTGATTTGTTCATTGTAAACTTGGCAGTCTATAGCCCTTCACATCTTTCAAACTTATCAGCTGTTGAAAGTAGGCTAAATAATCATCAAGCTCAACACTGACTAACCTGTAAACTGTTGATAGTAGACTGAGCGATCTTCAAGCTCTGATGTGTTTCATATTCTGGTTCTGCTGTTCTTGACATTGCCTCACTGACTTTAGCAGTGGCACGCTCTATTATGGTATCACGGTCCGTTGTTGCAGGCATTCGAAGTCTTAACTCTGAGATAAGCTTTTCACGTTCAATTAATGTTTTCTCTGAGTCTTTTAATAACTTCTCCATTTCCTGTACTTTCTGAAAACATGGAAAGTAACATGAAGACCTGCTTTGCACCAATTTATTTCTTGAGCAATGACAACATTGGTGGTGTACATCAACTTTATAGGCAACTTTTCATTGGTACAAAACGCTGCATATCTCAATCACTTTGTTTATATAATACTTGAGATCTCAATATCAGAATATGCCGCAGAAATCATTTATTGACAGCAATAATCATGTCCATGTTCACTCATTTTGTATGGGACCTTTGATTTTCTTTGTTTGCTTGTTTGCTCAAATAAGCAGCAGGTTAGAATGTCAATATTTAGAGGTTTATGGTTTGTGAAAGAAACAGAGAAGTTTGGATTTAGGAAATGACTATCTTGTCATAAATGACTTTAACTTTATTAATCCACAAGGGCAATGCTCGTATGCTAGCAATATACAGATAAGTATACATATATGTTGACTACAGCAAATAAGTTCTCTACCTCACTATACGCGCACACAGATTGACTGGCGTGAGCATTTAATAGCAAAACATGTCTGTAAACTGTCATTAGTGACCATTTCTTCATTACCGTTAATCCCACTGAATTCTTTTCCATATGACCTTTTGAACTCAAAATAAATGTCCGTAGTGAATAACTTTGGCTTTGGTTCCCTACTAATGATAGCTACAATTTTTGTTCTTCACGTTCAGAATTTCACCTCAGATGTCTGTGGTGCTCTGTCTACTGTATCTACATATTGTACTTATAAATAATATCATTGTTCCCATCCCATCTCTTCATGAAGCTGTGTACCATCCTCGCTAATCTTCTCTGCACTGTTCCAATTTTAGCATAAGTTCTGGCTGAATTATAGGCATCGCAGTGAAGACAAGACAAAGAGCAACACAGTGAAAGACAACCATGCTGAAGATGGATTTAAATAGCAAAGATCATTCTAACCTGCTTCAGGGCTTTGTTCTCTGCCTGTGTGTCCAAAATGACCTTGACGTTGTTTCTGATGGTAAAAATGGCCTCCTCCAGCTGATTAGCAACAGGTAGCTTTGCATCTGGCAATCCACCAATGGCCTGCTCAAACTGCCCAAACATACATATATATCTACACACCTGTGTACCTGGAGTATGTGATTCATAGCAGAGATCACCTGACATCTTAGAACTCATGGATAGCTTTCTCAAACTGAAAACAAGTTGCAGGCATAAACCCATAGCCACACATAACCAATATTTAACTTTACCCAGATCTGCAGAATCTCAAAAAACTGTATGCAGTGTGGCTCATCCTAGCTTGGGAACATTTAATTTGTTCTTGTATCCATGATTGTGTTAATTTTTATGCAAGAAGCATACCTACTTTCATGTGCAAGGATTGCTGATTGCTAACAGCTGTGAGTATTACATCAATACCTAAAGGGACATCAGTAGATATCATCATACATTTGATTGCTAACAGCTGCAACTCTTACATCAATACTTAAAGTGATAACAGTAGACATTTTATCATAATCTGATTGCTAACAGATGAAGACCCCAGTCCACAAATCAAAGACAAAACTATTGTGGCCATAAATCCTTATCAGACGACAACCATAAGCACTCAGACGCCTGATGTGAGTCCCTACTCTGGCTGCAGCACTGGTGATCTCAGCTGTATGTTTCTCCAAGTTGTTAATGTTTCTCTCCAACTCTCCTTCACGCTGTTCCCACCGCAACTGTCGTTCTTCAAACTCCTGTTGTCAGGTAAACAGAGTTTTATGTATGTAGATCAAAGTTGTAAAATGTATTTTAAGTTTGTAGAAAGTACAGTAGTGCTGATTCACTGGAAAATGACTGTCTTTATAAAATTACTTGACTGATTTCTCAAAATTCTCATGCATCTGGGGGTGCCTAGTATGAATAAGCAGCCTAAAGCAGTTTTCCTAGTCAGACCATACACACTGTATTCTACTATTGACCCAGCAGTTCTGGTGTTACATCATATATCATCCCATTTCAATAAACAAGTATTTTGTGCAGTTCAGTCAAAATTTTGTTATTTCAAAATCCAAACTGCTATAAGCCTACAAAATCTCATGCACAGGATGAATATTTCTGAAGCCTTTAATAGTTGCGTAGTCTTGTATAGACCCTTTCTTCACCTGTTTGTAATATATATCTGGTTAAAAGAGGGTAAGTAAATCTATCCAAAAAATAAGTTGAGTGGGTAAACTCCTTGGAAGTTTAACAAACGCTGTGTGGACTTGAAAGATTATTACAGAATCGTGAACCTATGAGTCAACGACCAGATCACACAGTATGACAGACATAACCACACATTCTGCGATAAGGCACACACTGTCCATAACTGTATGGATCAAGTAAGTGTAAAACATACTGTGAAAAGGCACACAGATACCTTGATAAGGTGCACATTGTCAGCCTCCAGATCTGCAATGGTGACTTCATGTGAACGAACAATCTCTTCCAGATATTTGATCTGCACAATTAAGAACGACAGTGATCTCTCACCTATTGCGGGATTATATTCCAGAGCACCCCACAATAAGTAAAAATCCGCAAAGTCGCAAAATTATAGTTATTTTATATATATATATAAATAAACCTTTCCCACTCTCTTATTAACCTTGCCTACACTCTTATGAAACACTTCATATGTTCTTAAATACTTTCAACATTTTTAAACTTCAGTAATTTTAACATATAAAATTTTGTATGGGTACACAGTGTTGTGGCTGGTCACCTTCCATTCCATCAGCCAACAGTGTGCATGTACACTGTACAATCTCACGTTGGCAAATTTGCACAAGCTGTACAGCATTTCCATTGTGCATAGTACAGTATTTATCCACTGATAAAATACCTGTATATACTGTATTTTATTTTGACTTGATATTCTTTTAATATCTTTGAATTAAAATTTTGTGTATGTTTAATACTGTTTTATATATTTTAGGCAAAAATAATTAAAATCATACCTATATACTGCAAAAGCCTACAATATAGTGAAAACTCCGTGAGACAGAATTAGATACATTTTTAAAACAAAATCAAGATACAGTGGAGCCGCAATATAGCAAGGGACACTGTATGTGTGTTTCAATTCAGGGAAAAGTGTCAAGGGTATATTTAGGTTCAGTTGTCACAACTTTGCGATGACATTTTCTAAGCCAATCTAAATGGGATAATTTTTGTTGAAAGGCATTTCAAAATTAAATGTAGTCTTCCAGATGTGAAAGATGGAAGAATTGTTACATTTCTAACATAACTGCTTAAGTACTTTATTAATTTACTAGATCTTTATTTACAATTTTCAAAGGATAGATAATGCCTTTTCAAATAAGTGCATATGACAATGTCCTACTTCAAGTGACAGCCAACCATGGTTTTTTGATGTGAAAATATATTTGTATCCAAGTATTTTAATGTAATAATTCTGGTGGCCTTGGTAATTGTGTGGCTTTATCACATCCTGGATGCTCTTATTTTTATGCTTTATTCTGTGTATAGAAGAGGTGAATTCTGGTAGCGATTCCAGCCAAATCAGCAACAAGCACTGGAAAAGAATACAGCTGCCAGAAAGATGAAATTACTGAGTCACAAGAAAGGGGACATCAAACTGATTCCTGTTACTTCATCACTATAAGACCTAAGAAGATCAGCTAGATACTGGGGGTAACTGTTATCACTACGTGACCAAATATTCTCTGGTTGTCGCTACAGGGCTCACAGCTTTCTTGTTGTCACTGCCAAACTAAGTTTTGACTGGTTGTCACTTTACAAGTGCTCGCAGCTCTCCTTTTGTCATTCCAGAACTAAATGCTGACCAGTGGTGACTACAAGGGCCACAGCTCACCTGCTGATGGAGCTTGGTGTTGTTGCGTCGCTGACGGAGCTCTTCAAGCCGCAAGGCATCCATCTTGGAATGCCACTCCATGACTTTAACTGCTCCACGGCCATCTTTGAGTGTGCTGATGAGGTCCTGGAGACCTTCCTGCTGCAGGGACAACTCTGCCACTTTGTCCTCATTTTCTTGACGATGCAGCTGAACCTGTTTGTAACCATCACTTGATAAAAGGTGATAAGGGTGACGGAATAGTTCTATTTTACTCTTGGTGACAATATATAATCATTGGCATCATCATCACCTTAACTCTGGGTACAGGAGCATCCATCTCTTACCACTCACCTTCATCATTTCTTGGTTATGCATTTATCTGGGATATGATGAATGACACCATTTTTACCAACCCTGACATTTTCTAGCAAATCAGCTACCACTACTGTACCTCCCAGTAAATAGAAAGCCCAATGTGATTACAACAGAACTAACTAGAACACATAAACATACATACACACAGACATGCATATATATTTCATCTTTTACCTAGCCGGGTGATGAGACCATAGGAGATCACAAACATGATAATAATCCTGCCAGTGAGCTAGCAAATGCCTGGCATGCAGGCATGTCACTGGTCAGGTGAGCAACAACCCTCAGATATAAATGGGGGAGCTATTGGAGTTTAACACCGAGCCAACAACTAAGGCTATATCACGGCAAAGCAGTCAGCCCTGTAAGCAGATGCCACATACAGAGAAAGAACAGTGTAACCAAGAACAGATCTGAACCCAGGACAGCCAATCCTCACTGCATTAGTGCCCTCAGACATAAAAGGCAATATATGGGCAACAGGCGACAGCAAAAGCAATGCAGCAGTTTTCTGTAGGTTAAAGTGATGTTCACCTGATTATTAGGTCATCTGTCCTAGCTCACTGGCCTTTTTCACTATAATTTGTTTTATGCCACTCAGACTTTCGTGGAGAAATACCAGTCAGCTGCCACTGTGTAAAAAAAAGAGAAAGCCAGCAGCTTTTCATAAAATGAAACAGACTATTTCTGTCAGTCTCACTGTGGCTGGATGACAGATCTGGTGGATGTCCCTTGAGGTACTATGGGCCTACCAGTTCTTATTCCTTTGCTCAAACAACCCTGGTGTCTCTGGATTTGGGTCTTACACCCTTCCCTGGGGAAGCTGAGTCACTTGAAGCTTTCTTGGCGATGCCATCAGCACCACCTGTCACAAAGTTTTCTTCACATGGTGCAATGAGCTTCTTGTTCCTAATCACCCCCAGTGGACAGTTGGGACCATGTCCTGCCAGCTGCCTCCACCTCGCTGTTGACCGATCTCCTCCATGTCTGTCTGGGTCTCCCAACCCTGGGCCTCCCTTGTGGGTTCCTGACCAGACCTTGTCTTGTTACATTCTCGGCCGGCTTTTGCAAGTGAGCACTACCCATCAACTGAACCAATTATTCCTTCTTGTCTAGCAGACTTCTTTCTCTGGTCATCCCATCAGAAAATGATCCTCTTTATGACCTGGAACCTGGCCTGAGTCTGGACAAAACTCCAAGACCTGATTTTGGTGCCCATTTCACAATGATATCTAATCTTGTCTTCCATTGCATTGTGGCATTATCAGACAATATGTCTGTCACCTCTACCTCTAAAAAGTTTTAAGTGACCTTTCTGTGTTTTTTTAAAAAAAAATCCTGTTGCAACTTGCTACAACTTGATATCCAGGTGGGCTGTTTTGCTTCCCTCCTCCTGATAGCTATTTTCTCATGGTCAGGTCAGCTGTAAGGTCAAAGCAGAAATTAAACTGTTACTGTAGATTTTTAGATGACATGACGTTTAGACCCCCTTTCCTGCTGTTTGGTTCGGTTGAGAGCTGCACTGGCTTTGCCTTTACAATTCCCTTTACAACTGTCTGGGAATTATTGCTCACCTGACCTGTGAAACAATTTTCTAGTGAAGCAATGGTAAGAATCACATATCCGGCACCTGCTAGCTCATCATGAGGGAGTCAGTTTTCAATGCTTAAGGAGCAAACATAGCCTATTATTTTTTATGGTCATGTCATCTATTTAGTCTCATAACAATAAAATTTACTGTAAAAATTTCAAGTTTACACACCTAGTAGGATCTTTGTCAGCTATCTACCAAAAAGAATTCAGCCCATCAGCATGTCAGTGTGGAGAGACAATGCATTAAGACCCTGGCTGCTTCATACCAAACTGCATTACAAAACACGCCTTTAACGCAGATAACATTTTACGTTCAAAGACATGCATGAGTAGATTGTTCATGGCATTGTGATTACCTCTTTGAGTTGCACCTCCAAGCGTGCTTTGTCCTGTTGAATCTGCAGCATATTTTTTGAGAACTTTTCCTGCTTGGACAGTGGGACAGCACCTGCAAACTGCAGACGCAGGTCCTGCAAATGACACACAGGGATTGAAAAGGCTGTTAGGTGAGGGGCACTTGCTTGTGTACACGCTACATATATACAGGGATTAATAAGACTGTTTAGTGAAGGGAACTTGCATACAACCTACATATATATAGGACTTAATGAGGCTGTTCAGTAAGGGGCACTTGCTTGTGTACAAGCTACATATATACAGGGTTAATGAGACTGTTTAGTGAAGGGCACCTGCATGCAGCCTACATATATATATAGGAATTCAAGAGGCTGTTTAGTGAGGGGCACTTGCATGCATACAAGCTATACAGGAGTCATACACCCTAGAGGTACAGTAATTCCTGCACATCTTGGATTGTCAGTTGTACCAACCCACAGAAGGCAGCACTGACCTGTAGACTGCGCTTGAGGTATCGAAGTTTGGATTGCGACTCCTGGCGACTGTGGTAGAGTGACTGCTCTTTGTTGTCCACCTTCTGTTCCAGGCGCAATATTCCAGCTTCTAGCTGAGCCACACGCTTGCGGGAAGCCTCCAGCTGTTTCATGGCAGCACTCTCGCTGATCTGCAGTTGCACAATGGTGCGATGCAGTTTACCTAGGTCAGAGGTCAGGTAAAAAAAAAAGGTCAACAGAAAAATCCTACTAATTTCTTATACATCTTCTCAGCAATCTAGATTGTTACTCTTTTTTTATTATTACTACTGCTACATTTTTTCAAAGTGTGTCACATAATGTTAATAGCAATATACAGTATGCCACAATTTTTCTGTTCAGAGGTTTAATGCAAGTTTATACCTGATGAAGCTCTTCTTCTCGTTCTTGACTCTTTAGCATACACTCTAAGAGATGTGTAGAGTGTTAGGTCTGTCTTGACTGTTTAGTATATGCTCTAAGAGATGTGTAGGGTTCTGCCTGCACAGCTCCACAGCTTGTATGATATTCTCTTTTTGTGTTGTACTCAATGAGCAGACAGCAGCTATGCTGCTTATCTATTTACCTTGATTTTTGCATTTATCTTAGCACATTGATTTTATTGCTGGTTTGATAACTAAAGTTATAACTATAACTAAACTGGTTTTTAAAATTTAAATAGGGTGGCTGGCAATGCTAGGATGCGTATTCTGCTTTAATGAAAATTTAGACAGTTTATCTCTCATTTCATATTTTCTTTCATTCTTATAGGAAAGGGAACAAAAAGGAACTTAATTTTCCATTTGCTTTGTAAATCTTATTGTTGAAACAATAGCTCATACACTGTATGACATGACTGATTATTAATACTGCTGATATTACAAGGCAGTCTCAGACTATCATCTTCATTTTTAGCCACATTGTCTAAGTTCTGTTGGTAGAGCAGTATTGTCCAACTTCTATTTGTATAGCAGTTGCTTTGCTGTGAATGTGGATGAATATTTTAGGTGTCAAGACAGCTATGATGTTGGAAGAGTAAATTCCTAAGCCCTTGATAAGTCTAACTTAGTCCTAACAGGTCAAAAGATCCATCATCATAATTTGTAATAAATTAAGCAGTGCTGCACAGTGTAGCCAATCCATTTCTTTAAACAGCACAGAAGTGACCCAGATTTTTTTTACAGACGCATATTAAGATTGGAGACAAAAAATGCAAAGGACTCTGGGAGCACTTGTGACCTGTAACAGAACACAGTAGCTGACCACAGGGATTATAAGACTTCTAGCGTCAGTATTTGTAACAGCAGCAGCTGACATAAGAAAGCACATTTAATGATCTTATTTCTTAGATGCAGTCAGTAATGTATGTTTATTTCATGCCCATGAGGCCTGTTAGGATGCAGTCAGATGTTTGTTTTATCTTGTGTTAAGATTGTTACTTATTTTTATTTTCATCACTATAAACTTCAATATTTCAATATTCCATATTTTTGTGGCCAGGATAATGCTAATGCTGTATCTCACCTATGATGGTTTTCTCATCACTCTGAACTTGAAAATCCAGAAGTTGCTGCCGCAGTGATCTGTTCTCCTTTTCACGAGACACCTGTTGGACCTCCATTGTGCGCACCTGGGTGGAGGCAACATCTGCTATGTCCTGTATACATACAGCCATGATTAATGGCAGAGTTTTTGTACAAACATTTGACACAGACACACAAAAATGCTACCTGTTATGCAAAAGATGAAACAAACTTCATAAAAAAATTAAATATATAATAAACGGGAGAAAGAAACATCCAAAAATGATTATTTAGCAAGCACATTTAGTAACTGCAACAACTAACAGAAAATTTAAACATCACAAAAAACATGCAGTTGAAGAAAGCTAAATAACAGCTGAAAATAAATAATACAAACTACTGCAGCACATCACCTTCAGCTTGGAGATTTCTTGACGCAGATGTAGCTCTGTCTCTTCTAATTCCTGGATCCTGTTTCTGTCTGCATCACTCACTGCTTTAGTAACAGAGTCTGTGAAAACAAGAAAAAAAATGGCAGACTTTAAATGTCAGACATAAATTTTAGAATTGTGAAGAAATGTAACTCAAAACATGGCATTAAGGAACCTCTATAACTCTGTCCAGAAAACAACATTAAAAAAAGTTCCCAGACAATCAGATACCATTGTAGCTCTGACTATATATGATGTCAGCTATTAAGCCACAGATTTTCTTTCATCATTACACATTTACAACTCTGTAGCAGATACAGCATCAATGTCTAAAGCTTTGTAGTACATAACATATGTAGATCACATAATAACATAACTATAAGATTCTGCAGAAAACATATAACAACAGCATATCTAAAGCTCTCCTGTACACACACAGCAACAGCATAACCTAAAGATTTACCCTAGACAAAAATGACACATGTAAAGATCTACGAGAGACAAATCTGTAGTTCTATGACAACCATTTTGAAACACTGAAATAATGATCTCAAAATGTGGTGCTTAC
Source organism: Pomacea canaliculata (assembly GCF_003073045.1). NCBI lineage: Eukaryota > Metazoa > Mollusca > Gastropoda > Architaenioglossa > Ampullariidae > Pomacea > Pomacea canaliculata. The sequence goes on along the minus strand of NC_037595.1, from coordinate 482,793 downwards.
TACTGAGTTCATCTCGCAGGTCACGCTCAGTTTTCTGCATTTCCAAGTTCATCCTGGTCACCTGAGAAAGAAAAGCAAGCAATATTTCATGACACGATTAGATGTCAGACGAGGAGACTTGATTTAAGTCATGTATGCTGTTGGAGTCCAACCAACCACCGAGTCAAATGGGAACATCCACTGGAACACGAAACCTTAAACCAGTGAAGTGAGGTAAAGAGACCTCCCCCATGAGATAGAATGATACAAACTGGCGCCATAGAGTACACCAAAGTACCATAGAGATCAGAAGGCCTGGAAAGCCAGTGAACCAGCATAGCTTGGTGACAGCTGGTACCAGCTGAGAAATAAATGAATTAAATAAATGTGTATGGTGTAAATACCTCAGCAAACTTCTCCTCCAGTTCCTTGTTCCTTCTCTCCAGATCCCCTAGCAAATGAAGCTGTTGTTCATACATGCGCACAGCATGTTCAGCTCGCTGCCTTTCATTGAGTTCTTTCATCTCAAGCATGGTCAGTTTCCTGGAGATGGAGATGATGTCACCATCTGTGATGTGCAGCTCTGCACCATCGGTCACACCTGTTAGACCATGAAAGTGAGCAGCATTATCTCAAGATGAGTTTAATTTGCACAGGCTAAACTGAACTATTTCAGGTCCTTTAAGACAAAAGATTTCATTTAACTCTGTGAGCCTGTGGAGGATAAATATGTCTGACCCCTTCACAACTATCAGGTCCCAGCTGCCCACATAACCGTCATATTCAACAATCTTTGCTTCAAAACTATGTACACAATGACGAAAGTCCAATCATTTAAGTAAGTGAATCATATTTGAACAGATTTATATCTCTTAAGAAGGGAACAGGAAGATGTCAAATACAGCAGGGTTTTTGGGTTTTGGGTTTTTTTTTACTGACACTTCACCTAATTATCAGTGGTGAGGTCAGGGAGGCCTTATGATAATTCGATATTTCAAAAAAGAGAATTTACAATAAAAATCCTATTTCTCATCAAGAACAGGAGGGCAGCAAAGCAGCACACTCAGGGAGTGACACATGACTGAAAGACTAGTGACCAGGCAAATCTCACCTCGCCGGTGCAGTTCTTCCATAGCTGCCTCAAGTGCATGCAGGCGTTCCTTGTCAAGTTTCATTGTAGCCTTGAGCTCTTCATTCTCTACTGTCAACTGTTTTACTTCACTCTGTTCAGATATAGCACACATGTACAGACATACACAAACACAAAGTATTGACACAAACACAATGTCTAGGCCCACACAAACACAATGTATAGAAGCTCTTTTCAGTCAAGCTTACCATTCTTTGCAATTAGCTGTTCACGTTCATTCTGGTCAAATACACACTACAACACACAATGTATAAACATATTCACTCTGCTTTAACACAATGTATAAATGCATGTTTACCCTGCTCAAACAAAGTGCAAACACACAATATAAGATAAGTAGAAACTCTTTCCTCCTTCTTTGCATATAAAATTTGTTTTGAATACATGGATTAAGATGGTAATTGCCCAAATCTCAGCCCCCCTTCCTTTCCTGAAATGCAGTAGTGAGAATGGTAAACCACACACAACTACTATATTCTTAACTGAAAAATCAGCAAACACTATGCATATTTTTAGGCAGATCCAAAAAAATACTTGTAGACACACTATCGAGATAATATGAAAGAAGAACTGTGCCTTCTGAAATCTGACCTCTAGTCCTGTGATGGCCTCCGCCTTGGACACCAGAGTGTTACCCTTGTCTAGAAGGTCACGATACTTTTCCGTCAGTTGATGATACTCTTTACTGATCTTATCAAGGTCTGATGATGGAACTGAATCTTCCAGAGCTTTCTGCAAAGCTGCAATCTTGAATGCTGACATATCCTTGACAAAAGAGCAAATCACACAGTCATTGGACTTGCTATAATTATAGATTTTTTAAAATTATTATCAGTTAAATAGTCATATTGCTATAACACATTTATCTATTCTGAAATCACTCAAAAATATTGCACATGGTGCTCTCTACTATTCAATACTATTCTCCACTATTCACTCACTGGTTTTGAAACCACTCAGTCAAATTATTACATGCTCTCTACCAGCTGCACTGTGATAACTCACTTTCATGTCATCAAATCACTGTTATGTAACCTGCTTTATCTCCAAGTGCCAACATTCATCGTTACCTACTCCCTTTTTGACCTCATAATGCTAAAAACCATTTCATTACTTACCTTCATGTCCCTCTTCCCACCTACTTCGCTTGTTTTTGAACTCATCATGTGTTATATCATAATTTAAACCCAGAACTTATTAACTTATTTCTTACTCCTGACCATGTACATCATGAGAGGAGCTTCTTTAGACAAATAAATGCGATGTTCTTATCATTTCCTAAACATAGATATATGCATATGCATGCACACATGCAGTAGATGCACATTTGCAGGTGAATGGATGCATATACGTATGCATAACACATGGCAACTTGAAAGTGCTCAGTGGTATTCGCAGCACCACACAAAATATAATGTAAACAAAAATTGTGTTCTAATACTTTCAGCTAAAGTGTTAAAAACAAACAAGAAGCGGAGCTTCATGAGTGGACACTGTCCTATCATTTTGTGTTTGAGAGGATATACCAGAAAGGCAGGCAGTGCTGACCTTGTAACGCTGCAGGTATCCCATGCGTTCTGAAATGGCACACTCCATTACATTCATTTCTTTCCTTAGATGGCTGACTTCCTGAAATACATTTAAAGATATTTTACTTGACTAATCAATGTATTTTCAGAAACACAAAAACAATGAGCATCAAACAGCACCATGCTCATTAGCTATTTACCTGTTAGCAATAAAATCAACAAAAGAACACCACTCTGGCTCCTTGGCACTTAACTCAACACCAGGATGGTACCCAAGTAGTATTTTTAACATGCTACATGAGAGATACATTTCACAACAATCTGTAAAACTTACCTTTCGAAGGTTCTCTCCCACTTCCTCCAAGATGGCATGCCGTCGCACCAAAGCCTTCTCATTGACACGTAGGACTGTCATGCGTCGTGTCATCTCAGACAAGCGACGTCGAACCTCTACATCATCCTTGGACAGTATGTCAACCAAGTGCTGTGCACACAGAACACAACAAAATAGCACAACATTCTAGGAACACAATAACATAGCATCACATTGTAAGAACAGTAAAATGTAGCATAACACTTTGAATAACCATCTACTGTATACTGTAGTATAGCATTTTGTGAATGCTATAATATTGCATAACATTTCAAGAATCTTAGAGGTCTGCATGCGTGTGTACTGAGTGAATGATTGCGTGTGCTAGTGAGTGTATACTGAGCACATGAGTGTGTGAGTATATATATGTGTGTGTGTGTACATGTGTATATATGTTTGCATATGTATATATGCATACAAGTGTGTGCATGTACATGTATGTGCATGAGTGTGTGTGTGTACATATATATAGTTTATGAGTGCTTACATGTGCATATATATATGTGTACATGAGTGTGTGTGTACATGATCAAGTATATATATATACACACGTGTGCGTGTGCATCAGTTTGTTATTCATGCAGAACATGTGTATTTCTAGAACACAGTGCATCACGTCTAGGAAGGACATCATGTTTATATAAAGTAAAAGACTCTAGGTAATATTTCTTATTACATGACAGATATCAATATACCATTCACAATATTTGCTCACATATGATGCCCTTGGTCAAATTTACTTTCATTATAGCTCATTTCAATACAATGTTTACTCACATACTTGATCAACTCTACACTCTGTGATCTTGTACTAGCCTGAGGTGGCCTAAGGTCACCTACTGTCTCTACTGTTGCTGGGAATGTGTGTATGTGTATGTATATGTAGAGTGTGTTAGAGAAGAATTATTTCAACATGTATGTAGTTATCTCTCTCTATATATATATTGCTAGTATGAGCACTATCTGGAATAGCCCTTGTGGATTAATAAAGTTGTATTGTGTGAGCACTAACCCTTCATCATAATATATACTCACAAGACAGATACCCCCATCACAATACATACTTACATGACAGTTACTTATTCATCACAATATTTACGTCCATGCCTGCTAAACCTCCATGACAATATTTATAACATCCCCCTTCTCCTACTCCATCAAAATATCTACTTACATCAAACTCTTTGACCTTCACAAGGTCTTCCTCCATTTTTCCCTCCAATTCCTTCACCTGTTGCTTCAGCTTCTCTGTGTCCTCTTCCCAGGTCTAAAACACACGCACACAAGGTCCAAGCCTCTAATAACTAAATAGTGGTGTACAACTAAGCAGCTAGCTTATATATGTCACCCATCTTTGAACATACCCAACTAGCTTTGCCAATGTCCAGGTTACCAAACTTTTATGTTAATCAATGATGGCATCCAGATGTCTCAAATTATATGTAATCAACTGCACCCAGGAATATATTAAACTCTGTGAGTCTATACCATCTATCAAGAGTATCAAAGTGACTTTTTAAAAATATGTTAACAACCCTAATGAGCACTGTTGACAGCATGGATCTCAATAGCCTGGGTATTAATCAAGGTCGGCTTGTAGCAGGAAGCTGCTAGCATACTAACCTTTTTGTCACGAAGATACTCCTGGTACAACAAGCCTTGCTGATGTCTCACCACACCAAACTTGCGCTTGTAAGTTTCTAGGGACACTTCCATCTTCTCCATCATTTCAGTACGCCGAGACAACTCCTGTCAACCCCAAAAGCAATTGGGAATCCCAAGTCCAACTGGAGAGGTCATTCTCTTTCACTGGCCCCAGCCTTTGGAATACCCTGTCTCTGTCTCTCCATACAGTAGAGATGCTACATACTTAAAACCTCTTTCAGAAATATCTACTGTAATTGGTTTACCCTGACTGTTAGTTTCTCCACCTTCTTCTCTCTATGTTCTTTCATGTTCCTAGCAATATTTACAGTGTGTGTTTGTGTGATTGCCTGATTAAGATGGCCTTGTCTGTCATACAACATCACTACCTACTGCCCTTTATATCTTGTACAGTGTTTTAAGCTTGCCTTCCTGTGGGGAAATGAGCTATACAAATCCTATTATTATTATTACAAGTAACTTCTCCTGACTCCAGTTGTAAGCCACACTTTTATAGCAGCATTGTCACTGACTGGCTGGTGCCACATCTTCACATCAAGTCACTGCCACTTATGACTGCACAAATCTACTATAACTGGCTAATGTCAAGAATCCATGCAGTAGTTTATCAGGCTAGTGCCACATTGGTAGAATCCAAACCCAAAGGTGGGTACACAAGCCAATTTGATACCCATGTGATGCAGTATATTCTCCCCTAGTTGACCCAATTGTGACTCCTTAGAGGTTTGGGAGAGGTAAGTTGTTGATTTTAGGAGGGAAATGTGTTTCCACCTAAAGACAATTTTGCACAAAAAGGTAAGGTAGTAAGGAATAACTGAAAGGCTTCACCCTCACAATAGCTGGCCCTGAGATAAGAGGGATTTGACATCACACTTCCATACAGTCATGAGACTACCTTTACCTTTGTCCTCACCAGCAACTAATAGAAGAGTCCCAGTTGGACATCCTTGTGATCCACAATCTTTAGACACTCAGTAAATGTGTAATGTCATATAATAATAAAGGGAAAATGACCTTATTAGGGCAAAGAAATGAAAATCACAACTTGATATCTATTGTTAAAAAGTCCTCTACCAAGACTTTCTTAAAAGCCTTCAATACATTAATTTTAAAGTCCTCATTATTTTCTTTTAATTATCATGATTATACATGATTATGATCTATGAAGGGCATTTCAAGGAACAGTTGACTCCTCTAAAGTATGAAATATGCATTTTGTAATGTTACCAAAATAAAGATAACAGGGCTCACAAAAAGAGCAAAAAGGGCAAGTAAAAAAACCTGTATGTTGTAGACAGAACACTAACACGAACTATAATATAGTCACAAAACCATATGTTGTAGGCAGAACACATGTATGGTGAACCAGAACTCCGATACAATCAATAACATACTAGTAATACTGATAACACAAAGCATAATTCAGTAAGTGATTAGTAATGTCTGTGCCTAACAACTGAAGAGCAAAGTGCAGTAAAGTCACAACTACACTACCTCTATGGCAAAGAAGTGCTCAAATTTGACTTGCAGAAGACAAAAACAAGAAATGCAAGAGTTATAGGTGCATGTCCCATAAAAGTACTGTCCCCAAGCCCACAAGAAATTATGTAGCATACCTGCAGGGTGATGATAAGATGCTCATTAAGGCTGGCAATGATATCAGCACTTGTTACAGGTAAATTTTCTGGTAATGGTATAGCTCGTATTCTTCCTCCTATCCCAGTGGTCATGTCTGACATCACACCCTCTCGCTCTAACAACTCAATCTGTAAGCATCAGCAACACTGTCAGCTTTACATCTCAATTTGTAAACATCACAAACCTTGTCATTCACCATCACACAGCATGAACTGTTCCTGATATGATGTGTCTACTTTCGCCATCACATAAAAGTCCCCTGTGACAAATAGCTCTATATGGTGATAGGAGGCATTTCTCATTCACTTCACATTTAAATCATCATGAGAATTCATTGTCACCTTCTCAAAAGCTTTGTCTCGCTCCAGTAAGAGTTTGTTGATCTCCACACGTGTTTCTCGCAGCTCTGAACGGATTTCTTCATTGCGGCCACGGAGTACATCCACTTGCTCCTTGAGGTACAAAGAGGTGTCGTAGTTGCCAATAACACGCTTGGCTTCAATAGCCTGAAATCAAGAAAACTATAAAAAAGCCTTAAAAATCCCACAAAGTTAGAACTATAGTATTTAATCAACAGATTATTCTCAGATTTGAAAAAGGCACCCTAAATAGAAAAAAAAAAACCCTCACAGTAATACAGGGGTTCAGCAAAAGCAAAACAAAGACTTTTGGTAATTTCATTATTTTTCTTTTTTGCATGACAACGATAAATACATTATCTGTGGCTATTTACCTGCTGTGTACCTTGATGGCATTCTAGCAAGGAAGAGTTTTGTACAGGTGATGTATGGCTATTTTTGGGCTGTGTACCTTTGATGGTATTCTAGCAAGGAAGTGATATGTATGAGCATCCAGTTAAAAATCATCAAATCATTAAACAAGATAAATTCAACCAGAGAAGGGAGGAGGGTGTCTGCTTTGGAAAGTGAACAAGTTTAATTGTGTTTCTCACAAGTCCACCTTCTCTCAACAACTATCAAGGAGACTAACCGCCAGCATGCGCTCAATAGTTGGAAAACGATACGGTGTCTCTGCATCTGCTTCTCCAGCCCCTGCACAGTAGTGACAGAGAATACTGTCCATGCATTATTGCACACCATTAATACAAATGTAAGCATGAAATGAAATTTACTCCTATGTGTGGATCTGTCACATTGCGGACCATAAAAATTGCACATATCCCAGTTGCCTATGCCTGGGTGTAGAAAGGTCATATAACTTTAATGAACACTATAAATAAATTGAACCTAATTACCAACAGTATGTGTGGATATATTACAGTGTACCCCTGACCAAAAGAATACATCCCAGTTACCTACCCCTCGGTGTGGTGGATTGAGCCCCTTGTTTGTTAAGGGCCTCCATAACCTCTTTCAAGGCAGCCTCCATGTTTTCATTTTCCTGCTTCAGCTGATGATTGTGAGCACGCAGTTCCCCCACCTCTTGCTCCATGTGGGTCAGCTCCACAAGGCTCTGGCGGTAGTCTTTGTCCAGCTCCTTATCCTGCAAACAATACATTAGGTCACTCAACTGTAAATGCTGTATATACAAGTGTGTTTTTATTTAAGGGAAGGAACTTCTTCATTTAAAAGTGAAATCAATTCTCTGTATTTCAATCTATTTCCAGTTGAAAGGTAAATGGTAAAAATAAAAGTATGTTTTTCATGATAAATTACATTTTTTGAAGTCATAAAAGGCAGTGTCCTTTCAGGATAGCTCCCTATGTATTGCATCAGGATCCAGTCACAGAAACTGAGAATACCTCTGTGACTTCATAGCTATTACCAGAGATCATATCCAGACCCAGTCACTCTCACCTTTGAAAGAAATCACTGATAGAATAAAGTATTTTCTCCCTCAGTGAAAGAACAAACTAATCAACAATACGCAAACACAGTTGCTCCTTCAATGAAAGAACTGATCAAAGATAGACAAACGCACTATAACCATGTCAACAGGTAAGAAACAAGAGAACTTACTCTCATCTGCACCTCCTGCTGCTGCACCTCTCGCCTGATGATAACAGCAGCAGACTCACTTTCTGCCTCTGTTTTTCGCTTGGTGCGCAGTGTCTCGGTGTAGTCATGCACTGCCATCATGTCCTGGGCTGTCAGACCAAGCTCCACTGCTCTATCAGGAAAGAAAGAGCATTGAAAATTTTGTAATGCAAAATGTCAGGAAGAAGGCAGTGTTCTAGTCAAGGGCTATTAAAGATTTTGTAATAAGGGAAGATGCAGGACCATCATAATAACTCATCGAGACAATTTTGAGATACTTTACCCTGTAGCACAAATCATTTCTGCTCTTACTATTAGTGCATACTGAGGAACTCACTCATCAAAAGAACTTTGTCACAATTTCTGTGGCTGACAATATCCCTGACCAGTTTTCAATGTGGAAGTAATGATACAAAAAGTGATAGTGTTTCCTATCAATCTTACAAAAGCTGTCATAAAAAGTCTTATTTTTAATGTTTTACAATACATCTACATTTTAACTTTTTACTTTTAAGCAGTAAAAACAAAATTAAAACAAAGCAGAAATTTTAGTCTTAAAAATGTAAAGAACATAACAAGTTACAAAAATTGACAAAATAATTTTTTTTCAAAATAGCTCTAGTAAATGTCATGCCCAGAGCCTCCAGCAGTCATGTGTATAGAGGAAAAGGCACAGGTTAGCTTCCATAGCCTGGTAAACAAGTGCAATTAACCCTGCCTGACGACTTTACAAAGGGATACCAACAAAGTGACAAAGAGAGGATCTTAAAATGTCTCTGAGGATTAAGAAAGCTAGTTTTAAAAAATGAGTGGCATAGCCTAGTGACCATAAGTAGTTCCTTGTAGATACACAGCACCACACATGGAATGCTCCAGCATGCATTTCCTTTTGTTTTTCCGCAAAACATCTGAGTGCTAAATTCTCAAGTAACCCAAATGCATGCTTTATAATCAACAGCAACATAGGAGCAAAGAGGATGAAGAGAGCTCATAGGCGGGAAAGTGAATCTACGCTGACCTGTATGTGACAGCGTCCATGCCCCCCCTTTACAACTATCAGTGTTCAGGTGAGGATGACTGGGATGCATGTGTGCTGCATCCAGTTATCAAAACTCTCGAACTAAAGGTTTCCAATTCTTCTCTGTTCCAAAAGATGAAGAGAGTTGAGTAAATAGCGTTTCTTTTATTTGGCAGATTTATCAAGTCACATTTATTTTTGGATTTGTCACATATGCTGCTGTTTAGCAGTTTCACTCATCTTGGGTTGTCATTTCCATAGATGTAAAAAGTGGGGGCAGAATTGCTGGCAAACCTATCGGTTGGGCTTGCCAGTTCCATATTTGCAAGCCACTTATCATGCAGAGCGCAAGGAGCAAATGCATCAAAGACAGATCACTTTCTCTTGACACTGAACAACATTGGTACTCAGTGTACTCTGACAATTTCTGATGCAAAATGTGAGCAAAGCAAAAGATGTGAAATCTCCCAGTATGCTTTCACCAACTCTACTGAGGAACTTTTGATTCCTGAGGAAAATATTTTAATTTACACTGCTAGTTATATCACCAAAAAGATACAAAGGAAAGTGAGTCCAGCAAATATATAAAAATTATTACGGGAAGGCAAGAAAGACCCTGTTGAAAGACCCCTGAGAGAGACCCTGTTGTCAGATACATGAGTCCCTCCAACAAATGCAAACCAGGTAGTCTTGTCATTCTAAATATTTGTTTTAAATATACAGCTGCATCTTGCATTGAAAGTAAAAAATAGACACTTTTCCACAAGGAAAAACAGAAAAATGCATGCTTCTCATTCAGTAATAAGCAAAGAACTGGTATTGTCAACCTCTAACTGCCATACCCAAACAGATTTCTTCTACTTCGCATTTTTTGGGATGGTGCCTCTGTGTCATCCTGTGAATGTGTCCTTCACATAAGCCAGAGTCATATTTTATTCTCTTACCTTTTGCAGCTACATAGTACAAGGCTATCATGTTAACAGTCTGTTTTAATGTATTACACATAGCAACCACAGATCATAGAATAAACACTTATTCTATTTTTTAACTCTTTCTTTAAAGGATCTCCTGTGAAAAGATGCCATATCTAGACATTATTTATGCTGCAAGAAATTAGCTTCAGCAAGGGTGTGAATATCTGATCAAAGTCATGTCCTAAGTTCTTAGAATAGCTGCAGAAATAATCAATCACAAACAAAAGCGAAAACCAACTTCCAGCTGTCACTAATACTAAACACACATCCAGCCCAGTTGCCAGTAGTACTAAGCATAAATATCTCTTGCCCAACTGCCACTAATACCAAACATACCTCTTGCCCAGCTGCTGGGCCAGCTTTCGTATTTTCTGTTTATCTTGCACTCTTTCCTCTTCCAACTGCTCAATCTGTTTGTATGACAGCACACCATATCATATCACATCATACTACAACATACACATCACATCATACTGCACCATATCATATCACACCACACACATCACACCACACCACACCATACCATATCATATCACATCATACTTCAACATACACATCACATCATACTGCACCATATCATATCACACCACACCACACACATCACACCACACCATACCATATCATATCACATCATCAGAAATCAACACAACTGAAGGTTCACAAAACACTCACACACAAATGCATCCTCCCTAATTTTCTTCTTTCAGCAGCTGTCTAATCTTGAAAAACGATATTGTTTAAGACATACACTTTAGCATGAGCATATATCTGCATGCACACATACACACACAGAGACACACCTGTCTTTGCAAAATGAAGTTCAATGCTTTCTCCTCCTCATGTCTGACGGCTTTATTTTTGCGAAACTCCGTCAAATCCAGCGGCTGGCGAGGCTCCATACCCAAGCGATACCTCAGCTCTTCATTTTCATCTAATATTTCATTGATCTTCAACTCTGTCTGATTGATATATTTAGTCAGCTCTTGTATTTCTCTGCCAATGGAAATGATAAAGTATTCCTCAGAGACTGTTTCATGTGAATGCTACCACTGCGCTCATTCAAAGAAAATATTTGTAATCCTTTATTGATGCTACAAGAAAAAGACTGTGAAGTGATGTTACAGATGACACCTTGTTAAAACAAATTGTAAGGTCCCTATGGTCTAGTGAACTGAAACCATTGGACTATATAAAAGGCAGTGTCCTATCTTCTCCTGAGAGTTTTTAATGATCAAATACCCACTTCTTTCTTTGCTAGACCAAAGATATTTTCCAGTTACTGGGCTGAGAATGCTTGGAATCCATAAGTTTCTGCTTTAACCAAATATTAACCAAACTGTTCACGAACCTTTCAGACTTATTACACAAATAAGACTGTATATCCAATTTGTTCACATCTGACAATATTTGCAGTTTACAAAAACAAAAGTTATCTTCAAGGTACTCACACTGCTGATTATTTAGCTACAACCTGTTAATATTTGCTAAGCAGCATGATACACACATTTTGTTATTTAGCTACAGTCTATTAAATACTGCCTGGTGTTTAGCCAAGTGTTCTGTTCAACTGTACACATTTTGCTATTTAGCTATAATCTATTAAATACTCATTGGCGATTAGCAAGGTTTTCAGTTTAGATGTGCATTTACAGAGTACACTGTTCAGTTGTACATATTCTGCTATTTATTTAGCTAAGCTACAACCTATTACTCATTTCTAGTAATCACAAGGAATTGTGTAACATGGAAAAACTACTGTTTAAGCAACTACACATACCCACTGCTAAGTAGAGGATACTAGTTAGCAAAGCACACACTGCAATTTGTTTACTGCAAACCTATTACATCTACACTGAGTCGTGCACTGCTTAGCTGTACCCATTTTAATGATATCTACAACCTGTTACATAGGTTGAACCATAAATCACAGTGCACAGTGTAATTTATACAACTACAGACTATGACACACTCATCGTCACTGAGGCGAATGTCTTGTTTAGCTGTTTACATGCTGCATAATATGACTGCCAGCTTCAATTATACTGCTTTTCTAAGTTATTCCATTGGGAACTAATTCCATCATGTGTGCTATAACAATAATCCATTGTATAGATTGACCTGTCTTTTATTTTCAGGATAAGTTTTACTGACTGATCTACCGCTGTGACCATACATTTAAGAACTGACCTGTCTCTCACTCTGAGCTGGTTCTTTGTCCCCTTGATTTCCAAAACTGCTTCCTGCAGACCATACTCACCCTGCACAAATCAACAACTGTCACAGCTTTGTTATACAAGCCAATATTCATGGTCATTTCTCTTTTATATGTGATCTCTCTAGACGTGAGCATATATATAATGATGTGCATGAGTGTGTGTGTGTGTGTGTCAGAGAGAAAATGTGTGAATGTGTCTGCACACATACTAGCCATTGAGAAAAACTTGAAAGAAAGAAACTAGCAAGGACCTTTTCATATTGTTGCATTCTATCCAGAGCCTCATTCAACTCCTTGTCCTTGATGCGAGCATCTTCCTCAGCCTACACAAAGATACACAGACATCAGGCACTGGGTAACAGGTATCATCCTCATAACACGCATCTTCCTCAGACGTGCACACAGACACACAAACACACAAAAACAAGCATTTCAGGCTGTCCACAGACAGACCATAAACACAAGCTTATGTTTTGTTGTCTTTGTTTATCTTCTGTTAGGACACAGTGCATGTTACAGTTGATAGCTATTGGTTTGATACAGTGTATACATGTGAGTACATGTTTTTGAGTGTCAACTTGATTTTTTTTTTTTTTTAAATTTACAGTGTCCTGTGGAATAAACTTTTAACGATACTTTCGCTAATTCTTTTCAAAACCTACATGCAGAAATTATGTGCTCAGACATACTCTTCAGTTCATGTAAATTGTAAATATCTAGTCTGAGGATAAGCCTTACCCCAACGAATAATACAACTGTTCTGAATTTTAAAGTCAGACAACAATGCCACTTATAAAATGACAAAACAGTGAATTGCAATCATCAACAGCAGTACTAAATGAGATCAAAGCTCTGGACTGACCTTTTTAGCTTCATCATCAGCATGTTTCACATGCTCTCTGGCTGCCTCTAGCTCCTTCTGCAATTCTCGGATCTTATTTTGTAGTCTGTCACCACCACCTGATCCACCTGTTCAAACATGTTTACACATGATTAAAACATGTTTTGATAAACTGAGCTTTTTGCTACATAGTGTGAGTGAAAGAGAGACTGCTTGACTAAGATGACATTACTGTTGACATTATTTCCTGCTCCTACTCCAACTGTTTAAGAAGCCTAGGAAAGAGAAAGAAACTGAAGATGACATTTTTGTGACATCTAACCCTGCTTCTACTCTCATTCCCTTTCCCTCCCCTTTCAAACAAACAAAAGCATGCACACAAACAAGAGCATGTAATGCACACAAACAAATAGATTTTGCAGTCTTACAAACACACACACACACCCCTCTGTCACACAAATTATCATGTATCACTCAAAGGCAGTGAGTGCACTTACTTCTACTCAGTTCTGCCCGTAAATCTTCTATGAGAGCTGCATTAGCTTCCATCTCATTGACATACTGCTGAGTCTGAGCTGACAGCTCTTCTATTTGTTGATCCTTCTCTTTCAGCAACTGCACACACACACACACACACACATTTACACACACAAAAATGTGCATGCACACACAGAAATACACAGACACAAATATGTGCTTACACACTTGTGTGTCTATATATATATACACACACACTCCCACTATCTTTTTTTCTAAAAACATCTTTAGGAACACCTCAAACTTTATTTTTAAGAAGTCTCAATGTTGCCAGTTTAGTGAGAAAATCCAAATAGCCTAAAAAAGCTGAAGATAATGAAACCTGTGTGAGAGCAGACACGGAAGCCTTGTCACTATCCATGTTGGCTGCAATTAACTGCTCTCTCATGTGAAACAGCTGCTCCTGAAGCTCTGCTATCTGCTGGTCCTTCATACACATCAGCTCCTGTGTGTAGAAGACAAGCAAACACATCACTGTCCTGGTCTGCACCATTTCATGTATCACAAGTACAACAGGCAGACAAATAGCTGGACAGACTGGCATATGCATTCTATTACAACACATGCGTGCGGGCACACACAAACACTAGTTCATGTGTCATGAGTACAACAGAAAACAAAGAACTTATGTGCCTGTTTGTCCATATCACCTAAAACATACTCATAACAGACACAGACAATAAACTGTCAATGCCACAATTTCATCTTGACTTCACTAGTACACCATACATACAGCATCTGTCCATGAAGATCAGCTTTCATGCCATAACAGATACATTTCAAACTGTCATCATGTTACATAAACCTTCATGCTACATGATTAATACCATGGTGTGTCATGTTACATGATTTATGCCATGATGTATTATGCCATCTGGATCACATTTATACCATGGTGTGCCAGGCCACACGATTTATACCATGTGTCAGGCCATGTAGATCATATTAACACCACAGTCGTTATGCCACATGGATAAGATGAACATAGTGTGTCATGCTATTTACATCAAATTCTCACCATGGTGTCATGTCACACTATATAGATCAGATTAATGTCATGGTGTATCATGCCACACTACATAAATCTCTCCATTTTGTTGCCCTTTTCTCACTATCTGCTGTCTCTTCACTATCTGCTGTCTCTAGCAGTCTCAATCTCATCAGTTTCAGCCTCCCTCCTGCCTCCCCTTTTCTGCCTCTCGCCACATCACAGTAAACAATTGATAAGCACATGGAATGAACATCACAGTAAACAAATGGTTTATAAGCACATAAGGACAGACAACCTGACTCCACAGCAAATAGTTCATAAGCACATAATAATGTCACAAGAACTGACACCACAGGAAACTACTAGTTAATGAGCATAGCAGATATAAGACCTGACACCACAACAAACAAATTGTTTATAAGCACACACCTATTCACAAAACGACACCACAGCAAACTACTGGTTCATAAGAATACAAGACCTGACACCATACCAAACTATTCATTCACGAGCACACAAGAAGAGACAAAAGTTGTGAGTATTTGCCAGTACCTGCCATTCCTCTATCTTGTTGTTGACAGCCACCATGATGGCATCATCTGCCTCTGTCTTGGACTGAACCTGTTCTGTTAAGTCTTGCACCTGGTCATATGTAACAGTTGTCCAGTTTACAGCTTTATTCATCAATATCCAATCATAACATCATAAATAACCAACATATGAACAGTTTTAGTTCAGGGTGTGATGACTGCACCATCTGTCTGTAATATATTCAAATGTTATAGCTATTCAATGATGCTATTAACATTCAAACATAATACATCAACTACTCTACTGCATAACTCTGAAAAGGTAATCATTTTTTCAATTCACATAAAATGTTTTTAAATATGCTCATAGCAATTTATAACCATAAATACAAAATTTGTAGCAATATGAAGGAATGCAGAGCCATAAGAAGTTAATAATGCTCACCTGTGACTTAAGGATCTCATTCTCTTCTCGCAGCCTGTCTGTCACAGCATCACTTTGCTGAAGAACCACCTGAAAAAAGAAATAATAGTAGTCTCAAAGAATTTGATTAAGACAGATAAGAATGATGATTTCAAGAAGACAAATAGAAAATGATTAAGAATTAGTCTAACTATATATAAAAATTTTTTGTTGAATTCTGATCAAAAGACTTCCTGTTAATCTCCTATAAAGCTTGAGAAAAAAGCAGAGTCCTCACAGATCATTTAAAGACCAACCTGAATGACGTGTTTTCTTTCCAGATATCAGTAGATAAGGCAATATAGAACTAACCTGTAAATTTCAGCCTCCGCAAGCCATCCATTATTTATTATCCACTAACAAAGTATACGATTCACACCTGTGATCAATGGGCACCGCTAAGAGTTTACTACATCATGCCAGTGCACCATTCACAAGGTTGTCAGCAGTTAGCACCAAACACACAAAGAGAGAATGAGCAACATTTCGGATTATTCTTACATTGAAAGCCTGCATTTATCGTGCTATAGGAGCAGTTTTTCAGAACCAGAGGAAACTACACAAATAGAACTATTCATGTTTCAGCACGAGCGTTCCCCAGTCTCAAACATACTGGAGGCACATGGCGATAGCGATGGCAATGACGAATGACTTCATATTAATATTTCCAGTACTAGTTACACACATGCACACAAGATCTGATTAAACTTCACATTGATTGTTGTAAGACAGAACACTGAAAATGAAAAGATAAACAACATTTTCTTACGGTTTTTTACAAAATGGTTGTAAGATATATCAGCCTGAAAAGCAAATAATTATTTTAACCAATTAACAAAGGCGATAGACATTCCTTCAATAAGTCAAAACAAAATACTTGGGAGAAAAGAGTTCTGACTGCCCTTCTTCAAACAAAGAGCTCTTTTACATATTTTAAATTCCACTGATGTTTCAGTTTTGTGAATTGACAGCACTCGTTTATGTGCAGTTATAAATTCTGCAATCCAAATGTAACATTGATAACCTTAACTGCCTCCTACAACTTTAGGAAAATCATTCTCACCAGGCCAGACAGAGCTAAAGAAATAAGTCTGCAGTCTTAGACATTGACTTGATGATTGGTTACTATGGTAAGCATTAAGTCTTGGTATTTGTTTTGTTTTTTTACACTTAAAGCCAATTTCTACTGGCAGATAATAATAATCTGCTTGCAGCTGTAGACAAAGATCTATCATACCTACAATGTGGTCATTTGAAGTCATTCTTAATTGCCATCGTTATCGTCATGTGCCTCTTATGTGTTTGAGACTGGGGAATTCTCAGGCTAAAACATGCACAGTTTTATTTTTATAGTTTCCTCTGGTTCTGAAAAACTGCTACTGTAGCATGATAAATGCAGTAACTGCAGACTTTCAGCATCCGAATAATCCAAAGTGTCACTCATTCTCTCTCTCTGTGTTTTGTGTTAACTGCTGGCAACCTTGTGAATGGTGCAGTAGCGTGATGCAGTTCACTGTTAGTGTGACATAGTACACTGTTAGCAGTGCTTGTTGATCGCAGGTATGAATCACATACTTTGTTAGCAGATAATTAATTAATGGATGGGTTTTGAAGGCTGAAATTTAAAGGTTAGTTACAGATTAGATTGGTCTTTAAATAGATTTAATCTAATTTTTGCCACAATAAATTACATTTTACTTCACAATTAAAACCAGAACTTTACCACCATATTTCATTGAATTTAACCAAGCTGAACAAATCTAGCATTTCTTACCTTTAAGAAAACATGTAAATGACTATAAATTAAAATATAATAACTAGTAAGAGCTCATATATTAACTCTAGGTAACCCATTGTCAGTAGAAAATTGTTTTAGATTTGTAAGAACATTTATGACTGGTTATAGGAAGAGAAAGAATGAAGAAAGAACGTAAAGGTGTTTGTGTGATGACTACTCATCTAATAATCTTTCAGTTACAACACAACAGAAAATAGTTCCTAGTGTTGATTCTTCTAGTAACCTTCAGTTAAACTGAAATCATAAAGGTGACTCGCTGACCTTGAGTTTCATGTAATCTTCTGTTGTGCGATCCATTTGCTGAACAGCATCCTCTAAGTTATGTTGCAGATCATCACAGCGCTTTTGCAGCAGGTCATTTGCATCTGTCAGATTCTGGAAAAGGTCAAACCACACTTTGGATGAAGATGGGCTAAGTCAGAGACCCACTTATCAAGACCAGCTTACAATTTATACAAGCAACAAATCTCTGGCTATGTTAGATGCACACCATAGCACAGATCAGTTTATAATTTGTTTACAATCAGCAAACATCTCCAGACACCTGTATGAAGACCACAGAGGCATACCTGAAGTTCTTCCATTGCCTGAGCGAGTTCATGGTTTTTCTTGGCCAGTTTCTCTCGGAAGCCAAGATCTTCACCCTCCTGAGACCTCAAGTTGTCACGTTGAGTCTGTACCTGTAATTTGTAGTCACCCAGGTCCTGACGTAGCTGGTCATTCTGGTCATAGTAGCAAAACAGAAATGTTAAGGACTCATGCCATCACGTGTATTATGTACTCACATCATGTAACTTCTGACAACACAACAGCTATGTTCACAATGTAAATGTCTAGCAACTCTTAGCTTTATTGACTCTCTTGATCCATAATCCTACTCTTTAAATTAAGCTGCATGCTCAACAAAGGGTGGATATTATGTATATTTAAAAAGAAAGCTTGCTAATATCTGCTATTGCCTGCAATGTATGACAGTATAAACAAGGAACTTCACTCACATCTTCACGTAGATCCTTCAGCTGCTTTTCCAGTTCACTGATGCGTTCACTGTACTATTGGTAGAAAGCAAGTGGTCAATCATCAGCACCTCACCATCCTAATCTCATTACATTTGATGAATCTTCAAAACATTTAGCACTGTCATCAAACATCTTGCTAAAGCATTGCACTGTCATCAAACATCTCATCTTTGTTTAAATGCAAACATCACACAAACCAATAAACCAAAGATCCATATCTCATACATTAAAATACACAGCTGGATCTGTGTCATATTGGGATGACCCCTATCCTGACCCCTCCCTTCCAGGCTGCTGTCAAGTCACTTGGCTGATATCCTTTGATTACCAAAATTGTCCTGACTTTCATATCCCACTCCATAAAAGCCTCACACTGCTCAATGAGCTAGATTAAAAATCTCGATTCAAGATCAATGACCATATGCTCAAGGAAAACTAAATGATTAAAAACTAGCAGCAGACGGTCATAATCTCAAGTGATACCCTGGTCATTTGCTTAAAAGCATCAGTACGATCTAAATGATGCTTTGTCACAAGAACATAAAGGTCTTACACACTTCTGCATTACAGTATGTTGTACATTGTATAAACAATTTTAAAAAATGCAATCCCTTACAAAATACAATGTTAATGTATTATCAGCATAATAAGTACAGTGTAACGATAAGTGTTAGTATAATAAGTACAGTGGTAAATGTAATGAATAAATATAATAAGTACAATGGTAAGTGTTCCTGCTTACTTTCTCAGCAGCTCGTTTTTCCCCATTAAGGTCGCGGTTCAGATCCTTTATTTCTTGCCTTAGTTGTTCATTTGTCTCCTCCAACTCACGCACCATGTCACGCAGGTAGCGTGTGTCTCGTGCCGTGCCTGACCCTCCTCCAGCACTGCTGTCAGGCCCAAAGCGCTGAAATTGTTCCCAGGCAAGAAATAGTACTAGTGACTTTGACTCAAGAGTCACATCAAAAGATAAACTATATATCGTTATAAGAAGTTTTGTATAAAAGTTACATCTCCCATTCCCACAGATCACACACTTCACATGAAGCCATGTACTTCACCACCTGTACTGACACAGATCTAATCAATAATAAGTGACTTGTGCAGCTACTCATAATTTTAAGACTCTTATGAGCCAACACTACAGAAGTACAGTAGTACAGCTCAACTAACTGAAAACTTTAGTCGCCTAACAGCTCACCCATATGTTCAAGAGCTAGCAGTTCAACACCTAACATAGACACCTAGCCAAACAGAAGCAGGAAGGTCAATGTTGTCTACCTTAAGCTCACTAATTTCCTTTTGAAGTTTTTCCATCTCTGACTTTAGTTCTTGCTCTGGAAGATGCAAAACCTCATATCAAACACGACAGCTATATGTTATTAACAAATATCAAACATATTAGTCAAGAAGAGAAACATAATGGATTCAGTATTACTCTAACACAGCACAACCTCAAAAACTGGGACTAAGAAATAAAACTGAATGGTCACTGGAACTTTTCCAATAACTTATAGTTGTTATAATCACTAGAATAGCATACATTCATAAGATATTTTATTCTTCATCAGCAAAATAATGGAACACTCTCCCTTTCCACATCCGCCACCTACCACCCATTAAATCCTTTAAATCTGCACTGAAAATGCACCTCTTCCTTGAGCATTACTTCTAACAACAGTTCACACAATGCTAGTCCTTTTTCACATCCCCCTCCCTCCTTTTTTGGTTTTTTGCTACATGTACTTTCCTACTTGTCTTCCTCTGCAGAAACATAATACTCTCAGTTTTTGTTACTTGTTTCCTCTGCATTTTCTATATTTGTCTTCTATTGGTCATTACCACAGTTGTTCATCTTTCTGTCGTTCATATTCTGTCCATGTCTTGTTTTTGTCTCAAGTGCTAAGAGCACGCTCCTTATAAGTGTGAGTATGCACTATATAAATCTGGCATTCATTATTAATCAGTTGTTTTGCCCACCCTACCCCCAATCTTTTCCTTCAGTAGCTCAATGCCTGCTTGTGTAATGTGTGCTTACTGAAAAATTAAGTGAATTTATGATTTGTCATATACTCATCTTACAGCAAACAACATTGAGCCTAAGCATAGGAAGATGTGATTTATATAATCATAACTGTTATTCTTATCTCCACCAACATCACATTGCTATCATATATCAGACATTAAGTACACAAGCCTTATATGGTATGGCAACATCCAATATCATGAATAAATGTGATTTATTAATTCTGACCATGTGGAGCACCTGAAACAGCAGCTGTCACAAGATGGTTTACCTTTCTTCCGTGCCTTTTTGACCTCTTCTTCAGCTTCTGCCATTGACTCTTCAACCATGTTATTGCGGTTGATCATGACAGCTTGTGTAACTTTAAACAGCTGTACCAGACGTTTGACATCTTCACCATCATTCACTTCAGCCTGTTAACAAAAATATTATGATGCCTAAGCTTAGCAACAGAATGGATTACTGTTGAACACTTCAAACAGAACCCTATAAACCCAAACTGGCATATCTCACCCATTTACAGATACAGATCTTATCTAAACTACATTATATTACTTAAGTAAAGCAAACACAAGAATGCCATGCAGACTTCTTACACAAATGATTCCCAGCCTCCTTAAGCATAAATATTTGCAGTTTGAGCAGTCAAAGTACACCCAACATCTTCATACGCAAGTACAACCTTTCTAATCAGTTACATTAAGCCTCAGTGCACACTGCCACATACCTAGTAATGACCTACCTCTTTAAGTATGTCATACATATTATCAGCTGCTTCCTCTGTGAGGGCAGATGGCCTGGCTGCCATGATAGTGTCCCATTCTAAAGGTGCCATTCTGAATAGGGGGCACCTAGTGGTTCACTGCACAACTCTTAAAACAAACATTGTATGTTGCTGATATAGTTTTCAGAAAAATAAATCATGAGGAATTGTGTTTATTTTGGATAATGTAATATAAAGTTACGACTGACACAACATAATTTATAGACTATACTCGTATATAGACTTTGTGATTTAAACTGGTACTCTGTTCCTTTACACCTGCCAAACACATGCCAAAAAAGGATGGTCAGGACGTAATGAACAAGAAATTTTAAAGTGTGCATCATTTTGTCAAAGCATAGTTACTTCACATAGTAAACAGCAAGGTCTTAATAAGACATCGAATCAAAATTGAAAATCAAATTATTAGAAGTATTTGAAAAGCGCATTAGACCAGTCTAAGCGTACGATTTAGGTATGATACATCATTTTCACACTCTCTCTCTCTCTCTCTCTCTCTTATTTCTGTATCTCTCTCTCTCCCTCTCTCACTGACTCACCTCCTAATACACAAGGTGTCGTAATAATAAACCACTAAATCGTTTAGTAAATGGAATTAACTATAGCATGTCCAATCATGTCTCACAAAGCTGTTTTCCGATATTTTCCTTCAAAGCGTAAGCTTTTGTAAAAATTGTTATGACATTTTTCGTTGTATGATGTTAAACTGAAGCATGAAAAAAGTTGTATATTCCTTTGATTGACGCTTGGAGACGTGTGTTGACAGTCGTTACTTTGGACCGCCCGCCATTACCGGAAACAGCTCGGCCTTGGCCAACGAGTGACTTCCCTTGCCTTGCTCTCGTCACTACCACGCACTGAGCTACACTTTGTTGTTGTTTAAGAAAGCTTTGTCGATGTCTAGCATATCTTGTCGATATGTGCAATCAATGCCGACTTGCAGTCGATTATGATGAATATCCGGAGCTCATTCGTGGAGGACAAAACCCTTGTCCGTGCGAGCCCCGCCAGTGCTGGACATCACGGACACAGCTTACACCAGTCGGTGTTGACACGGACCTTCACGCGGATCTTTCAGCTTTCCAACATGAGACCTCCTCAATTGTCACGGGCAAGAATTATCGTTTATCTAATAAAGTCAAAGTAAACAGGCACTGCTGTGTGCAAATGTACAAATGATGACAGGAGACGGCGGCCAGACTGTCGATCGTTTCTTTCGTTTGCAAGTGAATTTGAGAAGACAAAGATACACTATATATATATATGAGCGAACCATCACCGAGGCATCGAAAGCGTCTGTAATGACAACCCCCTTCCTCTATTTTCTTCCAGGGGAGAGGACGGAAGTTCCCGAGGAGAATTTTCACTGAAATCCTAACTGGCTCGGGTGTGCTGTTTAATCAGATAACTCGTTGTGTTCTTTTTTTCATCTGCTACCCAACCGCATTAGCTGACCTTGGAGCACACAAAAGACCCTTCTCTTATTTTAAAATTTATTCAGTTCAAAATCGGATAACCCGTCTTTGTAATTCGTAGGTCGATTACTGGTCATTTCGCCCCCAAAATACAAAGTCAGGGACCGTGCAGTCCGTGCCTCCATGTGTTAGGTTATTTTAACCCCTTCGCTACATAGGGACTGCAATGTAGAAAGCATGTCTGGGGAAAAAAATGCATGAGAATGTCAGCGGGAAAAGGGTTAACGGTGACACGGAGTATCTGGTGAACACTGTTCAGCCGTAGAATTTTCGGCGGGAACGAGGTTGTAGACTGTAGAGGAACTCAGGCCCGGGATAGTGATCCCGAGTCCCTCCCTAGCTGAGATTACATAGTAGAGGGCATGGTGTCCATCGACGCTGGATGCGGCGCGATACTGACCTTTGGTGTATTAACCTCGCCGAGACTAGCTGTAACATCTCTTTGGGTTTTTGTTAATGGAATGTAATACAGCTCACGTAGATTTTAAAGTTGTAAACACGAACATATGAGAGAAAGATGTGTGGGTGGGAGAATGTGGTTTAGAGCAGTATATTGTAACTTCGAGTTACAGGTTTTTTTCCCGGTATGGGCTGATTGAGTGGAGCCCTTTTGAAGAAGGAAGAATCCCACCTCGATGATGGCTCGATCGCCTTCGGTCCAACACCCAACACGACCCCAACACGTGGGGTCGGGACTCAGGGTACCGTCGGCCTCGTGACGTCACTGTGGTGTACCGCTGCTGTGACCCCGGGACCCCCCACTCCCCGACACGGCCTTGGAGGTTCATCCTGGTAACTAGCACAGGGCCACGTGCCATTGGTAACACTGAGGTTTATTTATTTCAAGTTAATTAGCTTACTTAATGGTGTGTATGCCTGCATATTGTAATGTGCACCACGTTCTTCATCACGTGATTAACTGTGTTGAGCATTCTGTGTGCAGTGCTATAGCATTGTTTATACATTTTCCTCAACCTAATTGAAGCGGTCCCGTGGCGCAACGGTTAGCGCCTGTCACCAATACAGTGAAGGTTGGCTGCCCAGAGTTCATTTCTCGTCTCGGGCACGCTGTTCCTTCTCTGCACGTGGCAACTGTTTACAGGGCTGGCTGCCTTGCCGTGATATAGCCTCAGTTGCTGACACGGCGTAAAACACCAATCCCCCCCCCCTCCTCAACCTAATTATTTGTGTTACCCTGGGCAGGGACGCCCCAGGCTGAAGTGATCTCGTGTTTTTTGAAAGAATGCGCATGTCAATTCGAAGTGCGTGACATTCTGGATTTCAAGGTACAGGTGACATCACAAAGTCCATTCTCTCCAAATGTAATGTTTTATTCATTTAGACTGGGACTGGGATGACACCACTCATTCGTTTGCACACAGAGGTCTGTAAATGTTGAAGAAGTTTTATACAGAATAAAAATCGCTTAACAAATTGTAATGATGATCTTTAACACTAGACCTGCTCCTACCTTACCTTCTAGTTTATGACCTAGCTTCTACACAACACCAAACCTAACAGGTAGACCTGGTAGGGGATTGGTATTGTCCTTGAAGCTTTGCGCGAGTTGCGCCATTCAGCAGTGTAGAAGTCTTGACAGCTTCACCTATCGCTTGCACGCACAGGTGTTACAGGTGTTACAGGTGTTACAGGTGTATGTGTGAGAGCCGCCATCACGGGGTACTAGCCATGACAACTAACCGTCCCTCCACGCACACGTCTGTAGGGGTGTGGACCTGCGATGGGTACCTGTCAGGAATCGTGAGTACAGAACCTTTCTACCTGACACTGATTGTCGCCCGCCATTTGACAGAACGTTGACCGTTACGTTATCCGCTTCAAGGCGGATCGCGCCTCTCACCTGGTAGACGGAAGGGGTGGAAGGGAGGCAAAGGGGCTGCCAGCAATACTCGCTGTCTCAAGCATGCGTCTTCCCATGGTCATCTTCATCATCCAGTAGTACTGCACTCGTTCAGCTTAACTTGAACTTTCGCAGCTCAACCCACAGCCCCTCGCATCAAACACATCTTTAATCGATGAGGTTGTGGAGATCACTCGACGAGGGGATGTAGATGTCGAGATGCGACAGTTGTCTGTGCTGCTAATTGCTTCAGCTCATCCTCGCTTCTACTAGCGGCTCCTCAGTGTAGTGTTGGTGCGATTCCAGCTCACTTTTAGCTGGGCTTTGTTTTGCGTGGACAATTCTGCTGATTGTTCTGTAACTTTGATGTTATTTGCTGTTTCTTTTCTTTAGACAGGACATGACACGTGATTGGTCTCCAGCACCGCTGACCTGAACGAACCATCTTCGCATCACATGCCATAGCCCCTCGTGCCAGCCTGTCAAATACCTTTTCATAGTCAACGAAGTTGTGGTAGAGGTCCCGCTGATGCTGAAGATGCTTTTCAATGAAAATGCGGCAGTTGAAGATCTGGTCAACAGTGCTTCTACTTGGTTTGAATCCAGCCTGTTCTTCTGCATGACTATGGTTGGGTGGCTGATAAGGTTCTGTAGCTCTGTAGTTGTGGCACTGTTTGCTGTTTCTTTTTTGGGGGAGGGGTATGACTAGTGACTGCGTCCATTCTTTGGGCTATTCTTTGCTTCCCAGACTCTTTGGCACAGGATAGTCAGGGCCTTTGTAGCTCACCTGGCACATGATCAACGCCCGGCGACTTTCTTCCCTTCAGACTGTGCACAGCTCTTTCGACCTCTTCCCGTAGGACTGATATGTTCAGCGCGGCAAATTCTCCAACTGTGGCCTTGAAGACTTCTGCAACATTTGGGTCTGGAATCTGCTCCAAATCAAAATGAAATCGTGGGGTGTTTATAAAGGGCGAGTTGCTTCCCGTTCAGCTTCAGGTTCGTTAGAACAAGGTCATGGTCGCTATGTCGGCGCCTGGGTATGTCCTTGTCTTGGTCTTGTTGATGCTTGATTTGAAGGGTCTGGGCAGCAGGACATGTATAGTCAATTTGATTGTGGGCCAATCCGTTTGGTGAGTGCCACGTGGCCGTCCTTGATTTCTTGTGGGGATGTAAGGTGTTGGCCAAGGTGCGTCTCCGGCTCTGCAAATTCTACAAAGGATTCTGATGTCCTTGTCGTTGCTTTCGCTAAGACCTATAACTTTTCCATCGTTCTTACCCATTGCTGGTAGGTGTCTGGGCCGACCTTTGGTGTTCCAGTAACCGAATAGAACGAGGATCGATGTCCTTTTCGAAACTGTCTTCACAACCTTGTCTCACTGTTGGTAAAACTCCTCCACTTTGTTGTCTCCATGTATGGAAATAGGAGCCTATATATTCTTGGACAATGATGACATTGTGGGACTTAGTTGAGACGCATGGAGATCAGTCTGCTGTAAGCGGGTGCACAGCTGATGACGGGTGCGGCCACCGTACAGTGCCCAAGGAAGCCCACCCCCTACTTTCATTGAGCTCACTGTGGGAGTCTGGGAATTTTGTAATCCAATCTTCACCAACTTTCTATCGTCCCAGAGGTCTGAAATTTTCACCATGCAGTTACTTATTTCCGATGACAATGCAATATTAAATCATTTCCAGCAGTCCACAAGCAGCCCCATTTTAATTAAAAAGTTTGTATAACTCCTAGACCGAATTCGAGGAGATAGGAAACTGCTGCTTTAATTAGGACTAGTAAACTATTAGTTATCTTCGGCCTTTAAGAAGGGAATAAAGTAACCCAAATAAATTTTAAAAAATAAGAAAACCGAAAAAAAGCGATAGCTAAATTCAAAAACACTAAAAAGTTTAAAGTAAAGTAAAGAAATCTAAAACCACACTTATCTGAAATGTATCAAAGAGGGTAAACTATTTTTTTTCCCTTGGGTTTCACGATTTTCTTTAATGCACGTATACAACTTAAAATATAAAAGTGTAAGGGGCACTCTTGGAACTTGGAAGACTTCGGGGCTCCTCACACTTTTATATTTTAGGCTTTAGAAAATCTTGAGACCTAAGAAAAAAAATATTTCACTCATTTCAAATATTTTTTTGACTTATGTTGTTGCATGTTTCAACAAAGTGTTCTTGAAGCTGGTCTCAGATCACATCATTTGCATAACATAAAACAATTACGTGGCTGATAAAGATTTATTCAATGTTTATATTGGACATAGTAGCATTTTCTTAAAATTCAAATATAACAATAAAAAGTGTCGTCAAAATCTCTTGTACCAAAAAAATAGGTATACTGAGTTACAAGAGCCCATGTGCTAACAAAAAGACAAGGTACAAGATCAGGTGTTTAGGGAAGATAAGTGTGCACCTTTGTTCTCCGCCAGTGAGTTGACAAGAAAATGTAACAGAAATACAAGACAGATATGCTGATCTGCTATGCTGAGTCCATTCTGACATATTGTAACAAAATAGATGTCAACAAAACATACTGATTAATGTTAGGCAAGTCAGTTTTCATCTCCATAGATTGAAACTATATACGCTTGCATTTCTTCCAAATATTTTTATAGCTTAAGACCAGTGTTACTTCACAAACACTTGGTGTTCTGGAACCTAAATCAGTGGTTCTCGGAAACAATGACCAGCAAATAGTGCCGAGAAGTTAAAAGACGTTTGACAATTATCTGTGAAATTACTACCCCTTACAAAAGAAATATAACTGTATTTTCAGTGTATATTTCCTTGCAATTTGACAGGGAAGAATGTTGAAGACTTAAGAGATAATAGTGTTCACATGTGTAGAAAGGTACTTTCCCTGAAAAGTATGAATAAGTTATGTATATATCTCATTGTGTGGTGGTGATTATTATCACTGATTTAACACCCTCTTCAAAAAATGCATTTTGTAAAACAACTCCTAGACAAATGTAGTTTGGAACTCTAAAGGGAACATACAATCACGCAAAATATTCCTATTTGAAATGGAACAGTCCACAATGAACATCAATAATAATTATTTACACAAATGAAATAAGAATAACACAGTTGTCAGCATAGGATGCTGCAGCTTCAATCCTGCTGCTATGTGCTCCTCTGCATTAAAGGAAACGGCCCCAATATTTGCATAATTTGTTCATGTGGAAAATAAGAGAAGACAGGATAAAGTCCTTCACATAGGGAATAACATCTTAGGGATCTGAGCATAGAGGATGAGAAAAACCATTATGAGATAAGTATGATGTGATCATCACAGCAGTCTCCACCTACTGGCATGTGTGTTTGTGTTTAAGGGAGTAACACTATCATTTTTATTGTGACAAGCATAAGAGTATTTGTACTGACCGGAATAACATCATCGTTATTGGGAAATGTAACAAAAAACTTGTAATGTACTTAACCAGTGAAGTTATTCATGTGCCTGACACCTAGCATCATATAGGCATGTCTATGCTGATAAGTGTTGAGTTATCAGCATGTCTATGCAGACAAGCGTTATCAGTATGTCTATGCTGACATCATAAGAGTCAAAGCTTTCCAGGGTGACATTATCAACATATGTCCATAAAGACCAGTGCTACACTATCAGCTTATCTATCTTTGCTACATTGTCATTGCTTTGCCAGCCAGTGTGTCATAGTCAGCATGTTTGTTTTTTTTGTGTCTTAGGGTTGACCACTGAACTTTGAGAGGTACGAGCGATACATTTCCTGACACAATGGTTGATCAACTGCTTTTGTTGGCAGGGGGCAAAAGGGTGAGTGTTAGCATTTTACAAGATCAGTCAAGAAGCAGATGAAAAGAGATGCATGGTCAGCACAAGTCATGGTAAGTATTGACCCTTTGCTCAATGATTGTCAGTAAAGTCTGAGCAAGCATCTGTCTACCATGAGGCCTCTCACAACCAAAAACTAAGAAATGTTAACATTCTGTTTAAGCCTGTGGCTCAGCTGCTCTAATCAAGGGTCGTCAAAGGTATGTACGGTAACTTGGCTTCCAACTTGACAAGAGCTCTAGGGAAGACCGCAAAAAAAAAGAAAAAAAGAAAAAAAGAAAAAAAAAAGAAAATGTTTCTTCAGGTGGGTGTAAGATGAATGCTTGCTGGTAGCAATATCTCTGACATGTACAGTTGCTCAGATGATGAGATTGGCCAGTGATGCTTAACTCCTGCTCACCCTCATCTTTCACTTCTTCTTCTTATCACCTGCACTTTTCTTGCCACTCTTATTCCCCTTTTCTGGTTTGGCTTCTAGTTCAGCTCTCTGGGCTGCCTCCTGAGCAGCCAGTTCTTCCTGTCTTTTCCGTTCTGCCTCCAGGTGGCGCTGCCGGTAAGCCTCTCTTGGGACGTTGATGGCGCCACGAGCAATGTCGAGTTTGGTCTGTGGGTGGCCATCAGCAGGTAAGCACACAACAAAAGGTTCAGGTGGATAATCAGCATGCAAGAGCCAACAACACAAGGTACTAAAGTGTTTTAGGAAAATAAACAACATAAGGTAGAACATCAACAGGTCATACTAAACAATGCTAGGAGTGGGTGAACTATCAACTATTAAGACCAGATAGCAAAGATATGGATGGACTTTCTACTATTTAGATCAGATGACACTAGATGTGCATAAATTGTCAGCTATTAAGAGCAGATAGCACTATGTGTAGGTGGGCATTAGCAAGAAGAGCTGGGAGCAAATGGTATCTAAAGAAAACTATATTAGGAGTGTTAATAAGTATTTAGTAAAGACTATGCCTAGATGGCTATTAACCCTTACCCATCTGGTTTGGGGCAGAATGAGTTGCTCTAGTTATTTTGTATGTTAAAAAGTAAATATATCAGTTCCACTATGCAATATATTCTCTCTCTTGTTCCTATTCGCCCCCAGTGGAGCATAGGGCCGCGACCCCACCCTGCCATCGGTTCTGGGCATCCCTTTCCATTTGGGACCATGTCATGCCAGCTGTCTCTGCCTCTCTGTGGACTGATCTCCATGTCTGTCTGGGTCTCCCAACCTTTCGCCTCCCCTGTGGGTTCCAGCCCAGAGCTTGTCTCGTTCAATTGTCGGCTGGCTTTCGTAAAGTGTGACCAATCCAGCTTATATCCGCTTCTTGAAAGTAAGAGCCCATCCGATACAGAGCTGAACAATGCACTGAAGAGACTGTACTCTTTGGAAAAAGCAGGGTCTTGTGTGGATTCCACGGTCGGATAAGTGCGGGGTATGTCTTGGATGGAAGGAAAAAAACAACACAACAGGAGATATATTAGACTAGATAGCACACCTGACCACTAAGAATTAGAACTGTAGTGGAAAATTCTCCTTGGGAACTCCCCTTCTGTCCTCTTCAGGGAAACAACAAAGAGGAATGGACCGAGTAGCACTAGGGCTGTTAGGAGCCGCGACTAACCAATGGTCCAGCCATAGTATGAAGTTAGCCTTGTAAAACGTGGGTCAGTCTAGCTACAATAGCATATGTCTACATTCTAAGATAGAAAAATACCACTTGAGACAGGAGTGGACAAAGATATTACCTGTAAGAGCAGCTCAAGAACTAAGAAATGAACATGAGTGAAGTCCATAGAATAAAGACTACATCAAGTGACCTGCAACCAACCACCAGAGCTCATATTCATGGGCATTGGCAGCTGACCAGTTTAGGGAACCGGTGAGTAAAGTTACACAAACATATCCAAATTAATGACACACTAATAAATGATTAATGACAATGAGAAGATAAACTAATGAAGAGGTGTAAGAGGAATTCTCCCAAAAAGTGTGAGATTGTGCGTATGCTGTTAAAGGAGCATGTAACATTAAAAAAAACCTGTTACCTTACAACAGGTCTTACAGCAGACCTCTTTCAATCTGCACACATGGTATCAAGCAAAGCTAAACAGTGTCAGTTCTGACAGATACTTAGACATATGACCAGCCTCAGCCTTTAGCTGTTGTTGGCCCTCTGCCGTATTTTCCCACACAATGCTTGCATGTTCTACAAGTGAAAATCACACAACTACATATGTGATAACCCCAACCAGAGTGTCCTGCACAACGCTTGTAAGTCCTGCAAGCGTAGCTCACACAACCCAGCACATCTAAAGATTTCTATTTCATAACCCTACCATTAATCAATGGAATGATGGAACCCAGTGTGGAAAGTCCCTGGGTCCAGAAGATCCTATCAAAGTCTGCAGGATAAAAAGAGGTTTTGTTAGTAACCTTCAGGTTGGAGGACAAGGCATCTGAGTCAGGAAGTTAGTAATTCAGCTAAATCCTGATATTACAATTGAAGCACTAGCAGGTGGGTCAGCCAGGAAGTTAGTAATTCAGCTAAATCCTGAAATTACTTGCTTCAGACACAAAGAGGTGGGTCAGATAGGAAGTTAGTAATTTAGCTAAATCCTGAAATTACTTGCTTCAAACACAAACAGGTGGGTCAGGCAGGAAAATAGTAATTCAGTTAAACCCTGAAATTACTTGCTTGAACCACTAACGAAAACAGCAGTTACTACTGAGCTAAAGGATGGGATCAGGACGTTCTGTATCTACAAGTAGAGATCTATAGAGGTTCATAGAGAGAGAGAGCAGTACTGTTGCCACTAATCAAAGAAGACCGAGGCCTTGTAAGCTGACGCTCTTGGTAGCAAGCCAATGCTTGGTGATATGTGTTCCGGTGTGTCTTGACCCTTTGCTGCATCAACATCAGACACAACTCACAACATGACACCAGCAAGAAAGTCAAAAACAAATGTTGCTAGAAACAATGCAAAGTTTAAAACTGTGAAACAAAGTACCTTATGAAAAATGCAGATGAAAATTGCAGACAAGAATTATAAAAAATGCAAACAGAAGCAAAGAAAGAGATGGCCAAAGAAGAATCCAAACTGAGACTCAGCAAGCTGAAAATAAAGTGCAGACAAAGTGCACTAAGAGAAAAAAACGTGACTATAAAATGCAGACAATGTGTGCTAGGATAGCTAATAAAACATCACTGCAAAGTACAGATGTATGCTAAGTTCTGATAACCTGTGAAGTGCAGACATCAATAAACACAAAGTCTTTATACAAAGGAAAACATGGACGTAAACATTCTTTACACAAAAGCTGGCAAAAGACCGAAAACACAAGAAAGAGTAGAAACTCTCAGCTATAGACATGGTAACAACTAGAGACATAAACTGTGAAAAGACGGGGGCAGCCAACACAAGAGTGTAAGAAAATAAGGAGAAAAGAGTAACCCACCATAACTAAGCAGTTAAACAATAATAAGTCTCTGTCACAGCAAAAGTAATACTATGTCAATAAGCAGTAACAGGTCTCGAGTAAGTCTCACTGAGACCTGTTGCTGCTTATTGATGCTGTTAAGGTCTCAGTAACAGCAAGAGTAACACTGTCAATAAGCAGTCAGTCAACGGCAAGTCTCTGACAGCAAGGGAAGTCAGGACCTGCTGACAGTCAATTCAGATCTTAGAAGCAAGGGGACAGTAAAGCTAAAACTAGCAAGAATCGCAAGCAAATCAAGACATGACAGATGTTGACAAGAATTATTTAATTTCAAGTGTACAAGCAATGATGAAAGAGATAGATACTGATGTTTACATTTCACTGAATATTAAGGGATGATTAAAGTGAAATAATTCAGAATGCACAAGATACCTGACAGAAATCAATTAAAAAAAATGAGGAACCTGAAGGTGTTGTGCGTCCTCCAGCTGCCGCAGCTTGAGGTAATTACGAAAAGCCTGATCCTGTGCTCTCCATGCCTCCACCTGCTGGCGAAACTCCTTGTACTCTGCAAGCTCTCTTTGGCGCTCTTCCAGCAATCGCTGGTTCTCATCCTCATCCAGAAAGTGGGGTTTGTCCAGGGTTTTTCTAGAAAAACAACAATCTTCTTCATCAGGTATCAGTTCTCACTTTTTCCAGCAAATAACCAGAAGCTGATTTATACAGACTGGATCTTTGTTAGATTTTTTTCCCCAGAAATAATAAAAACAAGCTGCTCATCAGATACATGTTCCCACTTTGTCCTCACTTCTTTGACACATAATGAACATGTGCTTGTTCGTGTAATCTCTCTTGTTCGGTCCTGGGCAAACAAGTGTTGGGCTCTACTAGTCATTCATTTCTGGGCCCTTGAATACGACTCACTCCACTGGCACCTGATGGTTTTTTAAGTCTTAACATACTACAAACTCCTTTTCTCACTTTGTTGAAGCCTAAAGTATTGACAATATTCCAGGAAATCAGAGCAGTGTTGAATGGCATGCATGCCACATTTGTCAGTGAACAGACAGCTGGCTGAGCTCACCCTATGCTAGTAATCACTTAACATTGTACTCTCATTTCCTAGTCTTACTGTTGGATTGTGTCACCAACCTAGTATGAAACTCTGAACTGACCTGAGAAATGGCGTCAAGTCCAATGGCTGTAGAATCTCACTTGCAGCAGGTGCAGCGGGAGGTTCCAGTGTCAACACAGACTCAGAATCCACAATGCTTCCTGTATCTGCCATGATGAGAGTTTGAGGAGGTGCTGTTACCTGCTCTGGGGCATCAACCGTTAGCTCTGTTGTCTCTTTGTCATGTTGCTGACCATCCTTGTCTGGTAGCAGTTTGATGGTGTGAGTGCTTAAATATTTCAAGCGAGACTGCAAAGCCTGAAACATTTGTAAGACATTACTATACTTTCTCATGGTGTTGTTAATGGACAAACACACGTACACACACATAGAAAAATGCTGGTTTTTCACCTTAGCAGCTCGTCCTGGCTCAGCATCCTCCCATGCTTTCTTGAGAGCCCGAATCTCATCAGCTCTCTCTGTGTCTTTCTTCACCTCAATTTCCTCCTGCACAGTCCCATGCTCTTTCTTAAATGTCTGTATAAGGTGATAAAGTTTTTAATTTTTTTCTTATTTATGTTAAGGATGAGGCTTTTCTGTATCTGTCATAGTGCAGGGGAGTGGTCAGATTTGGTAGTGCCATATGTACATATTTAGAGTGAGAGGTGAGATCTGGGAGTACCATGTGGAGAGAGGTGAGATCTGAATAAGCCATGTGTAGAGAGATATCAGGTTTGGAAGTGCCACAGGTAGGGAAAGGGATAGAGAGAAGACAGACGTGGGACAGCCATGGTGTAGACTTCAAGGCTCAAATTGGAAATAAATTCATTGCCTTAAACCACAGTAGACTGTAATGTAGACACCCTCACTGGAACTATCAAGGTGCTGCTTTCAACAGCCCAAGAAGTGCTAAGAAGGCAAATAAAGAGAAACAACCCTGGGTCACAAATGATAAAGGCAACCCTAAAGCAGTTTATAAGTGCTATAAACTGTGACATCAGGAAAGGGATGACGACAGCTAAGGCTGGAGTACTGAATACTACAAAGACCTCTTGAGGTCCAGTTCCAGATGAGGACAGACACCAACATTCTCCACAAAAACCAGACTACAAGAAATAAGCCCACAGATCTACCACTCCTATCAGAAGAGTTCTACATGGTCTGAAAGTTGAAAAGTCACCTGCAGTTGACAATATCCCAGCTAAGCGGTTCAAGCAGGGTGAGGAAGAAATAACACACGCCTTTATGCCAAAGAATCAGGGAGCTAAAAGAATGGACACAGTCATAACCCTTCCAAAGACAAGAAACATCAAACAGTGCCAGAACTACAGAACCATAAGCCTAATTATCCACTCAAGCAAAGTAATGCTGAAAGTAAGCAAGAATTGCATCAACATATCACTGAGGAACTGCCGGCTGCAGACCAGGCAGGAGCATAGTTCAACAATTATTTAAATGTCATGTCCTGATAGGAAAAAATATCTACAACACCAGTGGGATCTCTTCCACGATTTCATCAACTTTAAAAAGGTATTAGGCAGACTCTAAATGAGAACATTCAAGTTGTTCAGACTAGTTTGTAGACTATAAACACAAGTATCGACAACTAATCAACAGACTAGTTAGTAGACTATCGACACAAGTATCGACAACTAATCAACAGACTAGTTAGTAGACTATCGACACAAGTATCGACAACTAATCAACAGACTAGTTAGTAGACTATCGACACAAGTATCGACAACTAATCAACGGACTAGTTAGTAGACTATCAACACAAGTATCGACAACTAACAGACTAGCTAGTAGACTATCAACACAAGTATCGCCAACTAATCAACAGACTAGTTAGTAGACTATCAACACAAGTATCGACAACTAATCAATAGAACAAAAAGTGAAAGAAAAAGCCAATGGTCTAGCACTATGTTGATTGGTGTAAGGAGTAATGCTCATACACACACACATGTATGCAAATCTATTATAGTCAATACAGAAAGCCTGGTCAAATACATCATGATAAACCAGTAAACTCAAATTATTTATCAGTTAAGAAACTTTAAATGAGTCATATGAAGATCCTAAAACAAGTAATGACCATGTGACTGTGATGTTTTATAACCAGGACATATCAAACCCTGACTTACAGCAGCTCCAGCATCAATGACAACACGCAACGACCAGTGAGGTTTAGTCAAATCAAACTGCTGGGAAGAGGGCCGTGACCCTTTGTTTTCTGAAGCCTTGTCTTTGCTCCCTTTTTCAGGTTTGCTTCCCTTAGGCTTGCCTTTTTGACCAGCAGCAGGAGGAGACTTTTCGGTCTTGGGTGGTGATGGCAGTCGCTCCTTGTACTCCACTGTCGATGAAGGAAGTAGCCATAAGTACCAAACTGCCAGAATGCCTGCTAAGGGAAGTAACCTGACTTTCCTTCCCAACTAATTTACTGCCACATTTGGCATTTGGCTACACTTTATCTGCTAACTCCTTTTCACATTTTGTCAAGTACTTTAAGTAGTGCCACCAAATAATTTCTTGTATCTTAACTGTTTTATTGTTATTCCATTTTAAATTCCTTCTGTCGTCATTCTTTACCTGTTTTCTTTGCAAGCTGTGGTGAGTTTTTTGTTTTTTTTGTAAATTCTTATCATACTGCATGTATGCTGTTTGTGGAAGACATGATTCATAGTGCTATTGTACACTCTTTTCTTTCTGTAAGTGGAGGGTGGTAAGCAAAGCTGGTGTGACTAGCTTTACCACATCAACCATCACTAAAGTACTATAGCTGTGCGATGGAATGATCATGCATATTAACCACCCAACAGAGCTGTAGAAAAAAGGATGCAAATAATCTGCAACACAAAGTTAAAAACCGTGCAGTCAATCTGTTCAAAATAAAATGTGCAAATAAAACATGCAGCCAAGTTTTTCTGTGACTATGCAGCCTCTGAATGGTCACAAGGATGTGTGATGAGGTCCATTCAGACATACTCACTATCATGATGATCTTCATCATCAACTACATCTTCAGCATTATCATCAGACAGCATTTCATCTGTAACAATGTCTTGGCCATTATTGTTGTTATCATCTTGATCAACTTTCTACTCTTTCACCTCAGAGCCATATGCCAATAAACAATTTTTATGTCCTGATAGTTTTTCTTCTGTTTTTAGTGTGCTGGTAACCTTTTTTGAGTTTCACCAACCCTTTTTATACTTTATTCACCTCTTTACATCTTTTACTTACTATGTTGGCTTTTTACAAAATATCATATTTATATGACTTGGGAAGACTTATCCATAAACCTTTAAAGTTAGAGCTACCTTTTGCCGTGATATAGCCCTAGTTGCTGGCACGGCATAAAACACAAACAAACAAACCATATGCCAATAACGGTACCAGAACAAACCATCAAAAATTTATCTCGGTCCTCTCCGAGGCAAATAATATGCGAGCAAAGTAATGTCCCCATGAACTAGTAAATTCCCTTTCCATATCCGCCACCTACCCACTATTGAATCCTATAAACGTGCACTGAAAAAGCATAATCTTCCATAAAAATTACTCCTAACAACATTTCCAATAATGCTAGTCCTTTTTCACACCCTTCCCTGCTTGTCTTCCTTTTGCAATATCATGTTACTTCCAGATCTTGTTCTTGTTATTTGACTTGTCTTTGTATTTTCTGCATTTGATTTTATTCTTCGTTAGTACGGTTGTTTATTCTTTTATAGTTCATAATATGTTACTTGACATCGGAACCACATGGGCCCAACTGAAGTGGGCTGCTCAAAATCGGGTCCACTGGCAAGGTGTTGTTGCGGCACTATGCTCAATGAGGAGTAACAAGAACAAACTAAACAAAACATGTTATTTGTTTGTTTTCTTGTCCCTCGCATGCTGTCCATGTTTCATTATTAATATTAAATTCCAGGCCCACTGAATGAATATCATTTTGAGGCACGTAATGTCACTCTTATCAAGGT
This sequence comes from Pomacea canaliculata, assembly GCF_003073045.1. Lineage (NCBI taxonomy): Eukaryota > Metazoa > Mollusca > Gastropoda > Architaenioglossa > Ampullariidae > Pomacea > Pomacea canaliculata. The sequence goes on along the minus strand of NC_037595.1, from coordinate 445,565 downwards.
GAGACATAACAAAGATTTACAGCCAAACACAGTACATAAAGAACTAACATATACTGTAAATCTAGTAAACATAGACACATACAGAAGGCTGAGAAAAAAAGTAAGTCTTGCAAATCTAGTAAATAGGATGAACCTCCTAATGCAGTTGAATGCCCCTCCCATTATATCCTCTCTGCACCAAATAACCCCACTGCAGTGACCAAAGGATGACTGCAACTACACTATAGCATGAAAACTGAACAGAATGGTCCTGAAAGTATCCAGTCATTTGAATATCTTGAGAACTGGTAGATGATCTTGATGTAATTGATGTCAACCAGAGAGGACCTTACTGTGCCTGCATGAACAGGCACTCGCTTGTGGGGCTATTAAATCCCTTTGAGTGAGGTTGTGTGACCATTGCATTCACAATGGGGCATGCTCTGCTTGTCAGTACAGTACGTTTTGGTAATGACACTTAAAAGGGTGTTCTAGCAATAAACATAGTAAGTTTTTGTTTTGGTTGAGGTGGAATGCTCACATATAGAATGCCCTAACTTCAATGCAAAAAAAACAAAACAAAGTAAGACTGTAAATACTGTATCAATTGATTCTGAAGCCCTGTTAAAAATAAATATAAAAAAATATAAGGAATACTAATAGTCTAATAACCAGAATAATTCTCCAAGTACTTTTAGTTTGTTTAATTACCCCAGTCCAATTAGAAAGTGCAACAGATGTTATAAAAGTCACATGATTCTTGCACTGACCTTTCAACTCATTCTTTTCCTGCTCTTTTAGGGTCTGGACAAATACCCAGCTGCTTTCTGACAAAGGCCAACTGTTCCGCAGCACTGTAGCTTGCACTATGTACTTGTGGGGCTGGAACATATGCAGTAATCATGTGTCATCTCTAAAACAGACAGCTGGTGCCAACAACATCCACAGGCATTCATACATGAAAGCACATACACAGGCAAGTGTGTGCACATGCACACATGTACACATGCATATGTATTTTATGCCTAAGTATCTTAGTGCATAATGCCCCTGCTTACAATGCAGGGATCCTGCAGTTCCTGATTGAGGGATAAGCAGATTGTGTTATAACATCATATCTTGGTCAATCAGCTAGTCTACAAAGAGACTCTACAGAATTTTCTTCACTCAATGCGCAAGAGAGACAAGAACTGTGGAAGAACAAATCATGGCTACTTCACCATGACAATGCACCAGCTCCAACAGTTCCTGGCTGAGAAGAACATCGCAGGACCGGAACAACCTCCATATTCACCTGAACTTGCTCCATGTAACTTTATTCTTTTCCCCAAGCTTAAGTGGGTCATTAAGGGGAACCTGTTTCGAAGGCTTTGAGGTCATCAAGAGGGAGTTGAGGGGGGCACCCAGAAAAATCTTTCCAGCAGTGGAGAGAAAGCATGTCAGAGAAGGATGGAAAAGTGCATTAAACTCGAGGTGGATTATTCTGAAGGGGAAACCATGTAGTCTGTTGTTTGGAATTGAAATAAATTGTGACACCAGTCCTGTTACTTTCCAGACACACATTGTATATTGCCATATTATGACAGCTTATGAAATGTCTAAACACTTTTTAAAATACAATTTTAAGAGTATAAACTAGTCCTTATATGTGTTATTATTATTTATGCTTTGATACATTTCTAAGAGAATAAACTAGTCTTTATGATGTATTATTATAATATTATGTTTGATTTTAAATGCTATTTGGTGACCATTTACATTTCTTGTTGTTAAATTTAGCTCTTTTCTCCAAGGAAGCTGTCATGGCTTCCTTGGGTTGTGTTTACCAGCAATTATTTCAATGTCATAGTGGGACACATATGTACTACCTTAGCTTCCTTCTCCAACTCATCACTGATTCCAATTTCTGAGTGTTGACTGCTTTCCTGAAAATGGAACCAACATGAAGTGCACAAAACATAGACAAACATGAAGAGGGCTGGCATAAAATATAAAGTTGATGATACTCTCAGTTCTTGTTATTTGGTTCCTCTTTGCATTTTCTGTATTTGTTTTTATTCATCATTAGTACGGTTGTTTATTCTTAGTTCATATGTTGTTTGTTTTCCTGTCTCTCATATGCTGTCTATGGGGATCTCGGGGGGATTGTGGGTGTAGGGAGAGGTGATTGGGGAGGTGTGGGGAGAGGGTCACTGTTTTGCGGTGTGGCAGGTTTTGTCTGCTCTTGCTTGTGCTCTCTTTTCCTGATGCTGTCTAGGAGGTTTGCCAGGTTTGCATTGGTGGTAAACTGGGGTATTTTTGTTTGCTATATATATGTAGCACTCTAGTAGTATACGTAGTAATGTCTTTGTTTGTAGAGGGTCAGTGTCGAACGGCCCCAGGACTGTCCCTTTCCCATGCCGGCTGCATTCGTAATAGCCCACCTTCAGCTGCCCACACGTGGCTACTGGGTCTATTGTTACACCCGCCTGAGAACTTGGGGAAACAATGACCAGACAGGGCGAGGTGGGTGTGTCCAGTGGCACCTAGTGAGCTGGGAAAGAGGGTGGATGGCTTTGGAATGTTCGACAGAAGGGAAAATAAGTAGCGTAGCTTACAGTGGCGAGGGGCCTTCTGGATTTGGAAGTGAGAATGCAGAGACGGCAGGCCAGCCGCCGAGCAAAATTGAATAAAAAAGTACAGTGTGCGGAAATTCCATCTTTGTTGTTATTCTTGTACGACTAGCCCAACCCTACGTAGCCATCAGAGACTGACGTGTTGGTTGCATATACATATATGGACTGCGATATAGATATCCTCACTGGAAATATCAAAGAGGTGCTACTACCAACAGTCCAGGAGGATATAGGGAGACATAGGAATAAAAACAGCCATGGGTCAAGAATGGCATTCTAGATCTCTGTGACCAAGACATGCATAAGGAGAGAAAAGAAAAGCAAACCCGAAGTAGCTACCAAATACAAAGAAGTGAGCTGTGCTATCAAGAAAGAGATGAAGGCAGCTAGAGAGAACTGGATCGAGAGTCTATGCTGGGATATTAAGAATGGAATAACACAAGGTGACAGCGAGAAGGCCTACCAACTTCTAAAGACCCTCACTAAGACAGATCAGCACAAGACTTCTGTCATTCAAGACAGCAATGGCCACTTTCTCACAAAAAGCAATGTACTCAACTGATGGACTGAGTACTGCAAGGACCTGTACAACTTCCATCTGAAGACTGATGCCCACATCCTCCAAAACAACCAGATTAGAGACAGTGAACCTGCAGACCTACCAGTCCTACAGGAAGTCGCCAGGCGTTGATAATGTACCAGGTGAGCTGCTCAAGCAGAGTTGAGAAGAAACTACAAAGGCCCTGACTGTCCTGTGCCAAAGAGTCTGGGACGCAAAGAATGGCCCAAAGAATGGACGCAGTCATTAATCATACCCCTCCCCAAAAAAAGAAACAGCAAGGAGTGCCACAACTACACAACCATAAGCCTTATCTGCCACCCAACCACAGTCATGCTGAAGGTCATATAGAACTGCAGAAGAGCTGCTAGCAGAAGAGCAGGCTGGCTTCAGACCATGTAGAAGCACAGTTGAGCAGATCTTCAACTGTTGCATCCTGATAGAAAAGTGTTTTCTGCATCAGCTTATCTAACCTCCTTTTATTGGATCTGTATCAGCAACATAGACTGATCTCTCTGACCTCTTTTCTGCAACTGATTCATGAATTTTCTGGACTGTTGATGCAACTGCTTTGCCTCTCTTCATTGCGAGCTGGAATTGACAGCCATGTGCTCTGCAGTCTCTAGTGCCTGTCACTATTGTATGTAACCAACACATCAGTCCCTGATGGCTACTAGGGGTGGGCTAGTCGCACAAGAGCACAACAAAGATGGAAATCGCTGCATAACCATAGTTCTTATTCAGTCTCACTCGGCGGCTGGCCTGCTGTCTCTCCACTCTCACTTCCAAAACCAAAAAGCCCTCTCTCAACAGTAAAGCTACACTACTTATCCTCTCTCCCATCGAACGTTCCAGAACCATCCACCCCCCTTTCCCACGGTCTCATCACAACCTTTCTCAGCCCCCATGGTCACCCACACCTCGTCCTGTCTGGTCATTGTTTCCCCAAGTGGCTCAGGCAACTGAGTAACTTCTGGTGTAACAATAGGCCCGGTCGCCAGTAGCCGCGGGTGGACAGTTCAAGGCTGACCATTACACACGCAGCTGGCATGAGAAAGGGGCAGTCCTGGACGCCTCTCGACCCCTGTTCTCTGCAAAGACATAACTCAGTATACAAGGGACAGTCCTGGGAGATGTTCAATACCTACCCTCTACAAACAAAGACCTAACTTAGTACACTACTAGAGTGCTACATGTATATTGGAATATACATTACACTTTGAAGTCTTTGAGTTTGTGCCCATTATGACTGCTCTGTATTTACCACCAGTTCCATGTACTGCCTCAAACTCACATTCTCAGCTCGCACCGTCTCCCAGTTCTTTTCTTTTTTTCAATGCCCAGCGTGATTTGTGGGCAGGTTTTTCTGTTGTGCTTATACGTCTCTGTTTATTTGCTGGTACGTTTGGTCTATTTGTATGTGTATTATGTAAATTTTGTGTCTTTCTTTATAAAGCTGCTATTTTTTTATAAACTCATTAGCTTCTCTTTAGAGAAATGTGCAATATAAAGTCACTTTATTATTATTGTGTTTAAATATGTGAAAAATCCTATAACATCAATACATCCACCACATCAATACAGTCCCTGCATCTACTGACTCCTCATGTACCAATGCAGCCAAACAATGACTAATATTTCTGTGAGTATATGCACTCACCTAGTGCAGTTTTCACTTTAACAGATCAACTCACCGACTGTCGTCCATCTGCTGCTGACTCATTCTGTTTGCCTTTACCTGTAGTCACTCCCTTGGGTCCACCACGAGTGGCTAATTATAGACAGGTTACATAAATTATAGCAGGGCAATCTTGCATTTAATCTTGCACTTAATATTACCCTGCAGTGTCAGAAATTTTAAAGCAGTGTCTCCAAATTCTACAACACAATGACATTGTGATGTCAATATTAATTTATAAAACAGTAGTTTGAAATGCTTTACAGGACAAATGTATGAGAGATAGCAAGACTATTGTTTTTTATTATATTATCTGACAGTAAAGTGTTTTTATGATAACATTTTATTTTTGTGACATCATAACATTGCATTCAAAAGAAGCAAGTTACAGTCAATAAAATTATATGCCAGCTGAACAAATTTCATGCTATGTTTCCTTCATTCGTCATAATTCCTTGAGTATACAAGTGGGGCATAAACATATGCAGTCATAATTTCTAAAGTAAATATGACAGATGAAGTTAAAAGCTCAAGCACTCCCATGAAGACAAAAAGTTGGCCTCTTTGGTAAGGATCCTTTACAAAAAGGTAAAAAATTATGTCAAATTCTTAACTAGCAAACAGTTTAATATGCCATACTGCAAACAGTCACTTCACTTATAAGAGATCAAGATCATCTGCTGCTGCAGTATTCCCCAAATTATATGCGTTTGTAAATCATAGTTCACATGGGAAAGAAAAATAGTTTCTTTTAAATAAAGCTTACAAATGGCGAGAGTTGTCCCCACCCCTACCTATAAGCTGACATTCAGCTGTATACTATTATTGGATCAGCACACCTTCACACAACACTGCTTTTCATTCAAGTCTGTATTTCTGATCCTCTACTATAAAACCTATCTCCAGCATATAAAATAACCCCTGATAGGATCTGTTAAACAAATGTTTTTCCAATGTACATGAGCACATGGGCATAAGTTTGTCCAGATCAGGACATTTTTGTTCTCTGAAAGCAAAAGATTTATGCATTTGTCTTCCTGCTCACAGACTATGCCCATATGTAAGTATATGCTACTATTCAACTGTCGGCCACACTAACTGGTGGGAACACGGAAGATTTGGAGTGGTCTTCCCAAGTGTCAGCACCTGGGCAACAACAACCAGCGCCACGAAGTAACGACATGACAACATTATCCCCACAGTGCAGCGTGTTCCCCGGCAACTCTTGTGGTGGTGGATGAGCAGGATTACCGGAATATCGGGATAAGCGTATTACTTAGGACCAGCCCTTCCCCAGCGACACGGATTACCATTGGACCCCCGTGTTATGTGTAGCCGTTGTTTCTTTCAAGAGAGATAATTTGTGTGTGTATGTGTGTGGGTATTGTCATGGAGGAGACGATGTTGAACTAAAGTGTAAATTTTCTTTGTCTACTACCTGTTTATTGGAGACACACATTGGGGACTCAGTCTGGGATGCAATTTAAATGTCTGATGAAAACTCATTTAGTCTCGGATGGCGAGGTGACCATAATAGTCAGATGCTTTCTGAACTCATGTGTTCTGGGATAAGTGACCTTGGTATTGAAGTATTTTATGACTCTTTGTTTATAACAATAATTTCGGTCCCTGGTTTATTTATAGTTTAACCTGTGGATAATGCAGTTTCCTGTAGGAGTGTTCATGTAATATTGTTGATTCTAAGAAAGAGATAAGCCCAAACCCCATCAACAGAACAAACAAGAAGCCCATAGACAGGTCTTTGTGTTTTGTGGAAGACAAGAGTGCGTGCGGACACAGTGGTGCATGAATGTGACATCAGCTGGGACAGTGTGACTGTGACAGGCACTAACCCTGGTGCCGTCAAAGCACAACAAGAACTTGAGACAAATAAAAGTTAATGTAACAAAGAGGAAAGTATGAACAGCATGATGACAAGCTAACCAATAATACATGACACACAACGTACATGTCCGAGAAGTGGATCGCTTTGGTTCTATTACTGCTTGCAGCTGTGCTTCTTCTCCTAGTGGGCGCATGTCCTTGTGAAGGATGCAGGCTGCAATGACAACATGGCCCTTCCCCACTGCACTTATCACCTCTTCCTCATTGTCAAGGATGCAAAGCCGCACATAGACATCATGTTTAGATGTTGTCATCTGAAGGCTGACCAGCTGTTCCTCTGTTACTTTTACTGAGTATCTAGAAAGAGAGATAATATTACATAAAGAAGTCATCTTTTAAGTGTAGTCATCAGTACCAAATACTGTTATTAATACATTGTTTCCATTTCTCTTCTTATGTAGAGAGAGAATATTATCACTCCAATAATACCAGATTTATCAGAACCCTAATCACCATCTATAGGCTCTACAATAATACCAGATTTTAGCAAAACACTGATGATGGCCATATGTAGGCACTATTGTGACACCAAAGTTCAGCTCAACATTGATAATCTCAATGTATGCAGGACAGTTGTGAAAGACATTGATAATCATAGCATATACACTACAGTTATGTCCAACACTGATCATCACAAGGTATGCACTTCTATCATGTCAGATATTGATAATCACAAGGTATATGCACTACAGTTATGTCCAACATTGATAATCACAAAGTATGCACTATAGTTATGTCAGACATCGATAATCAAACAAGCGTAAACTAAGTGATGATAAAAAGGAAGCCCTCCTATGTTCAAGAAGAAGAAATCCATCTTCACTCGTTTGTCCACCAAGTCACATCAAGGTGGGCGACACCTACATCACCTTTGTGTCCTCTGTCAGGAACCTGGGAGTCATTGTCACTGTAGACATGACTCTTGCTAAACAAGTTACAGCTGTCTGTCAGTCTGTCTATTATGATAGACAAGTTACAGCTGTCTGTCAGACTGTCTATTATGATAGACAAGTTACAGCTGTCTGTCAGTCTGTCTATTATGATAGACAAATTACTGCTATCAGTCTACCTATTATGAGCTACACAAGATCAGTGCCATCCATCATATTCTGTCTATGCGCGCTACCAACACTCTTGTCTGTTTGTTTTATCCAGACTTGATTACTACAACTCCTTGATTGCTGGTTGCCCTGTATACCTCCTTCACAAACTCCAGAAAGTACAGAAGTCTGCTGCACGTCTGGTGCTTAGAACAGGAAACAGGACCGAATCCCCACCTCTCCTTCACTGGCTTCCCATCCATTGTGGCATCCAGTACAAATTGTCTGTGGTGTGTTTTAATTTCTTTGCGGGCACCTGCCCCGATTATTTCTCTCAACTGTTCTTCCCTTACATCCCAGCTAAACAGCTTGGCTTTTCGTCTGATGATTGCCACAGGATATTTAGTCATTGTGCAGCGAAACAATGGAACTCTCACACTATCTGCCACCTACCCACTATTGAAACGTGTACTAAAAACACACCTCCTCCGTAAACATGACTCCTAACAACCTTTCCCATAATGCTAGTTCTTTTCACATCTTGTCTTTTGCAATATCATGTTACTCTCAGCTCTTGTTTTTGCTCTTGTTATCTGGTTCCTCTTTGTATTTTCTGTATTTGATTTTATTCTTTGTTAGTACTGTTGTTTATTCTTTTATAGCTCATATGTTATTTGTTTCCCTGTCCCTCGTATGCTGTCCACGTTTTGTTCTTCTTCTTGAGCACTAAGAGCATATGATTCTTAAGAGTGTGAGTATGTGCTTTATAAATTTTGTATTTATAATTTAATTAATCACAATGTATGTAATACAGTTATTATGTCAGAAATTACAATCACAACATATGCAGGACACTTATATCAGGGTCTGGCAAAACATTGGAGTAAACTCATTTATCTTTGTCTTCTTTCAAACCTCCAGGAACAAGGAACAGACCTTTGAGTCCAGCTACAATACCCACTGTCCTCTGCAATCCTTCCATCACCATGGCAACAGTGAACCTGTCGTCCACCACAGTCCACTCTACTTCTGCAATAATCCTATCAACAGTCTTGTAACTAGTCCTGACTAGTGAGCCGAATGTATGAGGCTTTAGCAAAGGCAACAGTCACAGAAATCAGTTTATGATTGAGAAAACGGATGGAGTCTTTGAAGTCATTTTATGTCAGTGACAACTAGGAGCAGAAAAGCTCATAAAAGGCAATGCTCACATCTTACCTCAAGATGAAGTCAGGTCACATGCTGTCACCAAAGGAAGCCACATAATTATAATCTCACCTCAAGATGATGTTTTTGGAGTTAGGGACATAGTAGTCACGAATTTCCTTCACAAAGAAGTCAGAGTTAATATCAGCTGCACGTGGAGCCGGTAAGGGACTCAGGGAACCAATCAAGCGCATTCGCCATAGCATGGTCATCAGAGGCTGTTCTAATGTCCGGGCTTCAGCTACAAATGTATAACCCTTCTGTACACAAAAAGTACAACTCTTCAGTCCACACAAATGTTTAGCCCCTCTACATACAAAAATATATAGCCTTTCTCTACATACCAGGGTATAGTCATTCTGTGGGATTAAAAGTTATGGCATTTCTGTGTATGCAAATGTATAGCTACCCTGTGCACTCAAAGTACAGCCATTCTGTACACAAATGAATAACCTTTCTTTTGTACACACAAATGTATGTTCCATTTAAACCTCTTCTCTACACATGAGCATTAGCTCTTCTGTACAAAACAATGAAATTTTACAAAGCAATGTCTATTTCCCCCTATGCTCCACTGGGGGCAAATAGGAACAAGAAGAAGACGCGATCTTTTTCACAAGGCATTGTGTCTATTTCACAAGGCATTATGTCTACTGTTTATTTCTGCAGACATTCATACCGCAGACATCCCTTCCCCCCTCCCACAAACACAAGCCCCCAGTTGTGACTGTCACAGGCACATAATGATAAGTGTTACATGCTACGATAAAAAAAACAAAATTTATTTGCCATTACTGTTCATGAAAATTATCAAAGTTGTTGTCTAGGTTATGACCTTGTTAAAATTAGCTGCCTCTGCCTGCAACAGCAGACACGGTGTGCAGCACCTGAGAATGGAGACGAGTGCATGGTTGCATCAGCGGTTGGAAGTTTCTGGAAGGATAAGTGAGCACTACATAATTTAAATGGGTGGCCAGTTATTCACTTTCGAAGGAAACAGGCTTGATGCTGAGACGCCCTGTGTGTGTGGGAAGTGGTGACTGATCCTGAAAAGCCTGGTATGATCAGTTTTTCAATTTGTATAGAAAAAGTCCAATTTTTTTTTAAACTTTGTACTTTGAAACTTAAGTTTTCATAACCCTAAAGTCAGGGCTTCTGCTAAGGCTAAATTCTTCAGATTTTTAAGGGGTCCCTGTTCTTCGCCCAACTTTGGAGGGGACCCCATTGACGAAAATTGAAGGGGTCCTCCAAACTTTTAATGCGTACTGTACGCAATTTTTTGCGTAAGCAGAAGCCCTGCTAAAGTATTGTGGCCTTTCATGTCACAATGTCAATTTATATATGGGCAGGGTTTCTCAGCTAAAGAGAAGAAGGACCACTGGTACAATACCAATCCTTTGGTAAAAGAACCAAATGGAGTTTCTTCAACATGGATCCCACATGCAGGAGTACAGAAAGACATATTGCTCATTTATGGAATAAATGTATTTTCATGGACTGTGCTTGCAGGAGTACAGCAAGACACATTGTTCACTTAGGGAATAAGTGTATTTCTGGGACATCGAAAGCTGTGACAGCCTGTTGGTGTGGAAAGGATTTCTAAATATCTGCAGGACATGTATATGGTACCAGGTAGGTGAGTACCTGGGTGCATGTGACTTCGTCTCAAGAACAGTCTGTGGAATAATACAGTAGATGTCTGCAGGTAGAACAGACTGACATAATTTTCTTTTTTAATTTGGCGTGTGTGAGAATGGGCATTTTTTCTTGTCCGTGTAATTCTGGAAGCTGCATTTATTAAATTTTGACAGGACCAGTAGAGGCAGAGCTGTCGTGTGTTGCGCGTTGAGAAAAAGAACATATTGACATCATATGCAAGAGTGATGTGCACTAAAAGTGATGTGACAATTGTTAAGGACTTTTTTGAAAAAAGCTCTCTTCTTGATGATCAGTTGTTGTCATCTGCAGCCAAAGGGTAGCATCTGGAAATGGTAATACAGTAGATGAGAGAGGTCTGTGATAATACTGACTTTTAACCAGTTAAGCTTCTGTTAAGCTTTTAACCTCACAGTTCTCGTGTATAGGTCACCTAGTGGTCTGTGATAATGCCAGCAGCTTATAACCCCACAGCCCTAATGCAATTTTCACCTAGTGATCTTTGTGCAAATGATCTTGCTAACAGTCTTGATCACCATCATCAAACAAGCCTTATCCTATATGAGAAAGCTGAACCTTGCTGACAGACTGAACGTTACAATGCTCTATATCAGCCAGGCTTGACTCAAGGACAAAGTGTTACGGTGCTCTCTATAGAGTGATGTCCCTCTGCCAAACTGGCTGGAGGGGGCAGAGTTCTGTTGTATTTTTGTGTTCTCTGATGTCTTCCTCGTCTTGGACGTGATTTTGTTTGTTTTACACGGGCCTGCCATTATGCATTTGGAATGTGGTGCCTTTTCTGTTTTGGTGGCTTCAGTTCCTTTTTCAGCGTGTGTAGATTTCACGATCGGTGCACTTGTGTGGGCTTCATGTAGGCTTGACCTTTGTTGATCAGGGAACTTTTGCAAGTGCAAGGGCTCATTCATCATTCCAAAAAGACTTGCCATCTGTTGGATGTTGCATTTGCTATGGAGTGTATTCTGGCTTGTATAATATGTTTGATATTAGGGCTGTCTTTGGTGTGGAGCACAGTCTGCTAAACAGACATTTTGTTATCACCTTATTTTGACTTTACACCACCTTCTGTCATTTGTCAAGCGTATTGAGTCCAAAGGACAGAATAAGGCGCTATACAAGCGAATGTTTTATTATTATCAGCCTGTGATATACCAGGCTTGACTCAAGGACTGATCCCAAAATTTCTCAGTTGCCTCAGCAGGGAAAGGCACTGATTTGCCTTCCTAGAAACAGTGTTGTTGTTTTCCTGGAAGGATATTTCACACATTTTAATGTGTATCAGTGAGCTAAATATCTACATATTTGTTCTGAAAAATGTATTTTTAGCAGGGGATTACACCAAATATTTAACGTTCTCTGGAAAAAGACAATTGTTGATAGAAACCTGTTTAATAAGATTCTTAAACAACTTGTCTTAGACATAATAGGCACACATACAGAAATAAACGTTTAGGACACACAGAAATGACCAATAAATTATCCAAAGCACTCTTCTTATTCAAACAGTGAAAACATTTGTCAAAAAAGACAACAAGAAGTGACAGATTTATAGCAGAAATCTCCAGGCTTCTATTTGATGACTTTATATTTCTCTATCTTTATTGAGTGTAACACCTGTTACACACTCCTCACTGAAATCTTACAGCAAAGCTCTACCTTCCTCAATCTGTAATAGCTCTGCATTTGCTTTATCAACAAATTTCAATTTATTAGTATAGTTATCTAGTTACACAATGTTCATATATGACTACTTCACTATGTTGTTTATTCCTTGTTACTCCTTGAGCAGCATAAGGCCATGACTAATTTGCTATAGCTAAAGAATATTTTTGAAAGACTGATATGCTGCCACATGACTAAAAATACAGATACATACCTTGTTGCGCTTGTAGACATATGGCGCCACCTTGTGAAAAACTCTGGGTAGCTCCTGGCCACTGTCATTGTCTATGACATGCAACATGCATGTAGGTATTGGCACATAAAGTTTGGGCACAACTAGCATCTCCTCTTTCACAAAGAAGATTTCCCTAAGAGAAAACCCAGCACAAATTAATGACAGCCAGAAAAGTTGTGTCTTTGAGTCTTCATAATCATCAAGTGTTTGTATAATACATTCAGTTCACACCTAAGCCTCCTTTCCTACAAAAGAAAATCCTAAATGGAAAAAAAAAAACAATGAACAATAAACCTGGTGAAACCCATTATTAGCTACAATTTCAGCAAATTTATTCTCTAAATGACATGTGCAATAAGGTCAACTATATGTTTATGTGTACTGTAACAAGCCGAACAACATCCACACAGGGCAGAACACCATATGGTAATACAACCATCATGCACCCACACTGCAACCGATGCACAGTTGAACACAACAGCTGCACAAAACATAGGTCACAGCACCACATGGTATCAAAACATAGGTCACAACACTACCATGCATCCACAGAGGGCACTGCAACAGTCACTGGGGACACTGCTACAGGTCCATAGGATGCAGCTACCCAGTGCATTGACCGGAAATTAACTCATAGATAACAGCAGCAGCTATATGTACTGTAATGAGTCCTTCTTTGTATCTAATAGTAGTTTATTCTACAAGCCTGGAAGTTTTGTTTACCTGAATACTATGAACCAAGTGAACAAAGGCTGATCTCCACAAATCCCCTTGTAATCAGCATATGAGATTTTGCTCCACTCATCCTTATGGAATGGGTAGTGACACATAATGTCCGAGTCCATTTTAAACATTTCCCTGGAGAGGTCAATCACAAACACAAGATGGATTAAAAAGCCAAAGCACAAACAGATGGGATAAAAAAGTATAATGTAAACTGTAAGTATATATAAACAATGTGTTAACTATAAGCAGAAAAAATAATAAGTGGTAAATATACACATTCAAATCTGTAAGAATATAAACCATAAGTGATAGCTATAAATTAAAAACTTATGACAAACTGGTTAGCATATGGCAGACTGATTTGTTTGTTATCAGAGGGAAAGCTTTCACTTCACTCTAGGTCAGGAGTGGGGAATGTATGGTATGTGGGCTCTATCTGGTCTGCCAAGGCATTCACAGATTTTGGTAAATCTTTAACCTTTTTTCGTAGCAACATAAATGTACATTAAGTGGATCAGATTAATAAAGTAAATTTTAGGGACAAGAAGGAGCCAACATTGCAGTATAGACAGGACACATACAAGTACATGCTGGGACAGACATATATTCCTTGTCAGCTGACCACAGTCTAAACAATTTTTGAGAATTATTCACTCATGTGACCTTCACCCCAAGACGAGGGTAGACCACTTCCAGTTTGATGTCGGCTGCTGATACATGTAGAGCTCTTCAACCATGTCGGTTCATACAATTAAAAAAAATCATTGTTGACATTGCTGTGTACATTAATCTGCAGTTCAGGCCTGCAAGTATCCATCATCATCCTTTCATGGAAAACCAAAGGATGAACAAATGAAAAATCTTTGGCTGGTACAAATTTCTTTGGGTTTACGAGCTCATCTGTTCTTGTGCAAGCCTGTCTGTGTGTGTCGACACTTTGTAAACGTCATGAACTCCTCCATTAGGAGGTATGTGTGTACTACATAGTTGTTATTATTAGTATTAATATACTTTCACTGCAACAATCACAAACAAAAAATGTGCACTAGCAAAACAAAAATCTGTTACAATATACTCTGTCTTCTCTAGGAACTTTGTATTATAAATATAGGTTATTGGAAAATTGTAACTGCTGAAAGGCCTTATCAATGGTTAAAACACTCCACAGTTTGCATTTGTGAAAGCAAGATCATTATTTTGGACAATAATCTACAGGAAGCTAACCTACCCCATCAGCCATCACTTAGGTTACTAGACCTTACAGTTACAAGTAAACTGACATCACAAAAAGGGCCTATATGGACAAACGTGTGTGTGTGTTGAAAAATGTGATGGCCACATAAACGCATGTTCTTGAGAAGCATATGTGTATTCAGCAAGCACCTAAAGAGGAGCAAGCCATTTTCTTCAGCACTCGGTTCAATGACTGCCCAGCTTTTCTGCAACTGCTCCAAAGCCTTGGCATTTTCTCCTGTTCCTGAAAATATCAAAGATGGCATGGCATATGACAATGTGAATGCTGAAAGCACAATTCTTAAGCCAAAAAGACCTAGCAAGCAAGACTGAGACAAGAGAAGGCAGATACAATGGTAGAAGTGTAGAGTGAGTGGGGCAGGGTTAGAACAAAGTGAAACAACAAAAATGTGAACAAAGACAAATGTGTACAATAAGACAGATCATGTAGACAGTCCCACAGATAGCACAGACAGGGGGAGGGCAATCATCATGTTAAGGTGAAAAGAAATGTGTGATGAGAGATGGTCTTAACACCAAAAGGAGAGATTGTGGCAGACAGAGGAAGGTGGTCAGAAATACTCAGGCAAAATACAGTTGTAAGTGGGATGGTAGGTGGGAAGATGGAGTCACAATGATGGATGGCTGTACTTACCACAGTAGTCACTAACCAAGTGTACAAGAGAGAGACTAATGACAAAACTTTATTTAAATGGGTGATAGAATAAATAAAAGTATTTTAACATTTAACCCTCACCCTTGAAAAGGGACAGTATACTACTGCAATACATTAGCAAAAAACAAAAGGAATTAATACTAAAAGAAGGAAATGTAGATTATATGTGCAATGATGTGAATTTATATTTTGTTTTACAGGACATCAATAGTACAAGAAGGAATTATGGTTATTATGTACACATAGGAGTTGTTATCTCATGTAACCAACACGTGCGTCCCTGATGGCTACTAGGGGTGGGCTAGTCGCACAAGAGCAAAACAAAGATGGAAATTGCTGCATAACCATAGATTTTTTATTGTCTCACTCGGCGGCTGGCCTGCTGTCTCTCCACTCTCACTTCCAAAGCCAAAAAGCCCTCTCTCAACAGTAAAGCTACACTACTTATCCTCTCTCCCGTTGAACGTTCCAGAACCATCCACCCCCCTTTCCCACGGTCTCATCACAACCTTTCTCAGCCCCCATGGTCACCCACACCTCGTCCTGTCTGGTCATTGTTTCCCCAAGTGGCTCAGGCAACTGAGTAACTTCTGGTGTAACAATAGGTCCAGTCGCCAGTAGCCGCAGGTGGGCAGTTCAAGGCTGACTATTACACACACAGCAGGCATGAGAAAGGGACAGTCCTGGGAGCTGTCGACCCCTACCCTCTACAAACAAAGACATAACTGAATACACTACTAGAGTGCTACACTCATTTTTACAGGACATTAAATTACACTCATTTGTATTAGTATCTCAGTTTTACAGGACATTATACCTACACAGATGTGAATTGGTAGCTCATTTTTATAGGGCATTTTATACATGGAGTCAAGCAGAATCTATTTATTTCAGATGAACATTTAAATGGTAGTAATGGGTAAGATATTTTACATAACAGAGAGTTGGAGTGCAATGAGAGTTGGAGTAATTTTGCAAGGAACTCCAGCACATACTGCTGTCTCATGATGTTAGTGAGAGAGAGTGACAGACAAGACACAGCCATAATTAACACTGTTGTCACTAACCAGGTGTTCGAGCACGCTTCACTCTTCGTACCCGGTGACCTCGCCAAACCTTCTGAATTTTCACAGCAGCAACATGGTCTTCTGCCGTTGGTTCCCTTTGAGCACAACTTTATCTTAGACTTGATCCCATCAGAAACAACATTCATCAACAGACTCTGGTAATCTAATATGAACCAGCACAATACATGTTTACATGTACTGTATCTTTTCAATGGCATGATGGCCTATGTCAGTACATGATAACACATGATGTACGGAAAATATGCTCTGTACTTCCAGAAATTCACTCAAAACATTTTACATCAAAGATTTTATTTCTCCTCCACTTTGCTCTGACTGCGAGATCTTGCAGATCTTTGTATCTGTGTATAGTTGTTGGTATTTTTATGTATATATGCATGTTTATTTTCAGTCTATATCTATCTAATGTATCTATGTTTTGTTTTAGTACAGTTCATTAAGCTTACTTTATAGTGGGAAAATAAGTTTTCAAAATATTATTATAATTATTATTGTACTGTACTTTTGTACCAGCATGTTTCCCGTGTCTGTACAGACATGTTCTGTATTAGTGCAATGCTTTGATGTACTACACATGCACTATGCATGCAGCACAATATATGCAAAACTTGTAATATCTTCTACATAAATGTAAGAATACAGGATTTATAAAGAGACCAAATAATAATAATAATGATAATGTGATTCTATAGCATCTTTCCCCTCCATCAAGGTCCACTCAAAGAAATGGACAGAGATAAGAATATAACTTTTCTCTCTTTTAAGTGCTGGTCTTCATTCCACATGCATTTGAACTGTCTGTCAGTCTGTTGGTGAGGTCTTGCAGTTCTTTGTTAGTGCCTGCTAACAGGTCTAGTTTAGTTTATTCCTCGTTGCTCCCTTAAGTGCCTGCTGGCAATGGTGTCGGCTGGTTTGTGCAGGGTGTGTCCTATCCAGCCACATTTGGGTCAGAGCAAATGTTTCAACTGTTTAAGAAGACTGAGAAACTTTGTGAAATGAACTGGTAGAGTGGGACATTGGTATTTAGTAGCGGTGCTGTGCACCCTGAGTATTGTAGGTGCTAGCGTGGTTTGATGTGCACCCTGAGTATTGTAGGTGCTAGTGTGGTTTGATGTGCACCCTGAGTATTGTAGGTGCTAGCGTGGTTTGATTTGCACCCTGAGTATTGTAGGTGCTGGCGTGATTTGATGTGCACCCTGAGTATTGTAGGTGCTAGCGTGGTTTGATTTGCACCTGAATATTGTAGGTGCTAGCGTGGTTTGATGTGCACCCTGAGTATTGTAGGTGCTAGCGTGATGTGCACCCTGAGTATTGTAGGTGCTAGCATGGTTTGCACCCTGAGTATTGTAAGTTCTAGCGTGGTGTGCACCCTGAGTATTGTAGGTGCTAGCATGGTTTGATGTGCACCCTGAGTATTGTAGGCTCTAGCGTGATTTGCAACCTGAGTAAAGCCTGTCAGTAAAGCAACGAGCAGCCCAGGGGCAGATCTTTGTCTAGCGTGTGAAAGTGCGCGTGGACGTGTTGTGTGTGTTGCTCTGGTGAGAGCCGCATCCATGACACTAGACTATGTACAGCTCTTTCAGCCTCTTCCTGTAGGACTCGTAGGTCTGCAGGTTCACTGTGTCTAGCATGGTTGTTTTGAAGGATGTTGGCGTTGGTCTTCAGCTGGAAGTTATAATGCAGGTCCTTGCAGTACTCAGTCGATTGGTTGAGTACAGCATTGCTTTCTGTGAGAAGGTGGTCATTGCTGTCTTTAATGACTGAGGTTTTGTGCTGGTTTTAGTGAGAATCTTTAGGAGTCGGTAGGCCTTCTCGCTGTAACCTCGTGTCATTCCATCCTCTGTGCCCCGGTATTGGCTCTCGATCCTATTCTCCCTAGCTTCCTTCATCCCTTTCTTGATGGCACAGTTCACTTCATTGTATTTTGGATTTACTTTTTTTTCTCTCTTCTTTTGGTCACAGAGATGGGAATGTCATTCATGACCTACAGCTGTTTCTTATTTCTCCATCACCCTAGAACCTCCTGGGCTGTTGATATTAGCACCTCTTTGATGTTTCCAGCGAGGGTATCTACATCACAGTTCACCACGTTCAGTGCCACAAATTTTCCTCCAACTGCGGTAAGGAAGGCTTCTGAAGCTTTTCAGTCTTGCAGCTACTCCAAATCAAAGTGAATTCAGCAGGAATTTGAGAGTCATTGTAAATATCTAATCCATGGAACAAGAATAATAACAGATACATTTAGCAAGATAAGGACATTGTGAGTGCAGGCAATATCCTGTATATGTCTAATGCATAATTTGTCTGGTTTGAGTTAACTCACAAATAACGTGCTGCCCATGTATTCTCTGTTTTTTCTGGCTCAGCACCTGTTTGGATTAAAAGATAAATGTTAGTTCTTTACTAGTAATAACAAAACTTCATGCAAAAGCTTAGTATGCTTCTGCGTTCACCTTGGTACATTTTAAAACAACATTTGCAAATAAAATGATGATTATAAGGGTCAGCTTTGAGTATATTCAGTTATACTTGATGTAAGACAGTAATTTTAAGTCTTAATACTTAAAAATTCTTCAAGTAATATAATAAAATAATCAACTGGTTTCTCAGTCTCATGTATCAATGTTAGGGTACATCCTGCACAAACAACTGGTAAGTATAGACTGAAAATACTTACAATTCTTTTAGTAATTTAAAAAATAACCTAACTGTTCACTCAGTCTCTTGTATCCCCTAGCATGTAATTCTATTGTCCACTTTGCTTACAGTCAGGACTAAATGATCCCAGAAAACTAAGCATTACAAATAATATAACAGCTAGCCTCTTCAAACATTGTGATTGTTCTGTCTACATGCTGTTAAATGCTTTGTTTCCTACAAAAAGCTGGGTTCTGACACTAAATTTACATTTAGCTATTTGCCACAAAGAACACAAATTTGTGACATGGATGTTATTATCATCTACTGTGATGGTTTTTCTGCAACTGATCTGCACTGGCTAAGTGAAATCAATAAGCTCTACACACAAAAGTGAACACACAAAGACCTAACAATGAAGGACTACAACAACAAAGGCACTATATAGTATGACACAATCAGCTGATAATGGATCTGTAACTGAGACAGAGACACCTGTTTATGTCAGTGGCAAACACAATCAGACACAGCCACACAATTGTAATGAAATTCTCTTAAAAAGGTTTCCTGTTCAGATGAAGATCCACCCAAACTTCACATATGCTTTAAAAGTGTCAGGAATAGATAAGTCACTGATGCACACAGTCCGACAGTGTTAGGAACACGTACAAGATGCTGACACACACAGTCTGACAGTCAGGAACATATAAGACACTGATGCACACAGTCCGACAGTGTTAGGAACACATACAAGATGCTGACACACACAGTCTGACAGTGTTAAGAACACATACAAGATGCTGACACACACACAGTCTGACAGTGTTAGGAACACATACAAGATGCTGACACACACAGTCTGACAGTGTTAGGAACACATACAAGATGCTGACACACACAGTCTGACAGTGTTAGGAACACATACAAGATGCTGACACACACAGTCTGACAGTGTTAGGAACACATACAAGATGCTGACACACACAGTCTGACAGTGTTAGGAACACATACAAGATGCTGACACACACACAGTCCGACAGTGTTAGGAACACATACAAGATGCTGACACACACAGTCTGACAGTGTTAGGAACACATACAAGATGCTGACACACACACACACAGTCTGACAGTGTTAGGAACACATACAAGATGCTGACACACACAGTCTGACAGTGTTAGGAACACATACAAGATGCTGACACACACAGTCTGACAGTGTTAGGAACACATAAGACATTGATACACACAGCTTGACAGTGTCAGGTACAAATAAGACTTTGACAAACATGATACATATAATGCTAGGAATAGGTAGCATATGTCAAACAATGAAGGGATAGCAGCATGCACATATATAGAGATATAGGCTGTAGTTGTGTACAAGTATACATACTTGCACACAAAAACTGAAATGACAAAAAAGAGGAACAGAACACTGAAAAATAAAAGTTGATCTAGCAAAACACTAACCCTGACATTTACCTAAACAAACAAAAAGAAGAAATGATCTAACAGAACGCACAGGAGTATATTTGTCTGAACAAAGGATGTGATGAGTTGATCTTTCAAAACACAAAGATGGACATTTGTCTGAAGAAAGACAAGGAAGAGTTGATCTAGCAGAACTTAAAGATTTGTTTCAACATAAAAAAAGAGTACTCAAAGTTCTAAAAAGATTCCATATTCAAAAACATGTATTTATGAGTAAGTGGCTTGTAAAATTAAAAATCTTAGTGAGATGAGAACATTATTTGAACAACTGATGAAAAAGAGTCACTATTTAAAATGATGATAAGATTGAGAATTCAAACCACCACCTCCCTGCCCAGGGCTCATATTCATACAGTACATCTGACCAAGCTTTGACTCTAGTTTGACAGCTAAAACCTGCTATTTATGGCATCGGGGTCAGACCTAGCATGTTGGCGGGGCAGTAGCTAAAGTGCCACCATTGTAACAGTCAGAATCATCTGTTGTGGGTGTGTATCTGGGCTCTAATGTACCTCTCTCTGGAAGTAACACATTCTTTTAGGGCTTACCGTTGGAGGTTTTCACCAAGCACTCTTTTTTCTACTTGTGTGTGTGTGTGTGTGTTTTCTATGAGTGTTTGTGTTGTTTCCATGAACGTTTGTGAGGGTGCATTTGATGCCTACACTAAAATGGTGAGTACTTGTGGGTCTGTATGTATGTTTGAGGTGCCCGCCAATAAAACAGATCTAGCCTAGTAAAAATGGGGGAGACTGTGTTTGATTAAATGAAACAGAAGTGAACCCAGACAGAATATTTTGAAACCTTATACATGTAAATATTGCATTTGTTGATTTCATAGTTTGAGACTAACAGATACCATAATAAAAAAAAACAACTAACATCTGGAATTTTCTCCTGAAATTCAATTCATCCAACGTAGATTACCAGTAATCACACCTTCATTTTTTATGGGTCATTTTGTTTCAGATTCAATACTTTTTGTTGTCTAATATTTGCACGAGGAACGCAATTTGATCTACAATTTATTTTGTACAACAGCACATGTGCAGTCTCACCTTTCTCATAAATTTCTGCTGGTTATTTTACTTTGTTTTCATTTTAGCTCATCAGTCTGGAGATTGTCTGTCAGGTTACCCACTGGTTCCTCATGTTAGGAAAATTTTACCCAAGGGTACAGTGCCACTGCCTATGAATATGAGCCCTGATGCCTACGTCTCACAAACTGAAGTTGTCCACAACCTGCAATACCTATCCTACAAATGTAGTTCATCCAGCAGTTACACATTTGTATGACTAATTCAGGCAGTGTACAATGGTGAGTCAATACTTATCCACAGTGCAATTGCATTTGCATTTCTGTTGGCAGCACTGTTGACACAGCACTGGTACATTTTTAGAAAGGCTCAACAACAAGCAGTATTTGTTACAGTCAAATGCTTATTGAGAGGCTGAAGCAGGCAATTCTCAAAATGTGCCAAGGAAAACTGTTGAAAGGGATTGTGCTATAGCATGACCATGTTTGTCTGCATGTTGCTCCCCATACTATTCAAACCTGTCAGAAACTCTTGTTTGATGTAGTGGCTCAATCTTGTCCCTTCAAACACCATCTGTTTTGTCCAGTCAAGGTCATCTGTTCACCTAAGTCCAAGAACTGAGCACAGGGCTGCATGCATGGCTCACAGCTGAGCCCAAAATATTTTTCTTCTGAGGGTCTAAAGACAGGTGTACAATGATGGAAGAAGTTCACTGAAAGCATGGGGACTTTGCTGAAAAAGGATGTTATCATAAATTTTGTCCCATTTTTATTGAAATGAAGTTTACAGCCGTAATATGGAAAAGTATTGACTCACTCTCATACAGTCCTCACATAACTGCACCTACATTTGCCCAAGATGGATACACCTAGGTATCCCTGTTCTCTCGACTGTTGCAAATTCTTTCTACTAACTCCGTGCATTTTCCCTATTAATATTGTAGGTTCTCTCTATTAATGCTGTAAATATTTCTACTACCTCCACAAGTTTTCCCTATTACTATTATAGATTCTACTAATGCTGTAAATTCTTTCTTCTAATTCGATGCATTTTCCTCATTAATACAGTTAAACCTTGGTTTTCGTCAATAATCAGTTCCAAGACAATCGGTGAAATCCGAAAACCGAGGCAATTATTTCCATATGAATCAATGTAAATCCAATTAATTCATTCTAGACAGTCCAAAATACATACCAAAAACACATTATTTAGATAATAAATACAGTGCTTAATAATAATAATAAGAAATTAATATAAAATGAATACAAAAGACTAAAGTAAAATGTAACCAACATGTCAGTCCCTGATGGGGACGTTGGGGTGGGCTAGTGGCACAAAAACACAACAAAGATGGAATTTGCCACATAACTAGATTTTATTCAAAGCTTTACTCAGTGGCTGGCCTGCCTTCTCTCCACTCTCACTTCCAAATACAAAACAAGCCTCCTTTAACATTAAAGCTACACTACTTATCCTATCCTCGTCAAACTTTCAGAAACTATCCACCACTTCTCCCACAACCTGGTTATGCAGACTCGACCTTTCCTTGATGGTAGTGTTCACCCCTCCTCCCCCGACACCCTGAACTGTCTGGTCATGGCCTTTCCAAGTAGGTCAGGCGACTTGGTAAAAATTCCCCTCTTGGCGCCCCATGGAATAGTAATTGCTGACCTGTTTTTGTAGTATTAGCACTCACAATCAATAAACAAGCATAAAAACACTGGAAAGCAATGGGATCGTTTGGCTAGACGCGCAGGGTGATGCTCACACGAGAAACGATGCCACACTCAGCAGGAGAACATGTGGGTTGCCCTTTGATTTTGCAAACTTAAGAGTAAGGTGAGGTGGGCACGCCAACAAAATCCAAAGCAACCAATGAAAAATGAGACAAATTTTTCACGCAAAAAATCAACGAAAACCAAAATCGATGATAACAGGTCAATGAAAACTGAGGCTTCACTGCATTGTGGATTCTCTCTACTAATGCTGTAAATTCTTTCCACTAACTGCAAGCATTTTCCCCACTAATATTGTAGATTATCTCTACCTTTGCTGCATATTCTCTCTGCTAAAGTCGCAGAATGCCAAACTTACTAAGCCATCTGCCTCTTCAGAAAGTATTGAAAGAAAGACTTCTCACACAACATTTTCGGAAATTGAAGTCTATTTCATTTTGATACACTTGTAAACATGACTGAATGGCCACCAAAGGGAGAAAATACTATCTGTTGCCCAAACCTGAAATCTATAGTACACAAGCAGTCTGGTCAATTTAAACAGTCGTAGCCTGAAACTTTAAAAATGTTAAAGCATTTTGCATAGTGACTTCAGGAAGTACCCTATGTGTCCATCTTGGGCCACTTAATTATAAAGCATATCAGCTCAAGAACAAGAATTAACAGATGAAACAAATAAAACCTATGAGTCTTACCCTCTGTTGTTGTTTCTGTGTTAAGGGAAGATGTTAGAAAACAAGTATTAGTTTACAGTCATACTGATGATAATAGGCTTCACATGATGATAACTATTTATAAAAGCATCAGCGGCTAAAATATGCTGGACATATACAGAAAATAAAAATTAGCAAATGAAACATATTTATATCAATATTTCCCAAGAAATACATTGTAATATAATGCCAATTGACCATCAGTATTTTATTGGGTTTAAGGGTGCAGGGCAATCCATATCTGCTTGTTATTCATAACACATTCACAAATGGGTGAGAGTTAGGGCTAACCCTAACATGTATCTTGTTTTAATTTTTTTTCATAATATTTCTCTATGTATTAAAAGTTTACAGACTTATACAAGATCACAGTGATCATCAAGACATGATTTTTTCCCCATGAGAGATGCTGGAATTTGAGGATGCTTGCACACAATTAGAAAAAAAAAATGAAACACTGAAAAACTTATTTACACACATAACATATAAGCTTTACTGATATTCTATGAAAGCTTTGCTATTCAAAGTAATGACACACAATTCAGAAGTCTTAAAACATAAAGGAACATTTTGCTTTATGCTGCCATATTGGACAATAACACTTTCTTATTTTTCTTCAGTCTGCTTTTGTGCTTTGCCTTTTAACAAGAAGCAGCGTTGTCTACAGAGCTTACCTAAGAAGATTTTCAGCAAGAATAAATTATTGATACAAGTGAAAGTATGAGGGTGTGGGGCCTCTGTGTGACTGGTTCTCCATGAGGAGTACTGCTTATCACTGGCTCATGATGTCTGTTGCAACATATGATGTGCTTACTGGAGAAAAATTGATGATAATAATATTCACACTGTATAGTTACTACATTTGTAGTTGTAACTTTTGGGATGTGAGAGTAATATCCCTTCACCTAACTGGCTAGAGGGAGACTCCTCTCCCTCACTTTTCATGTGAGCCTGTTGATTTTCGTGAAGTTTTGTGTCTAATGTTCATCAGCACATCTGTTGCGATATCTACTAAGTTCCTGTGTGGATTTCTGAGTCTGAGCCATTTTATTTCTGCTGTCACATTTGTGCCATCTTGCCATTACTTAGATTTTAGACCTACACATGGGTAGTGTCAACTTCAAACTCTGATTACCTTCCTCCAGCTGCTTCACAAAGATTTGACGTCTAGCTATCACAGCAAGCTTTTCATGCAATACAGAAAAGTCTGACATGACTGACATCAGGTATCACCAGGAAGTTCAACTTACAGGACCATTAGCATGTTGCTCTCACAAGACTTGTGTTGATGGAATGATATTTCTGTCTTGGGCCACTGCACCAAAGATTGTGAGTTGAGCTTCCATACAAATGTCGTAATAACTTTCAGATATTTCAGAAGCAGAACTTTACTGGCTTATCGTTGATTCCATGTAATGGCAAGACTGCATTCACTGCGTCTGTTCAGTGAGCCTGTTCATATCTAACCTTCCATTGTCTTCCTTTTATCATTTCTGGTCAGCAAAGAGAGTGCGAACATGCTGCAGATTACAAATACACAATAATATTATATAGCAGGAACAGTTGTAGCACTGACATTGCACTATAGTAGGAGCACCTGTTAGAACAGCTGTAGCACTGACAGTACTTTGTCACATCTGTGCACCCCTTGCCACCCCATGCAGGCCACACAGTGCAAGGCAAAGGACCAAGAAGTGGGTGACGTAGCACCCAATAGTTTATATATAAATAGTGGACAAAAAGCTGTGCTCATGTCTTACTGCTGCAAGCAGGTCATGCTTGGTAGAGCAGTGAAAAAAGCTTGGAGCAGAAAAATGCCTTACTGCAAGGTGGCAGTGTTTTACTTATCCTCTTTTCTCCCTCCCTCTTAATGGAGCCTGATGCTATAAGGCAGAGCAGTATACCCTTCTCATGGGCCTGGTTGCAGAAAGGCAACTAGCCCCAGCCATACCAAGTACAGGAGACCTGCGACAAGGTGTTTCAGACCTGCTGGAGTGTAGCGGTTAAAACACTCGCTTGTCACCCCTGCAATGTGAGGTCCGGGGTTTAAATCTCACCTGGGGACACTCTGTATGCGACACCTCTTTGCAGGACTAGGGACAGCTGTTTTTCCTGGTTACTCCAGTTTTCTCTACCCTCTTTCCTCCACCCAAATTGTGAAGTCACCTCAAGGTGAATCAACCAGCCAACCATCTTGCCAGAAGGCAGCTTATGTTACTCAAATTTCCTTCTCCCTCCCCCTAAAGTAGATGCTTGTTATTAGTTGTTACTATGGCTTGTTTGGGTACTGCAAGGTGCTGGATGCTTGTATTTCGGTTTATGCAGGTATTAGCAGTCTAGGAGCTAGGCATGAATACCATACAATAAAATTAGCATTAATTACATAGATGTAAATAAATGCAAATAAATCCATTGTAAATTATACTTGTGTGTCAGACAACATGACTGCTTGTGTATTTTGCATTTATCCTCCTCAAATGAATAAAATAAGCATTTATCCCTTTGTTGAATAAAGCCTGTCATCTAGTGCATATTTAGATCACAAACATTAGCAGTTGTGGAACACAGAACATACATTAAGATACAAAAAAGCCATCTGACCCAGTGCTGAACAAAACACTGAAGATAAAGCACTTTTAAAGATTTAACACTTTAACATGGAGTTCATCAAAAAATTATTGGAACTGAAAACAAATCTGCAAAGAAGCCACATCGCTGTTTAAGCCACAGGGTTTAAAGCTGGGGAAAAAAGTTGCGGCTTATATTCCAAAATTTACTGCAATGGGCTAACTGGCTTTAGGAGACATGGCTAACTGATGGTCTGGCCACAATGTTTAGTCACATAAAGCGGGTCAGTCCAGTTGCAATAGTCATCAGTCATAGCTCTGATTATGCAAGAGTTTGTTACGTTGTAAATCACTTACTCTTCCTGTAAAATAAAGTCTTTCCTAACACAGGGTTAGTGAAAATGCATATAAACCCAATCCATTCATACATGCAGTGAGCTTGTATAGCCATTCAAGAGAACAAAATAAAACAGAAATTATGTTTTAAAATTATAAACTAAGAGTTTATCACCTCTTTCACCACAGGAAAATCATAAACTGTCATGTTATATAATGTCAATGGTTAGTCAATACTCACGTTTTTTGATAACCTTAGCGGAACTCCGAGCATTGGCTGAGTTTATGTCTGTAAGTAGACACTCAACTGATCATTTTGCAACATGGACATCATGACTACAAATACTCAACCCACACAATATTATACAGATAGTATTAGACAAATTATTACAGAAGATAGTACATATTATACAGGGGACCTAACAAGTCAATATACCATTTTAAGTGCTAAAATTTCTTTCTTTGAGTACTTACCAGAAGGAATGATTATGTGGAGATCACCCTCTAGCTACCTCAAATCCAGCTGTCCAAACCTGTTTCGGTCTAACAACCACAGAACAGTAGGACATGAATTCAGTTCAGCCCCTCTCCATCCCCACCTGTCACCCTAGTGAGCCCTCAACTTGTTTTTCGCCTGGGTCGAGTCTGGAACCCACTGTGCGGAGGAGGGAGGGAGCTAGCTGTACTGTCATCTGGTAAGTACTGAAAGAAAGAAATTTTACCACCAAAAATGGTATTTCTTCTTCGTACTGTACCAGATATGACTATGTGGAGGAAGTGGCAGCAAACCTAGTGACATGCTAGGTGAAACAGCAAATTAACACGCCCCAAATCCTGAATGGAGATCACTGCATCTCATATCCAAAGGTTCAGATGCTCATTAAACTGCTGAGATACCAACAAAACTGGATCAAACAACATCCATAATCTGAGAAAGATGTCTTCCCAGACAGTGATGGCAGCAAATAACCATTTTCCATCTGCAGAATTCACTGCAGGTTGATGTCATATATCCATCACCTGAAGCTGTCACACACAGACAAATGTGCATGCAACACAGGCATAGAAAACCCACAAAGGAACTGCTGTGAGGCTTAATGCAAAAGGGGGCAAACTGTGGAGGAGCAGAAGTGACCTAGAAAGAGCCACACACTTCGTTAAGGATATAAAAGTTGCAGTGTGATGATGCCCATGGCCATTGAATACACTTGAATGCAAAAGAAGGTTATCTGATACTAAAGCATAGGCACTTTGCTTTGCTTTTATTTTTTCCAACCATCTATGAGAACCTTTCTGATAATAGTGATATGGAGACTGTGTGTGCAGAGTAAGTCATGTGACAAACTATTTCAGAGGCATAATAAGCAAAATGACTTCACAGTGTGTGATGTGAATAAAACAAATATAGATAACACACACACATATATAAAGAGATGTGAAGTTCATGTGAACATAATATTTTAAATAGCCAATCAAGGCATGTCAAGCTTATACATGCTCTAGATAATATAATTAAACTAGCATTCTATGCATGCACATGTAGTCAGAAAAGTTCTACATACATAGTTTCTGCCAAAAGGCATGAGTACAGTATAAACAACTCCAGTTAAATGTTTCTGATGAAATCCCTTCAAATACAGCAATGAAAGCTCCAGCTACAAATTTCAAATTTTCTGAGAGTCCATGCAAAATAGGTATGAATGACTGCAGGTGAAAAACAATCATTGCATAAGCCAGCAGTTCTCAAAGTACTTCGGACTGCGGACCACTTTACTCAAGTAAAAAGTACAACAGCCCACCAAGGCTCAAAATCACTCTGTACCATGAATTTCAAATTTAAATTGCTGCGTTGTTTCATTACAATTCAAATTTAAATGTACTTTTGTAACTGTGGTATAGTAGTAGGTTGACATAAAATTACATACTTCACAAAGTACACATGACAATTAAAAATAAGGACATGCACTAAGGGTAACAGATAACACGGTTAACTGACACAATGCTCGCGCTGTGATGTCAAGACTTAGTGGGTCAGCCAGGGTTTTATGCCAACGAGTATCTGGACATGGATACAATTAACACTGGTGTGAAATCAACACTGGACTAATTAGTGTATCTGGCGATTTAAACATCACTTTGCTGACATATGACGACTGTCAGCCATGGACCACATGACTTATGCGTGTGGCCTACAAGTGGTTCGCAGACCACACTTTGAGAACTACTGACATAAGCTGTTGTCTGCCTTTATGTTACACCAAGCTACGCTTCTTCTACAGTCAGATAGCAAGCATGGTTCCAGCTTACTGCACACCCTCAACTGCTACTCTTTAGCACATGTATCTACCTTTACGCTACACCAAGCTACTCTGTAGCACATGGTCAAGTGCTTCATGCTGCAAGATGATTGCAAATTGAGTCCTATGACAGCCACAAGTAGTCCTACTGACAGTCATCAGCAGTTCTACTGAGAGCCATAATCTAATCCATGTTAAAACTTACAAATCAACACTATACAACTATTTTACAATTTGAGAGTGAATAATTCACAGCCTTTAAGGCTTTTCACTAAAAGACTACAACACCTAGTATAGCCCCCGATCACGTTTCATTTTACAAACGCTAACAGAATAACCAATCTTATTACAGCTTATGAGAACCAACAAAGTTGTTATCTCATTTCAGATTATGGCAGCCAACAGTCCCAATCACATTACAGTTTATCGCCATATGACTTTTTCTCACAGAAACAAAATCTTTTAAAACTTAGAGAACATAAGGTAAAGAATAATCTAAATTTAACAAAGAAGAAAAGCATCATGTACACCAAGAAAATGAAAAGAGACAATGAAATAAAATGCTAGATGAAATGAAATAAAGTGGAAAAACACACTTTTGGTGATATCGCCTGTGTTGTCACTGTTACTAGTTTCTGAAAGAATCAACACCAACACAAACATATTAGAAAGATTTCAAATGAAAATATAGCAGTAAAGCAAAAATGACTGTTTGGAAAATTCCTATAAACTGATGCAACATATCAGCAATTATTCACTAAACATTAAAATAATATATCATATCAACCCCAAAACTAAGACTTAGGAAAAGACTTAACCAAAAAAAAGTTAACACCTCAATCAAAACAGTTACAACAATCAGCAACAAAGAAAACAAACATAAAGGGCATCAGTTATTCAGCAAGATCTTTATTAGTATCAATGCAGCAGCAATCAGCAAGAATCAATTTCAGCAGCAGCCCTATAAACTTACCTGGTCGATGACCAAACGGCAGGCCCAAAATGTTTGGAGAGGTAAGATCAAAATTGAACGATCGCCAAGCAAGTGCAAGCTCTGGGTTGACAATGTCTTGCAGGGCTTTACGAAGCATACTGTACAGAGCTTCATTGAACACCTGCACAAGATTCCATAAGCACAAGTCTGTGTAGTGGTCTTACAAGCCTCTTTGATTTAAGGTTTGTTGCATAAAAAGTATCAGAAATTATCAGATAAGGTGAAAATCTCCAGTACATCATTGTGACTATGACTGACATCTTCTCTGTTGTGTTTATGGTTAATGTCTACTTTGTCTATGACATGGCTAATAGCCATCAAAGTAAAGATAGCAGATATCACTAGGCTAATATCTGTTCAAAGGAAGAGCATGAAAATAATTCTCTTCACCCATCAGCATTCATTTACAAACA
The DNA here is from genome assembly GCF_003073045.1 of Pomacea canaliculata. Taxonomy (NCBI): domain Eukaryota; kingdom Metazoa; phylum Mollusca; class Gastropoda; order Architaenioglossa; family Ampullariidae; genus Pomacea; species Pomacea canaliculata. The sequence continues at coordinate 415,069 of NC_037595.1, read as the reverse complement.
GTACACCAAGCAGGCTTTTCACTAACAGGACTACATGGCATAATCTGGCAAAATGCCCCTTCATGAATGAAAATTTCCTTTAGCAAAAAGTTCCTCATAACAGATGCTGTCTACACCTAATAAATGTAAGGGGCAATACCTGAAAATGGTGCTGCTTGGATAGTAGTTTGTCCTTCAGGTATGGACAGTGTGATGACACTAGCTCTTTCCAAGCCTGTGAAAACTGCTCAGCATCACCAAAGCATTTAATGCATTTTCCCAGGCTCATGATAACTTGCAGTGCATTGTCACGGAACCGGCAACTTTCCTGCAGCAAAAATAGAGACCTATAAATAGCAAACATTCGATAACATCAAATAACTATGCATGTTGCATACTTTCTATGGACTTTTTTTTTGGGTCCTTTTTCTCAATCCTACAGTGAAGTACACATTTTCTACAGATTTAAATTTTATAACATCGCCTGTAGTTTTTCCTTTCATGTTCTTTTCTGCCCAGATTGCTGATCATTAGGTTCAGATCATTTGGTATCTAAATGTTTCTTCAGACTGACAGCATCTATATCACTAGTAGCAATGATAATTGAATTTGTTAAGCCCTTTTCCGTGTGAGGATGTGAGCTCAAATCATCGTATCCAAATGACTACAATCACAGCAACAGTTCCTACAAGAAACGTGAACTAAAGTGAATGAATGAGAAACTGAGAAGTGAATGGGGACAGTGCAAAATACTTTTTAAATTTGAGGCCAGTGAGTGCTGTCTTGAAGAAGGCTCAACAGCGCCTTTTCATTCTCCAGAAGCTGAAGTCTTTCTCTGTCTCCCAAAGATTTCAGCTATTTATAGACACTCATGTAGAGAGTGGGCTATAGTTGTTGTTTTATCTGTTTTTTACAACAGTTTATCAGTGAAGGACAAGAGCAGTTTGAATCATGTTCTGTACACCTACTCCAAAGTTATTGGGCCAGCCCGAGGGACCTTCAGACTTCTGAAAGTGTCTGCAATTCTAAGGCATCAATTCTATGTACCTTAATGCAGGCTGTCCGCTGTTTCAGCCATGCGACTTCTAATGCTACTGCTTGCGAATGAATGTAAAACATATGTAAGCCTGAACCATGATTGCATGAGAGTCTATCTGGAAAAGCAGATTTAATAAATATGTCGTGGTATTGTTGTTTTGGCATTGTGCTTCCATACAGAACTGCACCTAATTGCCCTCTGGGATAAATAAAATGTTATTTATTATTATTATTATTGATATTTTGTTCATTGTTGCTGAATTGTAACAATTTATTTCAGTTGAACTTTTGTTTAAGGTAAGAGGAATATAGTATAGAAGTCAATGTGACTGGAGAGGTTTGTATTGGCTAGACCTGTGGCTACAGGAATGAAACTTAAAGGTTATTGATGTGAAACAAGTTTGCACCTAGCTCTCATAATCACATATTAATGAGGCTATAAGATGCAATGAAATCGAGTGAGTTCAAATGTCACTGCACAAGAAAGGAGCAAGAGAAGCGAAGAGCTACATTTAGCCTGGAAATATCATAGTCCAGGATCTGAAATCTGACTCTGAGCCCTATTTGAGGATCTCCATAACAAAACATAACAAAGCCAAACATCCTGACCCCCCCCCCCCCCAAGAAACACAATGAGCTAGTCTAATGCACATTATTAATAAGATTAAAACCTTGATGAACACTGGAAAATCTAGATGCATTCTAGCATGCAATAAACTGTCAAACTTGCCATAGTGTAGCTGGACTGATCTACTTTCTTGGTTAGGCCAACACTATGGCCTGATCAGCAGTTAATCATGGCTCCAAACAGCCAATGAGTCCTTTCCTCTTTGGTGTTCCAGGGAAGTGGACAGAAGTTCCCGAAAAGAATTTTCTGCTATAAATCTAGCCTTGGTTTGTTAGGTGTGTTATCTAATTTACCTCACGTTATACTTTTTTCCCATCTACTACCCACCTGCAATTAGCCAACCTTAGAATCCACAAAAGACCCTGCTTTTTCATGTGTGCTCTGCTGTGTCACAACTATGGACAGTACAAATCTCTTTCATTCTAATGATACAGGTTTACTTCATTCACACAATGACGACACATGTACATCATGCTAGCATTCATGTGGACTGACATGCTCACAGAGGTAAATAAGTTTAAAGACACAGATTTATTTACGTTATTTACACATATAGCTACTATTTCTATTCTAACCCACCTACGTAGACTGCTAAAACCTAACACACACATACACACACTCTTTATCTTACATTAGTAAGGTATGGCATGACTGTTTCCTCATCCCCAAAGATGAAGTTCACTATGGAGCACATGTGCACGTGGTAACCAAGTGGTGATGTCATTATGAACCGAAGAACATGTCGCCTGTAAAAAAAACGTCATTTGAATGTCCTTGGCATAAATCTCTTTACTTCTTGTATGTCGCTCTCCATACATGTGACACAATGCATAATATCTGTTATTTACAGCACAATGCAAAAATTACATGAAAAATAGGACACATATGGATAGACATACAAATATGAATGCACACGCATTTAATAATAATGTAAACTTAGAAAGGGCACCATCATGACCAAGTTAAATGGGACCCTCTGCACAGACCAATATTGTTAAATAAAGATAACAGCCAGTAGACAGTGAGGTACGTATAGATACACTGAACAACATAAAGATAGGGACAAGATAACAGCAGTAGACAGTGAGGTACGTATAGATACACTGAACAACATAAAGATAGGGACAAGATAACAGCCAGTAGACAGTGAGGTACGTGTAGATACACTGAACAACATAAAGATAGGGACAAGATAACAGCCAGTAGACAGTGAGGTACGTGTAGATACACTGAACAACATAAAGATAGGGACAAGATAACAGCAGTAGACAGTGAGGTATGTATAGATACACTGAACAACATAAAGATAGGGACAAGATAACAGCAGTAGACAGTGAGGTACGTGTAGATACACTGAACAACATAAAGATAGGGACAAGATAACAGCAGTAGACAGTGAGGTACGTATAGATACACTGAACAACATAAAGATAGGGACAAGATAACAGCAGTAGACAGTGAGGTACGTATAGATACACTGAACAACATAAAGATAGGGACAAGATAACAGCAGTAGACAGTGAGGTTCGTGTAGATACACTGAACAACATAAAGATAGGGACAAGAGTAGAATGTACAGCAATGGATGAAGGTAGGAAGGGATGTAGATACTATACACAGTGTCAGATGGAGTTGTTACATGACGGTTAGCATGACAGACAGTTTTGCCAGGGAGTTAAGAATAGTTATCAGGGATAGCACTTTGTGAACAGATATGTCTTTACAGAGCATGTCAATGTAGCCTTGTAGTCCAAGTGGTGAATGTGATGAGGAAGAGAGGTCCACTGCTTAGCAGCACAGAGGGAGGACATGTATTGTCCTTTTTGACTGTCTTCGTGGGAGGGAGGACAGAATGCGCCAGTCTGATGAGGAGCCAAGGGTTGGGGCAGGAGTGTGGACAGACAAGATTTCAGTAAAGTAGTGGGGGAGAAGCCTTCAAACAATCCATAGCATACAGTTGAGAGCTGGTAGTCTATTCTAGCTTTAACTGGCAGCCAACGAAGAGAGTGAAGTGGTGTGACATGTTCACATTCAAGAGTATGGAAAATGAGATGAGCAGCTGAGTTCTGGACTTTCTAAAGCTTGTGAATGAGGTACTATGGACAGCAGAGAGCAAATCAGCAGATGAGAATTTGGTGGTTGAGATGGACAGAGTATGATGAATGGAGCTGATCTTCTGGAGCTCATAGTATGCAGAATGACACATGCGAGAAACAAGTCCATCAAGAGACATGTCAGCAGACATTATGTAATCTAAGTTACAGGTTGAAGTAAAAAAACAAACATCAGCATCGCCTACCCAAACAGAGACAGGCAGTGAAGAATAAACTCTCACTCTCCTCTTCGAAAAAATGAAAGCTTATGTTTTTTCGTCATTTAGTTTTAACTTGTTGTGGATCATCCATAGTCTAAAATCAGAAATACAATCTTGGGTGCTCTGAATACCAGTGTGTGCCTGAGAATGAGAACAGCTGGTATACAGCAGAGTGTCATCAGCAAAAGATTGACCAGATATAGAGTGAGATTGAATTAGAGTAGTAAGTGGTTTCATGTACATGATAACGAGGACGGGACCAAGTACAGAACCATGGGGGACTCCTGAGTGAATAGAGACTTGTGGAGGCATGCGACCATCCATTATAACCGACTTTGTCCTATCTGAGATGAAATAACTGAACCCAGTCGAGTGGGGAGCCTAAGATGCCATAGAGAGTACCAAGTCTATGAATGGGAGTACTGTGGTCTGTAGTATCAAATCAGCAGACAGGTCTAATATGGTGAGAAATGAGATGACACCTCTATCCAGAGCAGACAAAATGTCAATTGTCACCTTCAGCATGGTTGTCTCAGTGCTATGAAAATGGTGATAAGCAGACTGCAATAGAGCAATCACATTTTCAGAGTTAAGATAGGATAGAAGTTGCTTGAGAACTACTTTTTCAAGGATTTTGGAATGAAATAGAAAGTTTGAGACTGGACAGTAATTATACACATGCACATATAGATAGAGATACAAATATTAACACACACACATATATACACAAATTATATACACACACTAGTGTGAATATCTCTCAGCATCTTTATAACCCTGCTAACAAATGACCAAAAGAGAAAATCATAGAGAGTATTTTAATCGTGAATATAATAATCATTAAAGAACAAAAATTTCAAAAGAAATTATATCCCATATAGACTTGCAGGATACATAACATAGAAGACACTTTTACCTTGCAGGTATGTTAACCGTTTAAGAGGGTTATCCACAAAGTTTCACATCCCCAGCCCGACAAGTTACGAGATATACACCACAAAAAGTAATCATACCCTACTGGCAAAGAAGAATTCAGTGATGTAAAAATCAAAGACATTATTATATCCTGCATGTAAAAGCTTCTAACCTCTCCCAGGCTAGAAGCTGTCATTTTACAAAATATACATACCCTGCAGGAAGGGTGAGCACAGCTGCGCGAGTGCCTGTGGTTTTAATACGCAAGATAGGATGTCCTGTCACTAGACTTTTCCAGGAGTAAGGCTCAGCCACTAGTGTGCCAGCTGTGACAGGTGGTGGTGGTGGAGGTGGCAGTAGTGTTGCATGTTCTTTACTTAAAGATCCTGGCACACCTGTAATGTTTATATTTCACAACAAAGTTGGTTTCTTGTGTACTAGTTGTTAAGACCACAGCATGTGTCACGCCACATGTCACCTTTTATGCAACAGTCCAGTGTATAGAGGGTAGGTGGGTATCTAGCTGAAACTGCATCAGTATGTCGCTACCCAGGGTGTTCAGTGTGGGATGGTGGTGCTAGATTGGCCCTAATTACAAGTCAGACGCAATGGATGGCTAGCATGGCAGAGTTGAAGGGATGGACAGTACGAGCATCATTTCTGTCCAGTTCTGGCTGGCAGATGAGGAACTGATTACCATAGGAAAGCTAACCCAATTATGAGCCTGCAGACATGGTAGAGCTATCTGTGGAGTTGGGCAGTTTTGTTGGGTGTGGAGTATAGCACAATGTGTGAATGTCAATGAGTGCAGCCATGCAAATGTTTCCTCCGCAAAAAATTATAAGATGAATGATTCACTCAGTTCCTATGCTCAAATGAGGGGAATGTACTTAAACATTCTTGAAAGTTACCAAGTGTGCTTATAGTCGGGGAGTGGACTCGAACAGAAGCACATCAGGAGGAACCATGTCATGTTGAAGAGATCTATGCTGGACCATAGGGTGGCTGAAAGGAATTTGCCAGGTGACTTCCTGCCTTAACAACTGCTGGTGGCAATCTTTGTGTTGAAGTGGTGGGGTGCTAAACTGCAGCAGGCCAGAAGAAGCCATTGGTGTCCACAGTCTGTGTGAAAGACTGGCTGGAGCTGGTGCCAGAAAAAAACCTTTATGCCCGTCTCTTCAAGTGTCAGGACTGGGGTGTATTGCTAACTGCATGGGGAATATCACTTGCTGTGTTGAGTAAGTGAGAAAAAAATTCTTGTCACCGTTGGTTTGGCTGATGGCTGTTCTCGTGCAAATGATGACAGCATGAATTCTTGTTGGGTTAAATGTAGAGATAGATTATGCTTGTAAATTATGTTGTATCTTGCCTTTTTTAATATTCTATTGTGAAAAGGAGGAAATGCGGGAGGTATTTTCAGTTCATAGCAGATAATGTATAAATTGTGAAAGAGGCTCCAAAAGGAGGGAGCAAAACAGGGAGAAGTGAAATTATGACAGGACTATGATAAAGACTTTAAAAAGCGTTTATGATGACTTCTGCATTTTTCTTTGCAGGCTTTTCCTTTTTGCTGTTTTCTTGTGTTGGCTATTGTTTGGTGATTGTGATGGTTGTTGCTGTTCATCTGCTGTGGCCTGCTTCTGCTGACCATCTTCATTGCATGTGGAGTGGCCCTTGACCACTAGACATGGGAAGTTTTGACATCTTCCAACTGTCCTATGCTTGTGTTATTTCAGCGAGGTGTGCGGTGCTTGTCATCATGCAGCAGAGGAGCAGTGATGGAAACCTATGCCCAAGGAGAAAGGGCAAGAGGAACTCTGATTATGCAGGAATGAACAAGATGCCAATGGGCAATCAAGACTGAGTGCCACAATTTTTGTGTATTATTTCCCTTTAGGCGCCTGCTTATGCTTAACCATTGTTGGGCCTCTTTAGGGATCGGCATTGCTCAGCGGTCTGTGACCCAGGCAGCAGTTGGCTAGTTAGTGGGTGGGAGGGAGTGAGGGAGGCAGGGTAAGCTAGAGGGAAGCTCCCATTAGAGGGCGTCTGTTGTTTTCTTTGTTTATATGCTTACATTGGGATGATATAGCAGACTGGGTGACTAAGTCTTATGTATAAGTGGCTTCAATAGCAAGTAGTGTGATATATAAAACATAAATGCATCTTGATTTGGAAGAGAGTTATAAATTTTTCGATGAATTTTAATTACAAAATAGTTACAGAAATGACAAGTGGAAATAAGCCAGGTCATCAAAAACTTACATTTAGGCTAAATATTTAGAATAACTGACCACATCCCTCATTGGTACTTGCAGAATACCAGATAGCACCATAGCAGTTGCATTAAGCACAAACAATGGATATGGCTTCTTTATTAGCATTCAAAACTGCTCCAATTGATGCAAATGCTTCTTTTAATATATAAATATCTGCTTGTAGAATATAACCATTATCTGGTGGCAGTGGGGCATATTGGAGGTGGTATGGTTTTCATTCAGAAGAAGTCAATTGACTTTACAAATTTAAAGACAGTAAAGAAATTGAAGGCCTGTTGATTTTACTTAGAAAAGCACAAAGAATCATGACTAGTATATGGGACAATATTTTGTATGTCTGTGTGTTATGTGCATGTGGGCAGGCATGCCTCACGGAGAGAGAGGGAGAGAGAGCACTATTCGTGTGCTTATATTATAGATGGCCTTGATAGAAATGCATGATTAAAGATGATTATCAGAGATGTTATCGTATACTAAAAGGGGAAGCAGAAAGCTAATACCAAGACACATTGATCCACTGTATAAATGACAGCATAATTTTTACTGCCTTGTAACATACTTTTCAAAGTCTTTATGATGATGTATTGCATCTTGTGGGTATTAGGCATTCAATCAAATCCCTAATGGACTTTGTGCTCCATTCTCTTGTGTTAAGCAATGCTTGCTTGCTTATGATGCTACATGTATTTTTGGTTTCAGTGATTTATCTATTTCATTGCTCAGTCTATTCTACTTTGGTTCGCTCTGATAATGTTGGGAACTTGAGGTTGTATGAGTTGTATGCTTGGTGAGATCAGATTCTGAACAAAGAGATTTCTTGATGAACAGGAGAAACTGCAGAGTACTTGTGCAAAAAATATGGATACAAGGGGAGTAGTCCATAAATGGGATCTGTACTTAACAGGATTTGCTTCTAAAAATTGGTGTACATAATTATAATTTAATTAAATTAGTGTTGAAAATTAGTCCACAATAATAAAGCATTCTGTAATGCTATTAAAATGAATTATAAAACATTTGTGTAATTAATAATTTGAACATTGCAAACAGCATTTGTGCACAAAAAGGCTTCAAATTAAATACTTTAAAAACTACTGTTTTATGCAGCTGATTTTCATAAACTTGTGTATATTCTAAGGATTTATCTATGCAATAAAATTATGCCAATGTTAAAGAACAAAATTCCCTCTGAAGCACCTATTATTAAGCATAAAAACATACACACAAATCAATCAGCATCTCCTCTCACCTTCTAGTGGACTGCTTGCACTCAACAACGTGGGCTCCTTCTCTGAGTCCTTCACTCTGACTCGCTTTTCTTCAGAAGTTATAACTTGCTGCTGGTCAAACCAGCGGGCCAGCACTGAGAAGGAGACAATAATTTCTATGGGCATCAGACTGTCCACAACTGTGTGAGGTTAAGGACAAGGATTCAGTCATTTGCATTTCAATCTTCTTCTCTGAGACGCAGGTACCATAAGGTAAAGTGCTTTTTGCCACATCTGTGTGACTAAAAAGCATGCCTTCGGATTGTATGCAGAATCATGGCAAAATGCTGTGGCTTGAACAAAGCAAAGGATACACAAGAAGAACTGGGACTTGTCATCAGTGCCTGATAACTGCACAACAGTAAAAGATTTTATGGTTAATGTTTTGATTTATGATCGAGATACACAACAGCCTTTACACCTACACACTTCATATCTCACTTTTATAAATGACCCTTAAGGCATAAAAGCTAGTAAAATCACTGTTTATTTTTGAACCCAATGACAATATAATAATGACTTTCATTTTAAACATGTGAAAAAGATGTAAGTCACCTCCAAAAATATTCTTTCATAGTGAATGTACAAAACTGTATGGCTATGGCTATTGCCATTGTTGATGAGACAGGAAGCATAGAAGTGTGCCAGTTTTGCTATCAATAAAGCTCTGTGGACTATTCAGTTAGTGGTGTCTGCTATTCCTATTGCTGACTTTATCAGAAAGACCTATGACCTATAAGCTATTGGTTCTACTACTACCAGACATAAAAATGATGGCCCTCCATCCCCCAATCTCCTTATAGCATTTTTATTCCATGCTTCATTTTATTCTTGCGTGGGAAGTGTGTGTAGGCCAACAGCACAACAGGCTAGTGAAATAAAATAAGCCTGTGATGCCTATTTCTGCATTCACTGCCAGTTTAAAATCCGGCTATAGTTGAGTAATGCAGCTTTCCACGAACAGCCCAATCATCAACTTGAATCTGTAAAGGCTGCTGATGGAGCACAAAGCCTGAGAAACACCACTGAATGAGACTGATGTTGGCATGTTGGCTGTGCAAATAACCACATGGCACATAGAATACCTGCTCCCTTCTCTCTATAATTAGCTCAGAGGTTTGCCAAAGGACTTTAAGATTTTTTGCAAGAAAATCAGAAGTTTTGCCGACATGTTATAAGATTAAGAGATTGTGATAACCTTGTATACAGAAAGTCTGTGAGGTAGTGGAAGTCAGGTTGTAGATTTCTGATCTTGGCCATTGCAAGAAAACTGTGGGATTTTATGACCTATGCCACTCTCCTTTCTTGCATGTACCATGATACTGTAAAAGTGATATATCTATTCAAAGAAATTCTAACCCAGCACACCCCTACCCTACCGTAACCTACACCTCCAAAAGAAAGCAAAATATTCAGAGTTTTGAACCTGAAATATGTCAGCTGCCTATCCTTTTACCGGTACCTGGAGCCTCCTCTGGGAGAGACACTGTCACTCTTCCTTCAATGAATTCAATTACTACTAACTCTAGATATCATAACACACTAATCTTAACCCTAATCTTTTGAGACTTCTTTACATCTTTCAGTCATGTACACGTACTATCATGTATTAACGGTACACTAACCCTAGCCCTTTCTGTGGTTTGTAAGGATTCCTTTTCCCATTGTCATAATGTCAATTTTTTCCAAAACACTATATCCAGCATGCTTTAGGCTTGTCTGTGGCATGTGGCATGTTGTGGCAGCCAGTAATTATGCTGTTTGTTTTCCAGCCAAAGATTGTTAAACACACATGATCAAGGCACGCTTTGTTAAATTAAAACAACAATAAGATGCAAACATCTTGAAAGAAATTTAAATAAAAGCAGTCAATTCATCATCTCATAATCATGAATGAAGCAGTAAAATAAATGAAGTGTAAAGGCAAATAATGAAAATGAAAGATAGTGAAATTTTCATCAAAGTTAACCCAACCACTAAGGTTAAAACTACACCTGGAATCCATCCCTCTGCAAAATAAAGAAAAGGACATACCACACCTGAGTCATGGCCAGGTACTTGACCCTAAACAAGTTACAAAAGTGACAAGTCACAGAACACATCAGATGGCTTCTAACATAAACAGCATTAGTTGACATTCATACGAAATATCACACACATTATTTTATGGTTGACTCAAAATTAGTCACAAGAGCTCATGTGCTCTAAATAGGATATAACTGATGGCCTATAATGTAAGCAGCAATACTTCTCTCTCTCTCACGAACACAAACATCACATTTTAGCTTATGATTGTCTCTGACACTAAAAAAAGTACAAAATAAACCAAAAGTTACTTCAATTTGTTAACACGGCTATATTATCTGTAAATGTTTTTTTAAATATCTATCTGTATCTCACATATGCTAGACTTCCCCAAAATTACTCAGGAATTTACAAGACATATCTAAAGACAAAAGCTGGATTTTCCAGAATTATCCAACAATTTCTAAAAAAAAGTATTACAACAAGAATACAAAAGCTTTGGATCTTGCTTTTCACATATTTTGTTAAATTAAGAGTGGTCGTGATAGGAAGCAACTTCTACTGCTACATGTATCTGTGAACCTGTTTCCCTCCTACAATATTCACCACTCTAGCTGCTGTTATGGTCAATGGCAGGGGTGAAGCAGAGATCTACATGAACAGGGGTACAGCTCGAAGAGGTAAGAAGTTTCAAATACTTGGAAGCAACCCTCTCAAAGGACGACAGCTCAACACCAGATATCCGTATTAGGATCACGACAGCTGCTGCAGCAATGGCTAGACTAGATAGGATCTGGTATAACCGTAAGGTAAGGTTGACTACCAAGTACAAAATGTACAAATCCCTTGATCCTGCTCTACGGATGTGACACTTGGACTCTGCTTGCTGAAGCAGAAAGGAGAATCCAGGTATTCGAGAACAAGTGCCTGCAGAGTCTGCTTCGGATCTCATACAGAGGTCACAGAACCAACAACTTTGTACAAAACAAGATGGCCACAGTCGTAGGCCACCAACAGGAACATCTACTTTCAACATTCAGGTGATGTAAGCTGGTCTTCAGTCATGTGACCCGGCATGACACCTTGTTGAAGACTGTCCTTCAAGGCACCTTGGAGGGTGGCCAATGCCACGGTGACCAGAGGAAAAACGGACTTACGAAGGTCAAAGACTGGACTGGTCGTCCTGTACAGGACCTGCTGACAATAGGCAAGAGAGGAGGGCCCTGTCAGCTGTTGCATCTATCCATTTGATCCCCCTAAACACAGGTGCCAGTCAAGGGATAACTGACTGCTGTACCTATCTGGGAACCTGTTTCCCTCCTACAATATTTACCACTGTAGCTGCTGAAATCTTTTTGTCCGCTTTTGGAAGAGTAGCAGTGGTGGTGGGGTTCACATTCTGTAAGAAAATACAAGAGCCAACAATGAGATTTGAGATTATATTACCAGTCTCAAAACCAGCCCCAATATTATGCAAACAGTCACAGACCCATGCCAAGCAAGACCTCAATTACACAGCAAAGCTAAAGATGGCTTCACAATAAGCAGTCGCAAGATACTGCCCATCCACACAAAAATCTGTACAGTTAATGTCAATAAAAGGCTTTAATAAATTTTCTATTTTGTATTAGTGTACGACTCATAGTTTTGAGAATTTGTGTTATAAGCAAACAGTAATTTTAATTTTATAACTGTTTCAGTAAAATTCATAAGTAGCCCATCCAACAAGAAATGAAATATGAAAACACAGGTGATGATTCACATGACAGGTTTCTGACTAGGGAAACTCACCAAGGGTAATACCAATAACTAAATGGGGTGTAAACTCTTCAAGGGCAAAACAGAACACATGGGCATCTTAGACAAGTACAAATAGAACTCATGTGAGCACTACAGACAAGTACAAACAGAACTCATGAAGGTACTATAGACATGTACAAATAGAACTCATGTGAGCACTACAGACAAGTACAAACAGAACTCATGTGGGCACTGCAGACAAGTACAAACAGAACTCATGAGGGTACTATAGACATGTACAAACAGAACTCATGTGGGCACTACAGACATGTACAAAATAAAACACATGGGTACTAAAGAAAGTACAAAACAGAATACACATAGACACTACACAAAAGTTAAAATATCTGCTTAAGGAATGAAGAATTATAATGGCTGACTCTATGTGCAATGCCCATGACCAAAAGCCAGGAAAATTAATCTGTCATCTGCACCCAATGTTGGAGTCTCATGTATCATTTAAAGAATGTGTGATGTCAAGGAAGATGAAAAAAGGTAACAAATCTTATAGTTACAGCCATTAAGTAATAATAATAATCATTTAGGTTTAATACACAGGTTTCTCAGACAAAGCCCGTATTTCACAAAAAGCCATTGGAGATTTTTACATGGGGCACACACAGAGTATACTGTGGCCTTCTTCTGTTTCAAGTGCCTGCATTGTGGTACATATCTTCTCTTATTCATCAGTATAAATTATCATGAGTACTGAGATCTCAGGATGCCTTTCTGCTCAAAATTTCTCGTTTAACCTTCAACAGGTACTCTTTTGCAGTATTCTGGTCCCTAGTTTGTAGTTCCCTGCCAATTTAATTATGGTACACAGAGACACAAAGAACATTTTTAAAAATACCTTAAAGCCCATCTTTTCCAAAAAAGGTTTAAAAATTGACTCTTACGTGTACATGCATATGTGTGTGTGTGTCTGTCTGTTGTCTACTGTACAGCATGATTAGTTTCTAACACCAGAGACAATATTAAGGGCTTTTCCAGTGATGTTCTGAAGCCAGCCTGATCTTCTGTTAGCAGCTCTTCTGTCGTAGTCCTGATGAGGTTCTGTATGACCTTTAGCATGACTTTGCTTGAGTTGCTGATAAGACATATGGTTTTGTAGTTCTGTAGTTTGTGTCTCAGCTAAGCCCCACAATGTCACCATTACCCAAGTATATGCTTCAACTTCAACCCATGGAGACTACGAAGTGGAAGAGTTTTACCAACTAGATAAGGTTGTGAAGGCAGTTCCCAAAAAGAACATCTTCATTGTACTCGGTGACTGGAATGCCATGGCTGGCACAGATACCTACCAGCAATGGGCAGGAATGGTGGGCAAATTTGGCCTTGGTGAAAGCAACGACAAGGGCATCAGACTCCTAGAATTTGTGCAGAGCCAGAGACTTACCTTCGCCAACACCTTACATCCCCACAAGAAATCAAGGACAGCCACGTGGCACTCACCAGACAAATTGGGCCATAATCAAATTGACTATATCCTGTGCTGCCAAGATGCTTCAAATCCAGCATTAACAGGCGCCGACATAGGTAGCGACCATGACCTTGTTCTAACAAACCTGAAGCTGAAGGAGAAAGCAAAGCAACTCTCAAACACCCCACAAATTCACTTTGATTTGGAGAAGCTTCAAGACCAAAATGTTGAAGTCTTCAAGACCACAAATGGAGGAAAATTTGCTGTGGTGAACCTGGTGGACTTTGATATAGACACCCTTGTGGGAAACATCAAAGAGGTGGAAATGTCAACAGCCCAGGAGGTTGTAAGGCAACAAAGGAATCAAAAACAGCCATGGGTCACAAATGATATCCTAGATCTCTGTGACCAAAGAAAGGCTTTGATGAGAGAAAAGAAAAGCAAACCCAAAGTAGCTACCAAATACAAAGAAGTGAACTGTGTGATCAAGAAAGAGATGAAGGCAGCTAGAGAGAACTGGATCAAGAGCCAATGTCGGAACACAGAGGATGGAGTGATACAAGGCGACAGCAAGAAGGCCTACCAACTTCTAAGGACCCTCACTAAGACAGATCAGCACAAAACCTCAGTCATCGAAGACGCCTTTTTATCATCGTTGAGTTTAAGTTTGTCACCATCTAGTATTTGACTTCATTAATACAGACTTCTATGGTGATGGTAGCAGAGTGAGACAGCTGGTGGAGTGGAGCAGTATAGCTGTGTCATCAGCATGTGACTGATGAGAAACATGGTGAGACTGGATGCAAGATGAAAATGGCTTCATATCCATAATGAGCAGAACTAGACCAAGTACTGAGCCTTGGGGGATCCTACAAGAAAGTGGAGCAAGGCAAGATGTTTGACCATCAACAAACAGTCTGCGTCCTACCAGTGAGCTATAATTAGCTGTGACATTGATATTTCTAGCAGGGGAGTCTGTATCACAGACCACCATGTTCACAGCAGCAAATTTACCTCCAACTTGGTCCTTAAAGAGCTTAGCGACATTTAGGTCCATAGCAAATTCTGGGGCTGGTTGAGTGGCATTTCACTTTAAGCTTCAACTTCTGATAAGGAATGGTCGCTGGCTAAGCAAGCCTCTGGGTATGACCTTTTGCCTTTGTTGATGCTGGATTTGAAATGCTTTGTAAGTTGTGGACCAAATCATTTGGAAAGTGCTAAGTTATCATCCTCAATTCTTTTAGGGGATTGTGTGTTTTGGCTACAGCAGATCTGCTTGTGCTAACTTTAAGATTCTTAGATCCCTTGTGTTGGTTTTACTTAGGCCAGATTTGCCTGCTGAACCTGTTCATTGCTGGTAGGCATCTGCACCAGTCTTGGAATTCCAGCCACCAAGTACAACGAGGGTCTTTTCTGATTACTGCCTTTATGACCCTTTACAGCTGTTCATAAAACTCCTCCGCCTGATTGGGTGCATGGTCAGGAGGTCAGTAATACATGTCCTGTAAAAAGAACTACACAGACAGGCTGGGGTCAATGATACACAAACAAGGGCTGGGGCCAGCGATACTTTAACCAACAGAAACTGGAGAGTGATACTGTAAAGGGTACTACACACACATGGGCTTGAGGTCAGTGATACTTTAACAAACAGTGGGTAGGGGTCAATGATACTTTAGCAAAGGCTGAGGGTCAGTGATACTGTAAAGAGTGCTACACAAACAAGGGCTGAAGGTCATGATATATTAAGAAACAGAGGCTGGAGATTAGTGATCCTCTAAAGAGTACTGCACAAACAATGGCTGGGGTCAATGGTACAGACAAGGGCAGCATGATTGTAAGGCACTGTAAGCACTTACTCGGAGATCAGAGTGGCGCTGATTGTATGCGTAGGTGTGAGGCTTGTGAAAAATGTACAAGGTCCTGTTGATATATAAAAAGTTGATCCAGCATTAATGAATGTACATATAATACCAGCCTATGAAGCCAAAGACTGTCAATGAAGGCTCTGTGAAATGTTCTCAAAACCATCTCAGATAAATAAACTTGGATTTCATATCATATTTACTTGTTGTCAACAGTAGTTCCAGGATACTTGCTGCATTCTCCTGTGTAAATCATGCCACTCATTATCATGAACAGTTGCATTTCAGATCAAACATTCTGCCAATCATTGCCAAGCATTCTCATTGCTGCCATAACACATCTACATCTACTTCTAATGTGCTTTGTAGACATATTCCCTGACAAATAACACATCTACATCTACTTCTAATGAGCTCTGTAGACAAATTAGACCTGTCACCACACTAGGAACCAAAATGTGCTGTTACTTGTTGCAATGACAGTTAGAAGGAAAGCTGCAAATATATCTTTATAATTTTCCAAATGCCCTCAGTCATTGTACAGATGTAGGACACAATTGGCTAATATTGCTAGATTAAGTGTACCTTGCATTGAGCACTTGCTTAGGGGGTAGGTACATATGCTATCTCTCTATTGCTGTATTACCCTTTGAAGGTTTTATTCATTTTAAATCTGAACTTGGCAGTGCAACTTGTCGTGACTTGATATCCATGTTACATCCATTTTACTTCCCTTCACCTGATATCTATTCTCCTATGGTCATATGACTTATCAGTAGATGACATGATGATAAAGTAGTTGACATGATGTTGAAGTCAACCAGCTGCAACTACCATCACGATATGTATAAATATAGGTGGCAGTACGTACTAGCCAGCAATTACCAGCTACTTCTATCACATCAAAGACTCATGATGATCAAGTTGTTCACTGGCAGGGCAAAGAGGAACTTCATCCCTTTGCCCATACACAGACTGCTAAACAAAGCATGACTAGACTCTCCATAACACTGAATGTTAAACACAGCTTGACTATAAAAGCTGTATGCTCTAGGTGGCAGAGGAGTAAGAGAGAGACTATGACAGATCTGTATTTACAAGGGTAACAGAATAAGAGCAGCAAAAGTTATGTTTTATGTAGTACTTTAGTAGCGTATGTCTTTGTTTGTTGAGGGTAGGCGTCGAACGGCGCCCAGGACTGTCCCTTGTATACTTAGTTATGTCTTTGTAGAGAGTAGGGGTCGAGAGGCGCCCAGGACTGCCCTTTCTCACGTCAGCTGCATGCATAAAAGCCAACCTAGAGCTGTCCACCCATAGCAAATGGCCACTGAACCTATTGTTACACCAGAAGTTAACTCAGTTGCATGAGCCACTTGGGGAGACCATGACCAGACAGGTTGGGGTCAGCGTGTCCAGTGGCGCCACGTGGGCTGAGAAAGGTCATGATGAAACCATGGGAAAGAGAAAGATGGTTCTGGAACGTTCGACGGGAGAGAGGATAAGTAGTGTAGCTTTACAGTTGAGAGAGGGCTTTTTGGTTTGGAAGTGAGAGTGGAGAAATGGCAGGCCAGCCGCTGAGTGAGACTCTGAATAAAATCTATAATTGTGCGGCCAGGGACTGACATGTTGGTTACATTTACATCTAGCCCTCGAGCTAAGACAAAGAGGGAGGGAGAGTTTCAGTAGTCATGAATTTGTGGGAATGAATGTGGCCAATGATTTATGCTGACCTGTGCTTCAACATTACATAGTACACAGTAAGCGGTGTAAGCATTTCAATGTTACATATTATACAGAAAATGGTGTAAACATCATTTTGTAAAAGTATGCACTTTTCCACATTGCTCTTATAAATCTCTGACAGCAAAATATGTACAGGAATTTCTCTCATGAGACAATCATATTGTACATTGCATTGTACTAAAACCATAAGCTGAAAATATCATTACTGAAAGTGCGTTTCATGGACAAAGAAAAATAATTCAGCATTAACACATTTGATCTTGCTATTTCAAATACTGGAAATCACATTTTGATTTATTATCTCAGCATAATTTATCTTTTAACAATACTACAGTAAGAGTCATCATTTCTGACAAATAGCAGAGAGATGAGCCAACCCACTTGAAACAAATGCAGAATTCATCCAAATCCATCCAAACTTTTCGGCTCTTCTGCACTTCAGGCTGCCCCATCTGATCTTTTAACTCTGTGTTTGGCTCCCCTCCAACTGGTTCTCTTGGCACAGATAGGCCAGAGTCCAAGAGCAAGCTTGCTGGAGACCCTGCTGATGTCCCTGGCACAGATGTAGCCAACTCCATATCACTTGCAAAGAGCATTATTTGCCAGTGTAACTGCTTGAAGGTAACAGGAATGTTGTCT
Organism: Pomacea canaliculata; assembly: GCF_003073045.1. Classification (NCBI taxonomy): domain Eukaryota; kingdom Metazoa; phylum Mollusca; class Gastropoda; order Architaenioglossa; family Ampullariidae; genus Pomacea; species Pomacea canaliculata. The sequence goes on along the minus strand of NC_037595.1, from coordinate 397,156 downwards.
TTATAAAAAATTATGACTCAAAATTAATCATCATACAGCTGATCAAATGCAAAACAAGCTCATTTTGAGCACATAAAATGTCATCTGAAATTATTAATGTTCAAGCTGAGTTGAAACTCTGGAAAAACATCTGAATATCCTCCCCAATTCAGCATAACTTTAGCAGCTTGAAGTGCTGGTATGCACCAAGCATTTGGAGAACTACATTGGCTGAAGACTAATGACTTCATAGGGCTGCCCATGTTCAACTGGAACATAGAAGATGCTGAACATTTCAGCAAAGTTTACCTCTGTCCTTCTTGTCCTCCAGCAGGTCCCCCTGTCTTGCCATCAGTCCATCTGGTTTTCGACTATTTTTAGTCTTCTCCTTGCTACCTACACCAGACTTTGCTATCTTTTTATCTGGTATCTGTAAAAGAAATATAAAAGGAATTCTATTAAAACCAAAAAGCAACAACATGCACATAGAGATGGCAGAGAGAACGAAATTGGTTGGGGTAATATTACTGAATTTCACACAAATGATAAAAATACTTGGGAGCTATCTTGTGATAAGATTTTGACTTTTGACTCTCTTTTTTTTACTTTCTATAATGAACATGGTGAACATTGAAATTATGATATACTGATAATGATTATTTACTTGACCATTAAAGAATGCTCAAAGCACTTTACAGAATGAAACATACAGAAATAGTCAATGATATTTAAGACACAAATTTGTGTCCCTCTCTCTTGCAGAGATGTACACGAACATATTAAATAGATCAACACATTGCAACACTTAGACATAAAGTCCTGTGAATTATTTGATGAAGAGAAAGACCAGAATTGTTGTTCAGTTAGATGTTACTGTTTGCAAAATCCAAGATACATTAATGACATGAAAAAACACATTGATGGCACATTTAATGCAAGACATGGCTCAAAAATGGCTTAAAACTAAATATTTAAATGATCATTTCTATTTTGATTTTATGTTTTGTCCATGAATGAAATGTCTAAAAATATTGTTTTTATGCATGTTATGCAACCATCTGCCATAGAAATGATCCAAGATAGTGCCAAAACAAACAATTTTAAAAGCTCTAACTTTTTTCCTCATTGTAGCCAATACTCTTTGCCCTCAAAAGAAATCAGCTATCTGGCATTTTTCAGATTGTCCAATCCACAAGCAGACTGACTTCATCCTACTACTAAGATGTTTCAAATTAAGTATCAACAAGGCCAAAAGAAGGGCATATTTGAGTACAATATTGACAATGAACACAAACTAGTCCTAAAACACCTGAAGTTGAAGGTAAAATGCCATAGATTCAACTCCCAAAATTTGCTTTGATCTGAATAAGCTGTAAGACCCAAACAAAGGGCCTGGAAAGCTTATTTGCCCCAAGACTTGGAAAGGTCATTTGCCCCAACACCCTGTTTATAAGCTGTGTTCAGACAGGTTGAAGAAGGATAATCTTTCTGGTTAGGTGGTTTCTTATTTTCTGTGAAAGATTATTACTAAAAACATCAGCTGTCTGGCCCTGTAGGGCACTGACATTGGCATGGTTTCTTGTCTGTAGACACTGAATTCCACAAACTTGACGATGGTGTTCTTCATTTTATCATTTTATGGACATGTAATTGTCAGTCTGTAAAACAAAAAATTCCATAATTTGTTGCATTTAGCTTCAGTAAAGCAATCCAAGACACAACCATCCAACCTCTGTTCTGCCGCATCTATCCATGTGCTCCTCCCAACAGCAGGTGCCAGTCAAGGGATGACTGACTAACTCACACATGTTCTTGAACAGTCCCATCACTAAATCTAGTCTGATAGTGTGTTTGGTGTCCTATTACCAGAGAGCGTAGATATAGAGAGGCTGCACTCTGGTAGCATCACGTTTTGAAGGGACACAACTGCGTCACTACTTTTCTTAACAAGTAAGGACAAAGAAGGAGTGCACCCTCTCTATATCTAAGCTCTCTGCTATAACCCAACATATCATTAAATTCTATTAGACAGCGTAATGGGTAAATGTATGTGCCAGTGTGTATATATGCACCTACATATGTGTGTGTGTGATTGGGTAAGACAAAGAAAGAGAGAGATAGAGACTAACCTCTCCTGCCTCAGGTACACTCTGATCCTGTTTTTGAACAACCCCCATTAACTGTTTGCCAGAAAAGCCAAGCTGCTTTTCATCTTTACTGCCAGCATCTTCTGACAACTGCAGACACACAAAAATCATGCTTCATTCATTGCAATAGTCTGTATTTGATATCCCATCATGAGACATGGAGAGAAACATTCACTCTAGTCAGTAAATGCTCAATGCAGCTTAAGCTCTTATAATATAATATGTTGATTTGTATAGGTCTTTTCCCACCGTTAAAGGCGGACTCAAAGCACTAGGCAGGACTGTCCACAGTTACCGGCGATGGACAAAGCTACAGTAATGTGGGAGAAAAGTGTCATGTTGTAGATGCTTGGTTAATGCAACTTCTTGCTGTACATACCACAACTCGTGATGTAAGTTTTCTACATCAATTCATGTAACAGCCACCTGCAGTCCTGTTGGTGAGTGTGTAACCAATACGTCAATGGCTACGTAGGGTTGGGCTAAGTTGAACAGGAAAAACACAAGATGGTTTCTCACGTTGAAATTTCTTTATTCAACTCTTTTCTCGGTTGCTGGCCTGCCTCCTCTCTCTCTCTCAAATCTCAACAACAGCATGCCAACCACTGTCCGCCCCGCTACTTATATTTCCCTACCCTCGGAACATTCTAGAATGTCGATCCCTCCATCCCCTGCCCCCCCTCGCCCTGTCTGGTCATTGTTTCCACCCAAGTTCTCAGGCGGGTGTAACAATAGACCAGTGGCCGGGGGGTGGGCAGTTCAAGGTCGGCTACCCTGAGCTCAACCAGCGTGGGAAAGGGCAGTGGTCGCGGGTGGACAGTTCACAGTTCAGCCAGCGTGGGAAATAGGACAGCGTCACTCGACGCTGACCTTACAACAACAATTACATACTCAGTACACTTCTAGAGTGCTACACTTACCCGGGGAAAGAAAAAAAAATGTTTCCTTTCAATTTACATTTGAAAAAAACGGAAACATCAACCCGAACATAAAACAAGATTTCCCCGTGAACAAATCTCTACAGTCAAACTGCAGCACATAGACCTAATTACCATAGCATAAGAAGTATTACACATCATGTACATCAATTCAATACAATAAAATATCAGAACTCCCCTAAAGGTGTCTGTCAAAATAAAGCTACTGAAGAAAAAAGGTTCGACCGATCACACATCAGTTTCAATTACAGGTAAGCTAAGCCACCTCTCCAATACTTCCATTACATCGTTTATGGCCAACCATACAGACTGCATCACCTGGTGGGGAGCTTTCTGACTAGAAGCTAAAAGACTTGCCATCTCTTGTCGGACACCATGCAACTTCGCCCTGTCCGACTGATTACCACTTGCACATCGGTGCATAAGATTTAATCTGTCCACCGGTCGGCGGATTCTGTCAGAGCGGCGTAGAGGTTGCTGCTCTTCACTGTCGTTCTCTGCTATCTCCTCACTTTCATCTTCCTCTTCACTGTCGCTCTCTGCTATCTCCTCTGTTTCATCTTCCTGCTCTACTTCCTCCTCCCGGTTTTCTGCAAGTATCGCGGCTGGAATAAACTCTGGTGCCTCTGGCCTCAACTCTAGGCCCACTTCGATGTCTGGAAATTGCATCGGTTCGTCCTCCTCACCATTCCCACAGTCGGGGGGTGTGGCTGCTACCTCTTCTGCGCGCTGTCTGGGTTGTTGTTTCTGGTGGTTCTTTCCTGGGCCAAAGGTGGTGCCCAGCCTAATGCACCCACTGGGAGTAATAGATTGCGATGGAGTGTCCGTTTTGGTCCGGAGCCGTCCTCTCGTTGAACTACATACACCGGTATATTGTTCATTTTGTCCATCACGATAAAAACTCCTTCCTCCCAGCGGTCATCCACTTTGGATGTAATTCGTGGCCCCATCTTCTTTACCAGGACTCTGTCTCCCCACTTCTAAGGTAGCTGCCAAAGCTCCTGCATCGTACCTTATCTTGTTCTTAAGAGAGGCCTTTTCCATTTGCTCTGTGGCCATTCTGTATGCACTACGGAGGCTCTCTTTCAGGTCCTGCACATACTGCCTGCAACTCTTCCCTTGTCGCTTCCCTATGTCCAGGCCAAATGCCAGGTCGACTGGCAGTCTTGGGTGCCGTCCGTAGAACAGGTAGGAGGGTGAGAATCCCGTGCTGCTGTGTATGCACGAGTTGTAGGCATGCACCACAGACTTCAGGTGTTTCCTCCAGTCTTTCTTCTGTTCAGTCTCTAGAGTTCGCAGCATACCGATCAGCGTTCTATTCCACCTTTCCACAGGGTTTCCGCAGGGGTGATAGGGCGTGGTCCTGCATTTCTGGATTCCGGCCAGGCTACACAGTTCTTGGATGAGTTTTGACTCAAAATCCCGACCTTGATCAGACAGAATTCTGCCAGGGAATCCATAAGTCATGAAGAACTCGTTCCACAGAGCCCTGGCTGTCGTTCTTGCTGTTTGGTCTTTCGTCAGTACTGCTTGCGCGAACTTCGTAAAATGGTCCATAATGACCAGTATGTTCTGCTTTTCCCCTTTGACCTCAATGGTGAGAAAATCTATGGTAAGCAGTTCCAGTGGGTGTGATGTCACGATGGTTGACATGGGTGCTTTCTGCGCGTGCGTCCCACTGCGAACGCACCGTTCGCAGCTCTGGATTTTCCTCTTGAGATCAGCCGCCATGAACGGCCAGAAAAAACGCATTCGTGCGTGTCGTATGGCATCGTCAAAGTGGGTGTGGTACAGCTCGTCGTGCACACCTCTCATCGCCTCCTGTCGCATGGAGCGGGGTACCACCAGCTGCACCGGGTTGATGTGGCGTCAGACACACGCCGGTAGAGCACACCATGCTCTAGCATCAGGCTCTTCCTCTCCCTGGCGTATATCCTGGTCTCTGGCCCCGTCACTGCCAGGTCAGTTCCTTCTTTGAGCGCTTGGCAGACAGCGGCTATGTGGGGGTCTTGCTGCTGTAACCTCCGCCAGTCGTCGACTGTCAGGGTGGTGAAGTCTGGCTCCCCGCCCTCCGGCTCTAAGATGCCGTCTGGAATCATGTTTGGGTCCCTTACGACAGCTTCGACGGCTGGGTGAAGTTGTCAGTGGCGTCATTGTCACGTGACATGGGCGTGGTGTGCCGGGCTGTCTGCTGAATGGAATGTACTGGCCTTCCTGCGCTTTTGGCTGTCAGTATGCTCACAACTGCACTTCGATTTACAACTTGTGGGGTATCGTCTTGAAATTTCCTCGCTTTCTCCAGTAGGAACCCAACTTTCTCTAAGGTGTCTCTGTATTCTTCATCTGCTTCTGGCGGGTCCTGCGGTCGCCTTGACAACCCGTCCGCATCGGTGTGTGTCGAGCCCTGTTTGTACACGAGGTCGAAGTCGTACAGTGACAGGATGACAACCATCTGTGGCTAACTGCGTCTAACTTTGCATTCTTCAGCACATGCAAAGCGGGTTGTTGTCAGTAACCACGGTGACGCGGGAGCCCAAGATGTAGTCGTGAAACTTCTCTGTCATGGCCCATTTCAGAGCGAGAAATTCTCGCTTGTGTGCGGGGTAGTTCACTTCTGTCTTGTTGAGTCCTCTGCTGGCGTATGCAATTATCTTGAGTTCGCCTTGTTGATGTTGGTACAGCACGGCTCCCAGGCCAGTGCCGCTGGCATCACAATGCAGGATGAAGGGCTGGGACTGGTCAGCGATGCCCAGCATCGGCTCTGCAGTCAGTGCTTTGATCAGGGACTCAAACGCACTTTGTTCTCGCTCTCCCCACAGGTGAGATATATCTGACGACAGATTGAGTGCACCCGCCTTCTTAGCTGTTTTCTTGAGCTTATGTGGTACATATCCAACAGTAAGGTCGTTCAGAGGCTTGGCAATTTGCGCGAACTGGGGAACCCAGCGCCTATAAAATCCTGCAAACCCTAGAACGCCTTGACATCGCGAACTGTTTTGGGTACAGGCCAACTGGTCAGAGCCTCGATCTTTTCAGGGTCTGGCCTAATGCCTTCTGCGGAGATGAGGTATCCTAGGTGTCTAACCTCAGTGGTGGCAAAAATACATTTATCAGGGTCAAGTTTCAGCTTAAAACTACGCATTCTCTCCAAAGCTCTAATTGTTCTATCTTCTAGTTGCTGGAGATTAGTGCCATGTACCAAAATGTCATCGAGAAAAATAATCAGCTCTGCCAAGTTCATATCACTCAAACAACAGTCCATCAACCGTTGAAATGTCATGGGGGCGTTGACAAGGCCGAATGGCAACCTCTGGAATTCGTACAGTCCGAACGGGGTGGTAAATGCAGAAATCTTCTTCGCCCGCTCGGACAGAGGCACCTGGTAATATGCCTTCGACAAATCCAGGCTAGTAAAAACCTTAGCCCCACTCAACGTTAAAAACAGTTGCTCAATTTTTGGTAACGAATAACTGTCCCTCACTGTCCGCGCATTCACCTCCTGTAGTCTACACACATGCGCAGTGCCCCATTCTTCTTTCTCACCAGCACAATGGGTGAAGCGAAGGAACTGGTCGACGGCTTGATGATGCGAGCATCCAGCAACTGCTGCACATGTTGTCTGACCTCCTCCAGGTCCTGTGGCGGTATAGGCCTCGGTCTTTCTCGAATCGACGGACCTGGAGTCAGTTCAATGTCATGCACAACATCTGTCATGTTCAAGTCAAACTCTTTTTCATTGAACACATCACTAAATGTTAACAGCTTCTTTATAAATCTGTCTTTCCATGTTTGGTCGACGTTTGCACCAAAACGGAATCTATCCGATAGTTCAGGAACACTGTTCTTATCTTCTTCTACGTGGTTTGCATGACAGTGCGTCCTGCCAGCGTCTTGTAAGTCGCAGTTCAAGTCTTGTAACACACTGGGGAGTGAATATTCACTCTGTATGGTGAAAGGTCCGCTATCACACTTTTCCTTCTGATAGTGACTGGTGAATCGGTGGTGTTAACAACGTCACCCTAATCCGGGGAAGAGTGTTTGTTGACACCTTGCCACTCAACACGCACACCCCGTCCGGTAACGCCTCCACTGTCGGCTCCTGGATCAGCACAGCGTCCTTGTTGATGATTGCACCATGCCGCACAATCCCTCGGACATCGGTCACCGAGCGGGGTGGCAGTGTCGTGTCCGGTGTCAACAGTCGTACCGGGCACAGACGTCCATTTGGTGCACTAGTCGCCTCCCTGTAGGCGTGAGCGATCATGCACACACAGCGGTAGTCTTGTGGTGAAGTTCCGCCCCGCCATACGTTCGCACTGCCGGGCGTAGGCTCTCAGGATGTTGGTGCCCGCTATCACTGGCACTCGTGACGAATACTCCGTGTCTGGACAGACAAGTAACACTGTGTCTACTTTACTGTCCACACCAACGACATCTTTAGGCAACCACACCGACACACGCACAACACCAATATAGGGCACAGAATGACCGCCTGCTCCTATCACTTGCAGTGTAGAATCCAGGTTTTCCAGCTGTCGATATCGCATATTTCTGCGAAAAAAAGACTCCGACACAATAGACACCTGCGAGCCGCTGTCTATCAAACAGCGTGACGTCACGCCGTCGATGCGGATGGGTGATTCGCAGCTCGGTCCACCAACGCCTCGAGGTTTGTTTGGTCTGCGCCGGTGTGAGTGTAATTCCGCGAGCACCACTCGACTGGTCAGCGTCACATGTCGTCTGGAAGAGGAGTTTCTCACTGCCACCTGCACTCTCGACCCTGTGACACTGGCTGACACTACCGTGATATTTTCCGGTAACCATTCTTGTGAACGCGCGGTGATTGTAACAGGTGCGTTCAAAGTGTTTGTCAGGTTACCACACAGTTCCACAGTTTGCTGCGGAGGAATATCCAGCACTGCACTGTTTAACCGAACTGGCCGTAGTTCTAAAAGGCCCTGTTCGATGGTGTTGGCGGCGTTGAAAGGAGATGATGATGCTTTCTCACCTTCTCGGCTGGGGTCTCACGGTCGCCTTCTTGGACCAACACTCGCCCCTCTGTGGTGGTCCCTTTCAGTTCGGGGAGGCCCTGTTCTTTCCGCCACTTGCTTTCCTGTCTCCGCCGCTCTCTCTCTCTCTGCACCACCAGCGCTGCATTCACCGGATTGTTGCACTCACGATAAAAATGTCCCTCTTCCCGCACTTAAAACAGTACTTGCTTCTTCTCACTTTACGGGTAGGTCTGTCCTGTTGTACATGGGCGACACGCACCTCTGTACGGGCTTTGGTGCATCTCTCACCCTTCTCACTTGATGAATCACATTTTGAAATCAAACTCTCAATCTGCCGCACATGGCAGTATAACTCTGGAAGGTGGTCTACCTTCCCAGGAATCCCAAATTTATTTCGAATGTCCATGGCGACCATCGGTTCGGAGATTCCCTTGGAGAATATATAATACAGCCTGCGGTTGCATTCCTCCTCCGTCAGGCCACCTAATGTTTTTAGCACCGACATCTTTGTGGAGAGTTGCAGAAGGAATTGTGACAGGCACTGCTCTCTGGTCGGTCTCATCTGACACAATTCGATATAGATGTCGTCTGCACTTCGTAGCTCCCCGAACAGCGCCTGCAGTCTGCAACCAATTCGCTGACGGTGCCATACTGTTTGTCTTTGGTGTGGAGATGTGCCGCTCCTTTCAGACTCCGTCTCAGGAACGCGAACTTCTCCTCGATCAGTGCATCGTCTTGTATTTCGAGCGCTTGCACTTTCCACTGCTCGAAGGTGACCTCTTGGGGCGATGTAGGCGGAAGCCCTGTAAATGTTTTAATTCTGGGAGAGGAACGGGCGGTAGTAATTGCACACGTATTGCCTTTGTCACTTCGTTCCTAGCACTTTCAGACCGGAGCTCTTCTAGCTGGCGGCGAAGTTCTTCGATGATGCTGTCTTTATCTGCTGCTCCGGTGCTGTTTGTGCTGCAGTCAGCCATGGTGTTCTGCCGAGGAATTAAAGTTGCTCCTGTACAACTAGCCCCACATTGGGCGCCAGAAATGTAACCAATACGTCAATGGCTACGTAGGGTTGGGCTAAGTTGAACAGGAAAAACACAAGATGGTTTCTCACGTTGAAATTTCTTTATTCAACTCTTTTCTCGGTTGCTGGCCTGCCTCCTCTCTCTCTCTCAAATCTCAACAACAGCATGCCAACCACTGTCCGCCCCGCTACTTATATTTCCCTACCCTCGGAACATTCTAGAATGTCGATCCCTCCATCCCCTGCCCCCCCTCGCCCTGTCTGGTCATTGTTTCCACCCAAGTTCTCAGGCGGTGTAACAATAGACCAGTGGCCGGGGGTGGGCAGTTCAAGGTCGGCTACCCTGAGCTCAACCAGCGTGGGAAAGGGCAGTGGTCGCGGGTGGACAGTTCACAGTTCAGCCAGCGTGGGAAATAGGACAGCGTCACTCGACGCTGACCTTACAACAACAATTACATACTCAGTACACTTCTAGAGTGCTACAAGTGCTAAGCTACATGCACTGCGGTTGTATCTTTGTGACCTTTGTCTATTCCTGTCTATAGCTGATAGACACAGGCCACACTGTCAAACTGCACGATGACCACTTCTAATGATGACCCATTGATGTTGAGTGACCTTCACCTTGTTTTCTGTCAATGGTGGGGAGGTGATGTTGTAAGGCTGTCTTGCTGGCGGAGAATCAGACAGATGAGATTCGGAACAAGCACAATGTTTTGTTACTGATTTGTCTGACAGAACTTTTGTCTATCTTTAGCTTCTTGTCATCTCTTGAATGTTCTATGAACATTAACAGCTACTTGTTTTAGCAAGTTGTCTGCCCCAGGGACTCTCAATGGCCCCGAGTTCAGAACTGCAGGTCCGAAAGCCAATGGAAAATCCGAAAGTCGCAAATGAAAACAAAAAGTTAACCAGTCCAACATAGCAACAACGCAACAAGGAAAAAAAAAGTACCAGCCTACACAATGGATACCAAAAACACAACAAACTAATAAAAAAAAATTTTAATTGTGAGAGCCGCCTCCCTCAAACCTGCTAGGTGAAGGGATGCCACTTCTTTCCTTTTTTGTTGAAATGCACTGAATTTTTGTAAGGATTTCTACATCAGTGATAGGGCTAAAGAACAGACAGCCTGATGCAGGGCTTAGAGACAAGCAACAGGGACTGGCCATTCTACTGAGTACACCAGCTGTCTCAGACTATAGGGCTACTACACCAATAGTAATGTCTCTAAAGCCTTTCAGCCTGTAACACCCTCATATTTTGAAGGCCTTTACAGTAACGGCAATGTCTGTAGACCTGTCAATCTGTAACATCTTTTCTGTACGACCTATCCAGCATCAACCTATCTAGTACTGTAGCGCCTTTTCTGTTTGATTTTTAAACTTCAATGGCACTATCACTGTTATGACCTAGCTCTCCAAACATCACTCAAAATGACTTCATCATATTACTAGCTTGTCTCTAACCACCTGTATTGTCTGTACCAGGCCAATGAAAGAACCAGTCTTGGATTCATCAGCTTCTAGATCATTCTCATCCATTTCCTGTATTGATTCTACACTGCCTGTCATAGGACGTGAGTGAGTGCTGCCTCTCTCCAGTGCGGACTTGCAGCGAAAACTGCCAACAGACAATTGTTTTAATGAAATTAGTGATTACTGCAGTGAATCTTTCAATAGATCAAATTCATCCATTCATTCATGACTTAACCAATACAACTAGCTATGCTGGTACACTTGTACTGGTCCTTGGCAAGGGTAACTGGCGATACAGCAGCTGACACGACTGGGAATTTAGGTCTGTCTTGAATAGCTGCAAGTTCTGCATGAAATGATGTGGTCAGTGACAGCCAATCTGTTATTTTTTCACAGCCATTTCCTCAGGCACTTGGTCTTGAAAACTTATTAGTGTTGCTGTGCCAAACTCTGCTTATTCTGGCCATTGCTGCAGAGATTAACAAAGATGTATGCCATGCAGCTGCCATCTTTGAACACAGTGGCTACCAGGTACTTAAAGCTTTGACTTCCTCGAGCTGTTTTCTTCTTATTCCTTTCTGTTCAACCATTACTTCCACAACTAGCTTTAGGGTATAAGTTTTATGCTGGGATACACAAATAGTTATACATTAAATTGAATAAAAGTAAATGCTAGTGAAAAGATAATCCATATCACATACGTGTCAACAGGAATGGGAACAGGACTGATCTTGTAGTTGACAAATGGTGATGTGATCTCCAGGCACCTGATGTCTTTTATCACCTCAGGTTCACCTGTGGAAATCACAGTCATAACAAAATACTTTAAACAAATCTGTGCAAGCTACAATAAACTCTTGTGATATACATTTTTCTGGTGGTTAAACTCCAATTTAGAAATCAATCAAAACAAAGAACCAATGAAACATGTTTTGGGAGCAGAATAAAATGAACTTTGTATTGCTATGACAATCATAAAAAAGTTGCAGTAAAGCAATGTTAAGATGTGGCCGACCTTCTCTAAATCATAAACAAAACACAGATGATCCTAGGGTTCATCAGTATAATGAGCCTAGGGTTCATCAATATAAACTTACTTTTAGGCTCATCTGTTGGTTGTGGTTTTTTTTTCCTTGGTCGAATAAGCTTCCAAGCTGGTATGATTTCTGGTGGAGGTGGGGGCTCAAGGGGGCATGAGCGTGTCTGTGTAACACAGACGGTGTGAGGGTAAAGGTGATTCAGGCCATTCTGTCTCAGGTGTTCACTGGCATTAGCCTAAATCAATCAAGACACCGGCCCTTGGTTATTTGATATGGTCATGCTATACACTTCCTTCTTTAGTTACTTGGTTATGCAAACTTATAGCAAACTTATATATACTCAAGGGCTAAAAGCACACTCCTCACAAAAGTGAGTATGCGCTATATATAAATCTTGCATAGTTCTACATACTTGTATGGTTAACTAAAATTGTCCGTTTACATATATGCTAGGAAATAATACTAAGAAGGGACATGACTGTGTGCTAATATGTATTTGGAAATAAAACTCACGAGATACTACTAAGTCCTAATATATGCTTGGAAATAATACTCATGGTGAAAATGGGAAGTATTGTGTAACACATATGACAAAATTACAAAAGCAATTTCTTTTTTGCTAAGTTTAATTGTCGTGCGTTTTTACATAATTTGGTACTATTTTATTTGATGTGTGTTGGTCTCGCAACACTGAGACTACAAGGGGTGTATATTCCTTCCGGTCTACCATGTGTTTTCTTTTTGAGTGAGGGGTGGGACCCATGGGGTCAAAGTACCCACCTTGGGTGTTTGTCCTCATCCAGGTTTGTTATGCCTGTTTTTAAATACTTAAGACCCTGCTTTAAAAAAGTGTTGCATTTTTGTATGATTTACATTGATTATGCATAGGATGATTTTAGATTTTCTGTGCAAGGAGATGAAAGATTCTCCTTGTGTAGCAGGTTTCTAGGGGAAGATGGTTAGAGAAATAAGAGGATATGGGTGAGAGATTTGGGAGGGATGTGGATGTAAACAGCATGTACATATATGTGGTTATTTGTCTACATATTGCATTCATTACTCATTTCTATGACCAGATAAGGGGATTAATTTGTAAGCTTCTGCATGTAAGGGAGAAATGTATCAAGATGGGCTTCAATAGTACATGAGGAAAAAAAAAAACCTATGAATGTAAGCTTTTACATCTTGTAAAACATTGGTTCTTATTAGAGTCTGACATTGTCAATAACTGAGCAAGGCTTGTTACATGGTAGAAACTACAATAACCTGCAATTCCTAATATATTTATATATGTGGTAGAGGCTAGATAAGATGCCAGCTGAAGGCCGATTGGTCAGTAGCGCGGACAGATAGGGCTAATTGGAAATTGAGCACAGCTCAAGTGAAGGATGTGACGAGTCATTGCCAACCAGTAGCCTGGTTGACTAAGGACAAAGTCTATGCTCGGAGCTATGTTCTGTGTTAAGCTAAATCCTTCAGGCGGCCAGAAAGCGGTCACCATAATAAAGAGGTTCCAACAACCATTGGCTACTCGTCTGAGCGTTAATTACAGAGTGAACGCGAGTGTGACCCATGTGGTAAGTCCCCCTGTTACACTGAAGTTCAATTTTAGGCTGGGTTCTGTGGTTAGGTGAATTTTGAGGGGCCAAGATTATGGGGGCAGACATTATTTTTATTCATGTATCATGTATGTCATTTTGTATCAAAATGTTTTTATTTTGTTTTGATTGCAGTGCAAAATTCTCTATTCTTCTATTCATCTCTTCCTCACTTTTCTTTTCTTCTTTTCATCCTCTTTGTTTTTTTTTAAAATTAAAGCTTGGAATGCTGCTTGATGACTTTGTGTGTTCATGTTGCTGTCAGAAAGCTTTCCACCCAAAACCACACACTTCCATATTTAAGCCTGCTACAATTGTAACTGAACTAATTCACTGTTTAGATGGCTAAACACTGTGGCCAGACCATTGGTTAGTTGTGACTCCTAAAAGCCCGAGCACCAACCAGTCTGTTGCTCTTTATTATTCTAGCGTAAAGGATGGAAGCTCCCAGGGAGAATTTTCCACTGCAATTCAAGCTCTTACTGGGTAAGGGAAAAAGAGGGATTCTGTAGTACAGGATCTATTTAATTAATAGAAAATAAGGGAAAGGGAAGAAATGACACATGCACACACACAGAAACACAAAACCCACATGCAGATTTATACACAGCTAATCATTACAGCATATATATACCCACCATCTCCCTAAGCATGGAAACTTTGACTGGATATTTAGCCATATTGCCAAACATAGCAAACACCACCACTTCCGGCTTTTCTGGCACTGGAGTTTCCTCAGGAATAACTTTCTCTTCTATAAGACAGTCAAAGGGTTTGTATTTCTAAATTTTCAAGATGTTAAGATAATATGATCCCAGGAGTTTCTCTAGAATTATAAATCACATAAAATCTCCATTATCTGCTCTATGCTGCAAGATTCTTGTAAAATGTCTAGTGTAGCATCCTCCTGACTGCTACTAAGCAACATCACAACTGGTAAAATGATCTTTTCACACATGTGAACATTAAGCTCTGCCTTAACAAGCTACAGTTGCCATTGCTCACATCTAAAGCACATAACAAGAGCAATACTATACTCACTGATTTTGTCTTTTTCTTTATCTTTCTCTTTGTCCTTCTTGTCCTTCTTGTCCTCTTTTCCACCTTTTGATGTCAACATGTAGTAAGTGTCAGTCAGCAAAACATGTTCATACCAGTGCAGTTACACATGTACACAACTACACACACATTTTCAAACTCTTACACAAACATCCCCACACTATCATCACAAGATGACTATATGTCTAACACACACAGGAGATCAAACCAGTGGCTTACATGGTAATTTGACACCATACATATACACCATGCAGACTCGCACATGACACTGATAGCCAGGGATGGGAAATGTCTAGCCCACAGGCTGTATTCGAACCTCAAAGTCATTTCATTTGGCCCACCAAGGCAATTGTAGATCTCAGTTAATCTATAGGATTTTTTTTCATAGGAACCTAAATGTATATAAAGTGAATAAGAATAATAACAAATTTTGAGGGTCAAGAGAGGAACATTAATTACAGGATAGACAGGACACATGACTATAGTTATGTATGCTTCTTGTTGACTGCCCACACCCTATGTGGATGATTTTGGAGAATTATACAAGCAAGCTGAGGGTATACCACTTCTGGTTTGATGTCAGCTGTTTTATGCATAGTGCTCTTCGACCATGTCACCTCATACAGGAAAAGAATGATTGTCGACATCACTGTGTACCTTAGTGAACAGTTCAGACCTAAAAGTGTTAAACATTATCCTTTTGTGGTTTTCCAAAGGATGAACAAATTAAAAAGCTTAGGCTGGTAAAAATTCATTTGGCTTTATGTATGAATGTGCAAGCATGTCTGTATGTTTAGCAAGCCATGAACTCCTCCATCTGGAGGGGGCATATGTGTACTAGTCATGATGATTATTATTGTACTTTTTCACTGTGTGTACTAAATAGTCATAATGATTATTTTCAATGTACTTTCACTGAACAGCCACAAACTGAAAATTGTGCATTAAGAGAAAAAGGTTTTCTTTTGCTGTTTTTCATAGTAGTGTACTAAGACTGAACACATTCAACAGAAAACAATTCTATGGGCTATGGCACCATTTTTTTGTAGCTGGACCGATCTGCTTTCTCAATCAGAGTAACACTGAGGCCCTACACCAAATCAGTCCGTTCCTCTTTAGTGTTTCAGGGAAGAGGACGGAAATTCCCAAGGGGAATTTTAGCAGAAAACTGACTCGTTCATTGGGTGTGTTATCTAATCAGCCTCGCATTGTATTCTTCTTTCCCATCCATTACACACCTGCACTAAACCACCCTGGTTTTTCTCCAACATAAGTGTGTTTTCTTTGGTGGGTCATTCAACTCAACAGATCTTTATGTGTGTTCTCTGCTGTGTCACAACTACGGATGACACAAATCTCTCTCACTTTTCATCTTTTCCTGTTAATCTGAGTTCAAGCTTTTTGCTCAATATTGATCTGTGCATCTATAACGCAATTTCATATATTCCTGGATTTAATTTTGTGCTGTGCCACTTTTCTTCTTTTCTACACCATTTTATTTCTACTGCTACATCAGCACCATCTTACCATAACTGACATTTGAGATGTGTGCATCAGCAGTGGCAACTTCAGACTGATTCCTTTTCTACAATCGCCAAAGTTTTGATTGTGAGCTGTCACAGCAAGCTTTGAGCACAGTAAACACAGGTCTGAGAGACTAACACTGTGCATATCTCTGAAACAAGTTTGTGGCCTTTAGCATGATGTTCCAACAAGAGTTGTCATCATGGAACCTACTTTCTGTCTGCAAAAGTTAAGCCCCTCACTCTACCAAAGATTGACACTTTAGTTAGTTTATTCATTGTTGCTCCTTTGAGGAGCATAGGACCGCAAAATTGACAGTTGAGCTTCCATAAAAAAAACATTGTACTCTCAACTACTTTTTAAAGCAAATCTTTATTCACTTACCTAATGAAAATACAGACTGCATAGTATTGATGCTGTTATTTAACAGGAGTGGCCACTCTACGTGGACATGCAATAATTTTTTTTACATCAACGTTCATTATTAATGTCTGTGGGCTTTTTTAAATTTATTTTCTTTATTATTATTTTAATTTTTGTTGTGAAGCACTTTGAGCCTGCCTTTGATGGTGGTGTAAAGTGCTATATAAATTTTATTTTTATTTTTATTATTATTATTAGACACTATTCAGACATTCACATTACACTTTACAGTCCTATGTAAGACTTCATACAGAATTCCACATGACACAGATCTACACATCCAGCATTTTTTTTATTGTGATCTTCTCTCAATCCATTTTCCTTTGGCACATGAGTTAGAGTTACCTTTTTCTTTGTCCTTAGCTTTGTCTTTGACTCCATCTTTTGCTTTTTCTTGTTTGTCAGATTTGCCATCTTTAGTTTGTATTGCGTCTATCTTGTCTTCTTTCTGTCCATCCTGAACAACACAGACTACAGGTGAAATGAAGTGTACAACATCACAGTAAAACAAACATTACACCCCTGATTTCAAAGTAAAACGAATGTTACACCATTGATATGACAGTAAAACAAAGTTACACCACTGACATCATAGTAAAACAAGTATTATATCTCTGATGTCACTGTAAAACAAATATTACACCCCTGATTGGATTGCTCAGATCAATTAACAAGAAAATGAAATATTTGTTCAGCTTATAAGTATTATGCATAAAATATATTATAAATACTAAGCTTAAGCTTCAAAACCAAACGATTACAATCTTTTTTATTCAGACATTTCATCTGCACCTCTGCTTGTTCCTATGTATCAGCAATTTATTATCATGTTCATTTCTACACATATCCCTTTTTCTCCAAATCCAACTCCACATCTATGCCCATCTTTCTTGCTCTCTCTCTTCACATTGACTATTGTTAAAGGCCAGAAAGATCCAGTCTTTTATGAGTGAAAGCTGTAACGAAGCAGCCTGCAAAGCTGGTGGGCTGGTAGTGGGGCCAACTACCTTGATGGCATCATCATGGACAATACTGATGACTGCCTCATGCCTTGCTCATGCCAGCTTCTGACAGGATGTTGGTCCCCTCCCAGGCTCACTGTCTACAAAGTTGAACTCTCCATCTTCTTATTCCCAGCCCCTTTCCCTTCCTCTGTTATTATGCAATCATCCATCACTCTCTGTTGTCATGCAGTCATCCATCATCTCTGCATATGATGAGTGGCTGTATCATAATGTTCCTGACAATAATGACAACCAAGCACACAAAAAAAGCTCTAACAAAACTAAGCGACCCTGACCCCTACTATAGTCACTCTTGACAGATGACCATCATGAGACTAGTGACAAGGCATTCTAGATTTAGACATCGTCTGTACACTAAGTTTCACACTAGGGAGTCCTTAGCATGCCCCTGCAGCTTGGCTCCAATGACCAGCAGCCCACCTCCTGCAGGACAGCGTAACCCAGGTACTGTACAACGGTTATTCTTCGTGAAAAGATGTGTACTTGTGACCTTGAACTTCTCACAATTTCGCTTCGCCCATTTTACCTCCCGAGAGAATTCCCCCAGCTGTTTTTCACGCTTGTGTATATATTTGCTGGGATCACCGCGCATTGAGCGCATCTTTGTGATGCGGATAATGGCGCGCTATAAAACTACATCATCATCATCATCACCCACCACAACATAGGAGCAGATACACGGCCTACTGACAAACTAGCGAAAACAATTTTGGGATCCATCAAATATCTCCAGTGTACAGAAGAGTTTTTTAAAGCCTCTAGAGCTCTAGCTGACACGAACACTTCTCCTATCTTCCAAATGTTAGTGCATAAGGTTTCACAACTTACTGGTATAATTATCAGCTGTGGGTTGACTTATGAGATGTGACAAAATTCCTAATTTGACAGCGTACAGAAAACAATAAACCAAATCTTTTCTACAAACACATCCCTAATGATGAAAGCCTTACTGTAGAGCCAGCAGATCTGTCTTTATTGCCAAGATCTGTGGTGCCATCTTTGGATTTAGCAGATTCATGTTCTGGTAGCTGCCATTCTGGAAGAGATGATTTCAGCAGCTGCCAAATTTCATGTCGGTTGCCATACCTGTTAAGTTTAGAACACCAAGCAAACCTGGTAAAAACATTTAGAATTTTGTGGTATGATTGGTTTAGAATAGTTTTTAAAGATAACAAAACCTTGCTCAAAAATAGTTGATTTAATGTTCTGAGCCTTGTGGAGCATCTTTATGCAAAACAGTTGTGGTTTAAAAGTACAAGACTTAAAAGAGCTTTCCAAAAAGTTCTTATCATCTCAATAAGCAGCCAGGATGAAAAGAACCACAGCAAAGGGTCAACCACGAAGCTAGCTTTGCCATTTGCAATAACTTCATTGTATACACTTTATGTGTAGTGGTAGAGACAGGGTTTGGGGCTGTGTCCAGTTTTAGCTTGTGAGTGAATGTTTGCTGCTTTAATGCAAATTTTGCATTTTTAAAAATTATTATTATTATTCCACTAACTGTAGCAGGTGACAAGCAAGTGGTGGCCATACTACAGCCTTAACACCATCTGTACCATGCACATGAGCATGTAGCATATGGTAGGCAAACCCAGTTACAGTCAATGTGGCAGGTGACAAGCAAGTGCATGGTTACCATGCTACAGGTTTAACACCATCTGTAGCATGTGGCAGGCAAACCCAGCTACACTAACAGGCTGTAAAAGGTTTTCACATGCTGTACCAAAGACATGGAATTCATTTGCAGTTCACTGCCTCTTTTGCCTGTAGACCATGCAATCCTTTACTTCGTCTATATTTCAAGACATATTTAAAGACATCTAGACTTATTTTACACAACTAAAGATGTATGACAGAGTTGTTAGAAACATTCCTACAGGAATCTGCATGACTGTACTGTAGTAGTTCATGCTAATGTAGAATCTTGTGAGTGCATGTTAACAGCATAGACAAGCCAGAAACACAGGTTCACTAAGATAATGACATTAAAAATAAACTCTGGAACAATCTACATTGTTCAGTTACCCCTCAAACTACACATATCCTCCAAAAATACCAATTTAAGTAACATAACCTCATTTATACAGCTAGCGTTGTAAAATATTTGGGTCAAAGTTTATATAATGAGCTTCTATGTCAATTTTGTGCAAATCCAAATGAATTTACTGTCATTAGTCAACTGACCATGTTAGCTATTGAAAACAGTTGGGACAAAGTTACAAGTGCACTTAAACTATTGTAGCAGAAGCGCTTGTTTAGGGCAGTGTGTACTGCTGAAGTGATTGTTCCCTCTACCCCGCACCCCCTTCCACCCCATCACTAGCCACATGAACGGCGCAGTGTGAGACGGACGACAACAGTGGGTGATGTAGCATCCAAACTGTCCAGTATAAACAGCAGGTAAAAGTTGGTGCTTGCACCTGAGGGGCGCCCAGTAGTGTAGTGGTTAAAACACTCACTTCTCACCACTGCAGTAAGCAACTCAGGGTTCAGATCTCATCTCGGGACACTCTCTGTACGTGACATCTGTTCACAGGGCTGGGCATCAGGGGGTCTTCTCCTGGTACTCAAGCTTCCTTCCCCCGCCCTTTTCCTCCCCATAGTGCAAAATAGCTACAATGTGGAAGCACTTTCCTACTAAACAAACAAAAACAACAAACTGCTTGCACCTGTTTACTGAAAGGCGGCTGGTTCTGCTTGGAAAAGCAGTAAAACTTTGGTTCTGAGTACAAGAAAAGTACCAATTTGCCGCAAGGTGCTTTGGTCCCGCTGGAAAGTGACTCACATCACTCAACCCCCTCTTTCCCCACCCCAGGGAGTTAGGTGCTAGGTTTTAGTAGACTAGGTATGTTACAATAGATATAGTGGTTGCATGTGTAAATAATGTAAGTAAATCTGTCTTTAAACTTATTTATTTGTGTAAGCGTGTCAGTCCAAGCGAATGCTAGCATGTTGCATGTAGTCCTCGTTGTATGAATGAGGTGAACATGTATCACTAGAGCGAGAGAGATTTGTGTTATCTGTGTAGTTGTGACGCAGCAGAGAACACACATGAAGATCTGTGGAGTTGAACAACTCACCATAGAAAAGAAACTTTTGTCTGAATAAAAAGCAGGTCTTTTGTGGATTTCAAGGTCGACTGAGTGTTGGTGTGTAGTGGATGGGGAAAAAAGAACATAATGCGAGGTAGAGATTAGACGATGCACCCGACAAACGAGAGCTACAATTTTAGCAGAAAATTCTCCTTGGGAACTTCTGTCCTCTTTTCTGGAACACCAGAGAGGAAGGGACTTATCGGCGCTTGGGGCCGTAGTGTTAGCCCTAGCAAGGAACGTGGTCAGTTCGGCTACACTATTAACAAGAGATGTGGGCCCTCTCATGAAATAGCCAATTTATACATTTTAGTTTGTAAATAAACACAACTGCCATGAAAATAAACAAAGAACCTGTCTACTGCAGGCAAAGAATCATAGTTCAACCCCAAACACTGGTCTGCATCAGTATTTAGCAGGTGTTGGTAGGAGACTGTGTAGCTAGACACAAAAACTAGAGCCATGTATTTAGCAGTTGTTGGTAGAGATTGTGTGGCCTGACCTGCTGGCTTATCACATCAAATCACACTTCGCACTGTAGACACCAACAAAATATATATCTTACTGTAGTGGAATCAGTTCTGGCAGCCAGCCTGTCAGACAGTGAATGATCGTGAAGTCCCCAAACTCTAGTCCAGGGCTACCACCACTGTAGCTGAAAATAGCATACATGCTGCAATGGTCAGTGTCATCACCTATTTTGTTCACTTGTAAGTTACAAACATGTTACAAAATTTAGAGCTAAAGGTAGCTTTTCTGAGCCCCCAACCCTGATGACATAATTTTGTGCATATTCACAGCTGTCTTATAAATAATAACCTACTGCTCACAACTGTCTACAGCTGTGTGTAAATATAAGGTTTTCTAAGCAAACGCCTGCTGTGATAAGAAATAAAAGTGTTTAAACATCAGGTTTTCTAAACAAACATTTACTGTGTGTAAAGATGGTTCCATTTCTCTCTCTTACACCCATACACACACACGCATGCATGCAAACGCACACAAACATCAGTAATTACAGAATTAACATAATGCAGTCAGATAAATTAATGCTTATAAATATACTCAAGGACTCGGTTTGCAGCAAGTTCCCATGCAAACTTTATTTTTGCTTGACATTCAGGCCAACCAAGTTTACACTTCAGTTGCTAATGAGCTGCTGGGTCTACTAGGGTTAAAAATAGTATCAAAAATAAATAACTTAAACAAATAATAAATAATCTTTGATCTCATTCAGTCATTTAGTTACTGACAGTATCTCACTTTTATTTTGCAAAAACAAACCTAAGTAAACATTTTAGGAGTTGAAGTAAATGGTGCCATATTCTAAAGTAGCGAGTAAGATGATATCTTCTTTACTTTTCCAGATAAGAACACTTTTAGGTATAAAAAAAGGAGGGAAAAGACTTACTCAAGGGAGGCTGCCTTGATAAGTGCCTTAGCCAGTATCATAGGCCAGAGCTCATGTGAGAGTGAAGTGACTGGCAACAGCAGCTGCTCATTCTCATCAAATGGCATCAGATCATCTACAAGAATCTTCCGCCAACATCCCTATCACAGAAACAGGTTTTCTTGCATACATTAGAACGCATGGCAAAAGGAAGAAAAAAGTTTCAATTTGTTGAAGTCAAAAGTTGCCCTCTTGTATCAAAATGTACTCTATAGTCTTTCATGTCATCATCATGTGATAGTGACTAGCAGTCTCTACTTTATTTTTGATATGCACCAGTCAAGCAGCATAAGCTGGTCTGGTCTGGCCATGTGATCCAGCATGACACTTTCTTGAAGACTGTCTTTCAAAGTACCTGAAAGTACCTGGGTGGTTGATGCCACGGTGGCCAGAGTAAGAACTGGCTGATGTATGTCAAAGGCTAGACCGCTTGTCCTGTGCAGAGTAAGAACTGGCTTACGAATGTCAAAGATTGGATTGCTTGTCCTGTGCAGGACCTGTTCATTATCACCTAGATGCAAATACACTTTTCAGTTGACATCAATCTGATGGCAGGCACCAACAGTGACACCAACAGCAAGACCTTATCAACAGACTGACAGACAATGTGAACAAATATGAAATGGAAATCAGCCCTGCTAAGTCAAGTCACAGTCAACAGAAAACAGCAAAGAGCAAAGCAGAGACTAACATCATTAACATGAATGGAGTACAGTTGACGGATGCGAATGGCTTGAAGTACCTGGGAGTCACCCACTTTAAAGACAGTGTAGCGGGAGAGCTTGTGTAGAACAGCGGGTACCGCTGACAACGCTTGGTCCCTCCACCCCGCATCCCCTTCCACCCCATCACTTGGTCGCGCGAGCGGCGCGAAGGACAGCAACAACGGGTGACGTAGTACCCAGACTGTCCGGTATAAGTAGCGGGCAACAGTGATGATGATGATGTAGTTTTATAACGCGCTAGTATCCGTATCACAAAGATGCGCTCAATGCGCGGTGATCCCAGCAGCCACCAAACTGCAGGTCAAATGATAACTTCAAAAAAGTTTAAACAAGTGAGTCTTAAGATTTTTCTTGAAAGATCCAATACTATCAGACTCCTTGGTCGAGAGGGGAAGCGAGTTCCACAAAAGCGGGGCTACATTGGAGAAGGATCTGAAACCCGCAGTCTTCTTGTTAGCATTCCCTGACTGAACACTCGGTCGTTCAAGTCTGAAGTGTGCTGCTGAACGAAGGTTCCGCTGAGGTTGGTAACAGCGAATGAGTTCTTGCAGATAGACAGGCGCAAGGTCGTGAAGACAGCCATAGGTTAAGGTTAACACTTTGTGCTCAATTCTCTTCTCCACAGGAAGCCAATGTAGGTCACGAAGTACAGGAGTAATATGGTCAGTTGTTTTCTTTCCTGCAACTATCCTCGCAGCGGTATTTTGCACTCGCTGAAGCCTCGACAACTCACTCTTTGAAATCCCCCAGAGGCAGCTGTTGGCATAGTCTAAAGTAGAACCGATGAGGGACACAGCAACTGTATTTGCAGTCTTCTTATTAAGACTGGGTCGGAGTCGTCCAAGTGTGCGGATATGGAAATAACATGCCTTGACTACAGAACTGACATGATCAGACATAGTTAGAAGATTGTCGACATAGAGGCCAAGGTTCCGTACGGAGCTGGAGAGGGGGATTCTAGCTTGACCCACTTGGATGGAGTCTAGAGAGACTTTACTAAGGCTAAGCTTGGAACCACATAGCATCGCCTCAGTCTTCTCGTCATTAAGCTTGAGTTTATTCCTCAGCATCCATGACTTGACCTCTAAACAACAATCTTCTACAGCACAAACTGCCTCATGCACCGACTCACTGTCAGTACTAAATGAAAAATAGAGTTCAGTGTCATCTGCAAACATCTTACGGTTCACATTATGCTTCTCAATGAGAGGACCAAGCTGAAAATCCCTGGCCCCCCTCCCCCGTGGTGCGAAATCGCCTTGAGGTGAAAGCACTCTCCCTTTCAAGATCAACAACAACAAAGCGCCCGCACCTGGTTCCCGGCACTGGAACTGGTCCTGCTGGGTATGGCAGTAGAGCTTGAGACTGAGCAAGCGAGAAGTACCTTAGTGCCGCGAGGCATCTGGTCCGCTGGAATAGCGGCTCGCGTCACTCAGTCTCTTTCCCCCACCCCTGGGAGTTAGGTGTTAGGTTTGAATTAGGTAGGTTAGAGTAGATATAGTATTTGTATGTGTAAATTAGGTAAATAAATCTGTCTTTGACCCTATTTACCTGTGTGAGCGTGTCAGTGCCAACGAATGCTAGTGTGTCGTACCTGTGTCTTATTCGTCGTGTAAATGAGGTGAACGAGTACCACTAGCGCCAGAGAGGAATTTGTGTTGTCCATGTGGTGGTGACACAGCAGAGAAAGAACACGTGAAGATCCGTGGAACTGATGCACCGATTGAAAAGATACTTTAGTCTGAGACAGTAAAGCAGGTCTTTTGTGGACTCCAAGGTCGGCTGCGTGCGGCCGGGTGCGCGATGGATAGAAATAAAAAAGAACACAACGCGAGATAAAGATTAGACGACGCACCCAGGCGCCCAGCTAACGAGAACTAGAATTTTTAGTGGAAAATTCTCCTGGGGAACTTCCGTCCTCTTCCCTGGGACAAGAATGAGGAAGGGACTGATTTGGCGCTAAGGTAAGATATCGGGTGTGGTCCTTCAGTGAGGGTCAGTCAGTCCGGCTACAATAGCAGCTACACAGCAGACATCTACATCAGGGTTGTAACAGTAACAGCAGCAATAATTATCATCAGGTTTGCTATCAAGCATATGTAGTGGGCCGGTAGTCCAGTGTTGTTGTTAGTTTTGGCGGGATCTGCTAGGGCATGGTGAGAGATGGCAAATAGCGGTGATTGGCTATGGGAGATGCCAAATAGCGGTGATTGGCTAGGGTAAAACGGCGTATGGTTCCGACCGTATCAGAGCATCGCGAAAGTTTACCCCTCCCCAGAGGTATATAAGGGCAGAGCTGAGACGAGGAGATCAGATCAGAGTCGGCGGAGACAGCGCGCACAGCTACACGACAAAGAAGAGACAGCTCCGACCTCTAGCGCCTCGGGCGAGCGACGCAGCCGTGACCATTGTACGAGAATAAAGGGTCGCACACCTGCTGACTGTTCCTGCCTTTTCTGGTTCGAGTGTGAACTGTTGTTGTCACCATACAACCCACCTTACCACTCGGTTACATTTGGCGCTGCGAGCAGGATCAGAGTCAGCAGGTGAAATATGGCTGCAGAGGGCGACAGCACGGCAGAGGCTCTACGAACCTGTCATCTATTTCGACTTCAGAAGTTTGCCGGAGGGCCAAGTGTCGACGAGTTTGAAAGAGAGGTGCCCTAAGTCCGATGCCTGAGAGTGCCGCGTGTGTCTATGTTCTCAACGCGCTGGAGGGACCTGCTAGACGGCGAGTGCTGATGTTCCCTCATGACATGATAGACACGCCTGAAAAGATTTTGGATGTTTTGAGAGAGGCATACGGCGAGCGGAGAGATGTTATAGACATTATCGCCAGTTTTTATAACCGCCGACAGCAGAGTGAGGAGTTGGTCATCGAATATGCTGCGACACTGCGAAATTTACAGGCGAAAGCAAATCGCCTGATGAGCGACGCCATATCCAGTACACACCTGGCGACACGCTTTGTGAAAGGACTGAGAAACAGCCAGGTCCGACGTGAAACATCCAGACACCTGGCCGACCATGGGTCTTGTTTTGTCGATCTCCTTAAGACGGCCCGACGGGTAGAGAGAGAGGAGATGTGTAATGACAGGGAGGATGAGATACATCGTCTGACTGCACGAATAACACAGTTGGAGATGGAGGCGGCCACCCGACTTCACACGACACAGCAAAGTGATTTCCCCTCCGAGGCTGATCGTCATCACAAACATAAATATTTGCGACGACAGCAGACAAGACAACGGAGCGGCCAGCGACCAGCACCTCCCCATGACAGCGATGGTGGAGGGGGCAGAAGGCGAGGTTTCTGCAGGTGGTTCAACGTGGCAAAGGGATGGGGGTTCATCACACCTGATAATGGCGATCAAGACGTCTTTGTCCACCATTCAGTTATTCACAAGGCAGGCTTCCGCAGCCTAGGCAAAGGTGAATTGGTGGAATTTGAACCCAGACTGTCATACAAGGGTGTTGAAGCCACGTTCGTCTGTGGTATCGGAGGAGTGAAATGCCGAGGCAGTGATCGCCGGCCGATTTCAAGAGAAAAGTTTCAAAACAAGCCGGTGCAACTACAACAGCGACAACCACAACGACGGCAGAGCCAAGCAGAACTGCAACAGGACAGATTCCATGGGCGGAGCGGCAGGAGTACCTGTAATATCACCAGACGGCCAGTGAATGACAGTGTTGTGTACACAGTCAGGCCCCTTGTTGACGGCCCTGCACGTGCCCGCAGTAACGACATCAAAGCAGCGAAGCCGTCTCCGCAGTTAGAGGACAGTCAACTGCCGGAGACACAAAATTGTCAAGACTACGACAGTGACGAAGAAACTCCGTTTTGGTATACTACTGTCCCACCCCGTCAAGCCAGAACTACAGTGATACCAAAAGTGACAGTACCTGTGGTTCCAGAAGTGACAGTGCCTGTGGTTCCAGTACCTGTGGTTCCAGAAGTGACAGTACCTGTGGTTCCAGAAGTGACAGTACCTGTGGTTCCAGAAGTGACAGTGCCTGTGGTTCCAGAAATGAAAGTGTGTGTGATGCCAGATATGACAGTGCCTGTGGTGCCCGATATGACAGTAACTGTGATTCCAGAAGTGACAGTGCCTGCAGAGCACAGCAAATTGCAGCGGCTTGCTGTGAGACAGGCATAAACTCAGATGCATAGAAAAGTGGTGTGTGACACTATTCCATGACAATATAAATACCATGGACATGTTTTTGTTGTTGCGGTGATCGTTGACACCCTAGATGACACTTTAGTTGTTTATTATGATGACTAGTTGTTTATTTTGCTATTTTTGTTCAATTTGTTTCCACTTTTACACGGCTGCGTCTAAGAAATATCATGACATACGAGACAGATGGACGGAATGCCTGCCCTTATATACACCTCGTGCCCATGCAGCAGTTATTTTGGGAAAAGAATAATCAGTCGGTCAGATTCAGCTGTTAGGCGTAGTACAGATATTTTGTTTACAAGGCAAATCTTTACTAGGTAAATAATACCAGCGGCTGATATGACTAGGTGTTGCTTGCGGCAGCAACAGATCTTCTTTAGAGTTTTAAATATTTGAAGCCCCCCCCCCCCCCGAGGCCAGCATAATTAGGTGAGCTTGAATATCAGCCCTAGTCTTGCTAGCTAAAGCTCATCAGCGAGGACGCTGTTGGAGAAAGAGTCGGCGGGGATGTAGTGGGCCGGTAGTCCAGTGTTGTTGTTAGTTTTGGCGGGATCTGCTAGGGCATGGTGAGAGATGGCAAATAGCGGTGATTGGCTATGGGAGATGCCAAATAGCGGTGATTGGCTAGGGTAAAACGGCGTATGGTTCCGACCGTATCAGAGCATCGCGAAAGTTTACCCCTCCCCAGAGGTATATAAGGGCAGAGCTGAGACGAGGAGATCAGAGTCGGCGGAGACAGCGCGCACAGCTACACGACAAAGAAGAGACAGCTCCGACCTCTAGCGCCTCGGGCGAGCGACGCAGCCGTGACCATTGTACGAGAATAAAGGGTCGCACACCTGCTGACTGTTCCTGCCTTTTCTGGTTCGAGTGTGAACTGTTGTTGTCACCATACAACCCACCTTACCACTCGGTTACACATAGATTGCACAGTTTGCTAGAAATTACAATCCTGTTTCATGGATGTAAAACATGAGTTCTGTTCACTCCGCTCCCTCTGTTATGTGGAGTTTTCCTGCACTGCATATCGAAATTACGCAGCTCTCTCCATATCACAGTTGCAGATCTAAGAAGATGGGACGCAGAGGCAGCACGAAGCAAGACAAGAAGTTTTGTCTGGACAATCAATGCAAGAATCCACCTCTTCCTTCTGTCCTCCTATCCAATGTCCAGTCGATCTGTGGCAAGACTGATGAGCTTGAGGCACAACTTTTGACTTTACAGGGATACTTGTTTGATGACATTTACCAAAACACGACTCAGAATTTCAAGAATTTCAGGAATCAGTTGGGGGCACAAAGACGGAAGCAAAGAGGATCATATATAAGAGTCAGGATCATCAGTCCACTATGTCTGCCCAGCCAGCACCAGCTGTACCGGATTATAGAAGTTGTACTGTCGTCAGTCTGCCGTATTTACCCAGCCAACACCAGCTGTACCGGATTATAGAAGTTGTAGTCGTCAGTCTGCCGTATTTACCCAGCCAACACCAGCTGTACCACATATTATTCAAGGAAGTGCATGTGTGTTTGAGGAGTGACCAGACATGGACTTCGCTTGTACATAAGTGGGATCTTTTATTATTCAAGAAACTGTAGACTTTGGAGGTTTGAACTTGTATGAAAATGGGGAATGAACTTTTGTTTGTAGAAGTTCCATGACTGGAAGGTGGAGAGTAGCTTATGTGACTGATGTGTTATACATGATTGGTTGTTATTAGAGTAACTTTAGTAATTGATGTGTTTATGTGATCTGTTGTTATTAGAGAGGTATTGATTTGAGTTTCTTGTCTGTTCTAGAATAGTTTGCAGTACAGGTCTTGGTGATTTGCTGTAAGAAAGAACACATGTGGGATACAATGTTTGCTTGTATGCTTCATCTGTGGAGTGTGTGTCCTCGACAATGCTAAGATGAACACAGGAAAAATTGAAAAAAATAAGAAAGTGGATTAGTCATTTCATTCATGCAGGACCTGCTCACCACCAACCAGAACAGGTCTAATTGGCAAGACTAGTCAACTACTGCATCTATCCAGTTGTTCTTCCTCACTACTGGTACTAGTAGACAAGCATAACTGTTCAACTGCTACCAGTTATAGGATGAATGAATGAAGCTTATACACCATGGGATCCATTATGTCTGCCATGCAGACAAAGACAGGAGTTCCTGGATTGCCTGAACCAGTCCTTTAGTGAAGGGGCTGATGGTTATAAATGTTGAATCTGTTGCCAGGAGCAGGTCAAACATAAAAAGGAAGAAGCTGGTGACATTGAAAGAATAATGGCAACTGGTTGTTCCTTATCTGTACAATGGCTGGGGCTTTTACCTTATGAGAAAGCGCTGCAACTGGTTCAGACTGAGAGAGCAATGATCTCTTACCAGGGGACAAAATTTGTATGATTGAGAAGCAGTTAGGTGTGGTAAATGCCATCATGTCATGTCATCTGGTAAGGTCTGTGAAGAAAGTTTTACAACAAATATCACAAACTGTTGATAAGGATTCACTTGATCTACACATCTTCCTGCCCAAATAAAGATGTAATAGTCCACAGTTTTAAATATTTCTGATGGCTGATCTCATAACTATGCACTACTAATCCTCCTATCTCATGTATTAATATGATAGACATTTCCTGTACACATAGCTCTATGTATCAAGGTGATAAGCACATTTCATAAGTCTGCAAATCTCTGGGAACCTGTAACACAAAGCCTGGATCTTTCATACAGAAAATCATACAAAGAGCTATAAAAGCCAATTTGTAAAGAATAAGCAAATATGCATGTCCTTTACATCATAAGTTGAAGATCTCACGTAAGCAATTATGCAGATCCCCTTGGTCAAAACTTCCAAGTGTTAACATGTTTTATAAATATAAGGAAAAACTTCTTCATCAGATGATGACATGTACCAATAAATATGAATTCACTCACCATCCAGTAAAGTTTGACAATGTACTTTCCCAGGGGGTTGAAGAGAGGAATATGATGTTTGGCTACCTTGCAAAGAGAATAAATGTGCTCCCACGGGCGCCAGGTGTGGAAGGGGTCATCACCAGGTATTGCAGGGTCAGGGACTTCTGTAGTATTTTTGTTAGTACACAATTTCCATAAGATTGTCACCTGACTGATGATGTAGCGCATCAACTGCACAAAAAAATGTCCATACCTCTTATGCATTAATGCTCCACCAACTGTAGCTCAAGTATTATGCGCTAGAAAATCAACTGCAAAGTGAAAATTGTTGGCCAATGTTCACTAATGACATCAGCTACAAAGTGTACCTTGCAGATCAAATCTTATTCACTGTGTTTGTTTGTGTGCATATGTGTATATGCATGCCTGTGTATGTATATTTGTGTGTACATATGTCTATTTGTCCATGTGTACATGTGTGTATTAGTCCATATGTACATATGTTTGTGTCTGTATGTGTGTATATGTATACAGATTGTGTTGATGTTAACAGATCAGCTAGTTTTCCTATCATTACTGCCACTCTTCGTCCTTCCTGCACTGATCAAACATGATAAATGTGTATGTGTGTCATCCCTGCACTGATTGAGCATCATGAGTGGTGGTGTTGCACACCTACCCTTTATTCCCTTTGTCTTAATAAGCTTATAAGTTGTTCACCTTGTTGATAAACCAGTTGGTCTTAGTGAGATCAGGACAAAGTTGTTCCACTCATTAATAAGCCACTTTGACTAAAGCTATCTATCAGCTGACCAATCCTTCCTGGTGTGAACCTGGTCTAGAGTGAGAAGCAATGATCATTGCCCCAAGTTTTGTTTTGAACCATTAATAAACAACATGACATATATAGCAAGAACGATCATGTACTCATCCCATTTGCAGTGAGTACACAGCACTTCACATAAAGCCATTGTCAGTCTAATAGCATACCGATCCTGAGCAATGGCACCACACAACAAACCTTCAGCAATCTACCTTGTGGGAATGGGTATTGAGCTCCACAGAAGGTTCAGGAAAACAAAAAGACCTGTGAGATGGGCAATGCCAGCACACAACAGCGGGCTTCTAGAAAAGTCTGGTCTGCATAGTGTCACGTGATCTGTTCTGCACAGTGCCATGTGATCTCTGTTCTACATAGTGCTATGTTCTTTATTGCCTTCGCCTTCATTCAACCCCCCCCCCCCGATCTGTATACTTAGCTTCAGCCTGACCAACTCTCTGCCTGGGATTATTGCCTTGTGCTAGGTAAATAACTTTACCTTGATATACCTAAGCAATTAAACTAACTGTACCTCAAGTTAAGTTTTACCTCGCTTTCATGCAAGTGCTCATTGTTGGAGACAAGGTCAAAGTCGTTGCACATACTGTCAACATCAACAACTACTGGCATCTGCAAATACAAAATAATTTTGTAAGATTAATATATGATTAAAGCATAGAACATGTACAAATTTGTATTTGCTTTGTATCATTAATTTAGTAATGTTTTATACAATAAGATTTGCAGCAAATTCTTCCATTTGTTTTTCAAAAGAAAGCACATGGCGGACAGGAAGGAATTAAGTACCCTTTAAATCTCTAGACACACGAGACTAATCAAAATAAAATTGTGTTAATACACATGACACTAAATCTAACAAAATATAAAATTACTTAGTATTCTTGCCCTGGGTATTACAAGACATTTGTTCATCCTTTGACTAGAACTGGTCATTAGGGGCATGCACGTTCAGAGAAGCCTCAGCAGAAAAGACCCCACTGAGGCCTGTCTGAAGCAATGGTAAGCAGGTCCTGCAAAGGGTTGACCTGCTTCACATTTATAAGTCATTTCTTCCTCTGGCCAACACAGCTTTCATCTCTTTCTGAGGTCCCTTCAAAGACAGTCTTTGACAAAGTTTCATGCCATCCATAAAGCAGGATCATTACTACAAGGGTCTTGTATAGATTGTACCTGGTAGTAGACCTGGTGCTACAATATGAGACTTGTGCAGATTGGACTAAGTAGTAACATGAAGGTATGGCTGTGCCATACTCCATCCAGCTTAGCCATCACCACTGTTTCTGTTGCAATCCTGATAAGGATATCTGTTGGGAATCAGCTATTTTTAAAAAGGGTACTTTTTGAGTACTTATAATTGTTTATCTCTTTAAGCCATACTCTGATCATGTAGAAATCTGCTGTAAGTGTTAACAATGACCATGACTTTGCTCTTGTCAATGCTGATCTCCATTCCATGAGTATTCAAACTGTTTTTCAGTATTTTGGTAGGATTTTGCAGTTTTCTGGTGGTGCCTGTTATGAGATTAATGTCATTTACAAAGCACAGATTGCAAATCGGCCTTCCACTGAATGAAATGGAAGTGTGATGGTCGCAGAGGGTTTCTTGCATAGTGTCCCCCAAATAGATGTTTAACAATACAGGTAATAGGAGGCTACCTTGATAAACACCTACTGTAGTGTAAAAGACTCATCAATACAAGGTCATGGTTGCCTGTACATGATGCTTGATTTTAATCACTTCCACAGCAAGAGGAAGTTGATTTAGTTGAATTTGTGGGTGTCAAGTTGCCATTCTCAATTTCTTCTGAGGATGTAAGGTATTGGCTAAGGCGAATTGATGCTCTGCTCAAACTCTAAGATCATGAGAACATGATAGGGCAGATCTAACGGTGAAAAACAATGAGCCAGCTGTAAAAAAAGTTCATGGCAGGCGCTTTGGAGGCCAGGACATGTAATTAAAATAAGTACAATTACAAAAGGTCCTTGGCACCAGGTGCAAACTTAGGTGCGTCCCATTCTAGGTCTACTGTTTGCCTAGTAAAAGGTGGGACTGCATGGAATTCTAAGTGTACTAAGTGCTACTTCTTCTTGCTGCACACAAAGGCTTGGAGGTGGGCGGTCACAAAGTCAGGGAAGGATGGTATGTACCTTGTTCTGGCTCAGACACAGGGACTGAACATAGGCTGTGAAGATAGATGCTGTCAGACAGCACCAGTGACTGCAAATAGACCAGGAGACTGGCAAGCAACCTTAGAAGTCTGGTCCACTCAAACATTGCCTGGGATTCCAGCATGGTCACAGCCCAAATGATGACCATGTCCTTGTTGCGATGTAGAAAAGCCACATGAATGATATTGAGTTGAACCATGAGAGGGTGGTCAAAACGGCAGGTCCATTTTTCCAAGAAACATGACACAAATGGTGGCATTGCTATTGGACAGTGCACATCACCTTCACATCCATGCTTTATACCAAGTTCATTGGCACTATCACATACAATCTATTTTAGTTTTTCTTTATCTTAAAAAGCCACCATTTAAATTTTGTACCATTTGATCAAATAGGATTAACAAGAGTTAACACTGTTATATGAGAGCTTGAAGTCAGACCATACCCCCTACAGGACAGTAAACACCAGATTGCAAGTACACATCCTTTCACAAAGAATTACTGTATTACAGTACTTGCTGTTGACATAGAAATACAGTGTTCCCTCGCTACTTCGCGGTTCATCTATCGCGGATTCACTACTTCGCGGTTTTTTTTGAGTGAAGTATCGATCGATATTTTCGTGCTGGGAATTATCGTTCTACAAAATACCATAGATACTTCAACAGGAAAAAGACGAAAAATGTAGCTATATTTGTATTTCTATTAAAATACTATGTTTATTTTGTAGACAGAAAGAAAGAAATAATTGTGAACGAGAAATCCATTGCTCTGCGTAAGCGACGAGCCATGATTGTTATCTCCCATCTCGCAGCCAGTTCGCATCAGTTTTCTGGGTTTCTTTGAGTACAGTTATAATTTTTTTTTTACACTAATTTGTTATTGTACTGTATTAATACCATGATTACTATATTACTTTACACTCACATGATATTGTTTTACATGTATATTGTAGCGGGAGCGCTAGTTTCGGTCAGCGGTACTGCTGACAGCGCCTAGTCCCTCCACCCCACACCCCTTCCACCCCACGCGTGGCCGCGCGAGCGGCGCGCAGCGCGGGACAGGGCAGCAACTGCGGGTGACGTAGTACCCAAGCTGCCCTGTACAAAATGCGGGCGTACAGCAGCGTCCGCGCCTTTTCTCTTAGAACGAGAACTGGTCCTGTTGGGTCTGGTAGCTAGAGCCCTTTGAGTCTGAGTTAGCGAGAAGTACCAAGGCGCTGAAATGCATCTGGTCCGCTGGTAAAAGCGGCTCGTGTCACTCAGTCTCTTTCCCCCCTTTTTTCCCTCCTGCGAGCTGAGCAAGCGAGAAGTACCAAGGCGCTGAAACGCATCTGGTCCGCTGGTAAAAGCGGCTCGTGGCACTCAGTCTCTTTCCCCACCCCTCGGAGTTAGGTGTTAGGTTTCGGCTAGGTGAATAGGTAGGTAGGCTAGTTTAAGTTTGGGTAGTTGGTTAGTTTGGTAGGTGTGTTGTTGGCAGATATATATATTTTGTAAATAAATTTATGTCTTAAACTTTAGTACAGTGGAACCTCGGTTAACGAACGCCTCGGATAGCGAATATTTCGGTTAACGAACAAAAATTTCGTTAAAAGTTTGTCTCGGATAGCGAACAAAATTTCGGATAACGAACAGCCACGTGAACCACACGTGACCGACCAGCATGTCATCATTCGATCTCGAGACACAGTTACGATAGGTCGTTCCTTACCTGTGCGCATCCTTAATTTCTTATTTAGTGATTGTTGTGCTTCATTTTAATAGGTTAGTCCTCGATCATGGCTCCAAAGAAGATTAAGAGCAATTAATAGCAGTGAGGTAATCACAAGGAAGCGGCCAACAAATGAATTGAAAAAGGAAATGATTTCAAAGTATGAAGGTGGCATGCGTCTGTCGGATATGTGATGTCGTATTACCGAAGAGTTTTACCAAAAAAGGCAGAAGGAACAGACACTGGACAAGTTTTTTCCTTTAACCTCAAAGCTACAGAAATGGGAAGTAACCCCCGATGTTACAGTGTCACGTGTTCTCATGGAGGGGGAATCCAAGCAGTAATTACACCCTTTCTTCCCCACATCTGCTTCCCACCAAGCCGTCAAAACGGCAAGTTTTCTGATGTTGAAATGCTTTCGTTAATGTTTTTATGTTTATTTAACTCCATTTATATTGCATTATAACTGTTCTCATTAAAACAACTACCTATACATGTATAGCCTGTAACTTTCAAATATTAGCGAGTCAACAGGGGCTGGGAACCAATTAAATCTATTTCCTTGATTTCTTATGGAAAAAATTGTTTCGGATAACGAACATTTCGGATAACGAACAGCTTTCCAGAACGGATTAAGTTCGTTAACCGAGGTTCCACTGTACTTGTGTGAGTGATAGTGTCAGCGAGTGCTAGTGTGTGTACTGTCCCTGTGTATGTAGTCGTGACACAGCAGCAGAAGAGAACACACGAGAAGGTCCGGCGAAACTGACACACCAACCGAAAGGACACTTTACGTGCAGTTAGTAAAGCAGGGTCTTTTGTGGGCTCCTAGGTCGGCTGTAGCTCGGGTGCGTGCAGAAATAGGTTTAGAAGGAAAAGAAAAAGAACACAACGCGAGGCAGGTTAGAACTAGGCGACGCACCCGACTAACGAGAGCCAGAATTTTGAGAGAGAAAAAATTCTCCTAGGGAACTCCCGTCCTCTTCCCTGTACCGACAAAAGAGGAACGGACTGATTTGGCGCTAGGGTGTTAGTTAGAGACAGGGTGCCGGTCAGTCCGGTTACAATATATTATTATTGCATGTAAGTCCCTATTTCGCGGAAATTCGTTTATCGCGGCTGATCATAGCACCTATCCCCCGCGATAAACGAGGGAACACTGTAGACTCCATAGCCACACCCCTTACAGGTGATTGTGGCAGATCTATTGGATCTAAATGGGCCACAGAAGACTGTGATGTCCAGATGAGACCAAAAATCCTTTGATCAGACTCACAGTCATGGAGCTATGTTTCAGTAAATGTCAAGAAACGAGTATCCCTATGTAGCTGAAAGTTGTGTACCCACACCTCAAGCTCATCAATTTTGCTACAAATCGACTGGATGTTAGATAACAGGACAGATGAAGGTTGAGGAAAAGAATCGACAGCAGCTGCAGACTTCATACAGAGAGGAGTGGCCATCATTTTAGTGTCAAAACCAAAGATAAATGCAACTTGTTAAATCTACTAAAGAAAGGAAATGCTGTTAACTCACTTCTCTTCATCTTTTGGAAAAGAGAATAATCGCAAACCTTTAGTTCAAGAGTTGTGACAACTCGGCACAACGCACAATGTATCACTAGGTATCCTAATGCAAAACACTAATACCAAAGAGGTTTAACTTTGCCAATACTCATCACAGGAGGGCGTGGCCACAGATACATCTGGTCAGCACGGCTTCACTTTTGCTCTTTTTTTCTTTGATTATTTTCTTTGGCACATAGTCTTAACTGTAAGACAAGCTGACCATCTGGAGTAACACTCTTATCACAGGCCATAATTGAGTTCATGAGCTAGGTAATACTCGGTGTAATATACCATTATTTAGTTTATGATCTCAGAAAGATTTTTTATCGTGCACCATTACTAAATTTGTGATCAAGCTGTGTGTTGACAGCAGTAGTAATGTTTCTCAGTAGTTTTTTACTGATAGGCAATATGCTTTACCATATTCTGTACATGTATGTTTTCAGTATGGGTAAATCATTGCTTTTTTGTGGATTTGTTACAAAAAGTAAGATTATTTTTCACAAATCTGTCACTTAAAGGGCGTGTGCTGACATCTTCAGAATAATGTGCAACATTTAAAATACAGTACACATTCAGTTCATGGTTGGTCTCCATCCATTTGTATGGTTGTGAATCATAGACAATGATCACAGACAGGGAGTGATGCATTCAAGAATTCCGAACTAAATAATGAAAGAAACTGCTCTGTATTTTGTATCAGGAACACAAAACAAAGGGTTTTATACACAGAACAGTCAGAAACAGGGCTTGCCACCATCAAGCAGCAAAAACTAGCATGGTATGGCCAAGTTTTGAGACATGAAGCCCTAACAAAGACAAGTCTTCCAGGGATGCATGGAGGGAAGGCGCCATTAGGGTAAAGAGAGAAAAATAACTGGCTGGTGAATGTGAAAAAATAGACAGACTACCCAATGAAAGAACTGTTCTTTCATTTCACTGTTCGCATAGGACTGGCCTCAGTAGCAAGCCATCGTAACTGCTCTCTGCATGTGCAGCTGGTGGAAGTTAAGGGACAGATGATGATAATGATGATGATGATGATGATGATGATGACGATGACATGCTCCATGTGCAGACGGTGCCAGTCTAGGAAGTAATGATGATGTTGACAGGAATGATAGATTAAATGACATTATTGTAAAAACCCCTTAAAGATATTTTCCACAAAGTAAAAATTAATGATCACCAACAGTATCCTCTATTTGTTATTAATTTTTATGAAATCAACACCATACATCAACAAATGATGTTTCGTGGCCAAAAGAAAAGTGTCCCTTGACCTTGTCAATTAAAAAATCTTGTGGACGTTTCCAGTGATCCACTCGTAGTGATGATGGTACTTCCAGTCTTCCATCAGGATCTTCAAAGAAATGTTGTTGCTAAGGACAACAAACAAATTTTTGGTAAGGACACCACACGTTCTTCAATGTTGTGAATTGACAATAAGGCATGAACACTGTTTAATGTTGCTACAACAGACAATGAACTCTATGACATTTTGGTCATAATGGTCACAACAACCTTCTTCTTCAACTTTATTAAAGGAGATGACCATAGAATCTACACTACTTTTCACATTGGCAGACATAAAACTTTCCTTGATGCTGTTATTTTGCTGTGCATGCACGTGTAGCCAGACTGACCCTCGCTACTAAAGGCCAACACTTTACCCTAGCGCCAAATCAGTCCCTTCCTCTTTCTTGTTTCTGGGAAGAGGACAGAGGTTCCCAAGGAGAATTTTCCACTAAAAATCTAGCTCTCGTTAGCTGGGTGTGTCATCTAATCTTTACCTCGTGTTGTGTGTTTTTTTTATTTCTATCCATTACGCACCCGCACTCAGCCGACCGAAAAGTTTAAGCTCATAACTCTGCTGACTCCAACAAAGACTCATCCATTCTCTACAATCCATCAGCAGATTGCTATAGTAGCTCATATCTGCCTTTTAAGTTCTGTACCAACATGAAAACTAGAAGAAACATGAAACAGAATTATGCATGCTTATATACCACAAATAAAGTCTGATCTTTATTGTCTATTTATGTGCAACAGAGATAGAATTTTTTTTGTTGGAAGCTCATGAACTAAACAAACTAAGCAATGAGCTAAATAAACAACATGCAGTCGCATCCCACACACCCATACAATTACCAGAGACGGCACTAGAAGGTTGTGGGGTCTTGGGCAAACAGAACTGTGGGGCCTTTGGAAGCAAATACAACATATGCACTTGTTAGTGCGAAACCTTGGGCGGTTGTCCTTGCTCGTCGCCCCCCTCCTCTCCTAACGCGGGCTCTGCTATTACTATACTGTTAACCACCCTTCCTCATAATTAAAATAAAAATAAAACTTACTACTGTTGGGGATTTCCCCTTCTTATCTTCTTTTCCCTTGTGGGCTGCATCCTGCCAGAAAAAAATTCTTTTTATGCCTCAGACAATTCAGCATAAAAGCAATGCACATTACAAATATCATTTGACAGAACACTCCTATAAGTACATGCAAAATCCAGTTTCTGTCATTTTGTGGGCACAGTAAACAACCTTTTATGATAAAAATCCCACTTAAGCTTCTGTAAGTAATTTAACTGATCAATCCTAATATCTTACCATAAGAGCCATCTGTCCTCATAAGGCACATTTGACAATGTAAGCAAAAATTAAGTCAACTATGGCAGTAAACTTATCACAAAAAATAATCAAAATAAACTAAGCAATAATTTCTGCATAAAGGCGCCTTTCTTGCCTTAAATTTGTAATTTAAAAATATCGCAGATGTCTAAGTACACCAATTTCTGTGCAGTACCTATTATAGAGAATAAATTGTTTTTTACTCAAAAGCTTTATTGAGAAGCTAATCATTTCACTATAACATTTCTTCTTTTGAAGTCTATATTCCCTTTGAGAAATGAGCAAAAATTAAAACACTAACATATCAGCACAATGCACACATATGGCTAACTAAATGAAGGCTTCTCACCCATTTCTCAGCATTAACATCAGCATCACTCCACTCAGGCCAAATAGTAATTTTTGGCCTCTTCTGTTCTTGAATACCTGCACTGGGTCCTGCAGAGTTAGCCCTGGACAAATAATTAAATAAGAAAGGAAATGAGTATTGTGTGACTCTCTTGTAAGATTTAAGCAAGAAATAGTGAGAAAAAAAAAGAGTCCATTTACAGCACAAGCAATGTTTACTTGTGCATGCGTTCATGTGTGTGAGTGAGAGAGAGAGAACAGAAGAGGGAATGAGTGAGAGAATAAGGAGGAGAGATAAATGAGTAAGCAAGGAAGAACATAAGTTTAATAGTTAATTTACTGAGAAAACCTTTAAGTGGCTTTTAGCATGCAGCAGACTGAAACAATAACTACAAAACTTCTCAATAACTGTCGCTATGCATAACAATGTTTCACAGATATTTCTGTGTGCAGATCTCATGCTCCTGGGTTACCTGTTACTTTTTACCTCTAAAATACATGAACAGATACTAAAATATAGAATATTCATTCTTTAGAAACTATCAGTAAAGTCAGCTGATTCATTATATTGTGCATAAAAAGTGCACTTTTACCATGACTGACAATGATTAATTGCTAATATTTCATTAAGTACCACTTGAAGTAAAGACTGCAAGGTTGTATATTTATAGGATATGAAAACGTGCACGGTTTGACAACCTGGGTGTAGAGTAAAAGGTCAGATGTAAGGTAATGGGAAAGGGGCACTTTCCTGACTCCCTGTGTTCCATTCACTCCTTTGGAATGAAAACCAGGCCTGTCAGTGTTTAGGGGGACTCCACCAATCTCCTAGCTCAATTCTTTAAGCTACTTCCATTAAGCCACAGACTCAACACCATCAGGGGATGAATTTTTGACCTTCGAAAATTGTTGTGGCCAAGTGTTTGGAGAAGGTTGTTAATCCCCACCGTGGCTGATCGCCTGGATCCTTTACAGCTTGCATACAAGCCATGTAGGGGTGTGTCTGATGCAACTTTCACGCTTTTTAATGCTATCCTACAACACTTGGACACTTCTGGCACCTATGTTCGGGTCCTGTTCATGGATTTTTCCAGCACCTTCAGCGCAGTCCAGCCACACCTTCTAGTCAAGCGCCTACTAGACCTGGATGTAAACACTGGCCTAGTTCTATGGATCCAATCATTCCTGAAGGATCAACCGCAGCGGGTGGGTCTCAGAGTTCCACCGACAGGTAATGCAGGGTCCAGCAGCTCGTCTGACGGAGTAAATCTGTCAACGGATGGAATGATTCTGTCAGATGAGCAGATCCTCAACACGGGTACCCCTCAGGGATGTGTGCTTTCCCCCATCCTGTTCTCTGTATATACAAATGAGATTACTATTAACAGTGCTATTCTCAAACGTGAAATATGCAGATGACATGGCCCTTGTGGGCTGCCTGAAAGACGAGCAGTCCCTGTCACAGTACCTGGCCTGCGTGGGGAAACTGGAGGAGTGGTTTGAACGCAGCTTTCTGGAGCTGAACGTTGAAAAAACGGTGGAGATGGCCTTTGGAAGAGAATGTGAAGGAAGAGATGGCACAACCCCTCTCTCCCCACAAATCCAAATCAAGGGACAGCAGGTGCAG
The DNA here is from genome assembly GCF_003073045.1 of Pomacea canaliculata. Lineage (NCBI taxonomy): Eukaryota > Metazoa > Mollusca > Gastropoda > Architaenioglossa > Ampullariidae > Pomacea > Pomacea canaliculata. Next base: position 356,652 of record NC_037595.1, on the reverse strand, counting down.
AGGGCTGCTGTGTTCAGGTACCTTGGTACAGTGATCGACGGGAGGCTCTCCTTTAGTGATCACGTGAACCAAGTGTACAGACAGGCCCAGCAACGGCTGCACCTTCTGAGGAAACTCTGCAGCTTCAACGTCAGCTCTGGGGTGATTGAGACTGTGTACAGGTCTCTTGGTGAGAGCATCCTCTCATTTAACATTGCTGCCTGGTATGGTCACCTCCTCATCAAAGACAAGGCAAGGCTGGCCAGAGTCATCCACCAGGCCAATAAAATTATTGGTAAATCACAGCTGCCACTTTCTGACTTGTACCTTCATGCAGTCAGAAAGATGGCACATAACATCATTTCAGACCTAACGCCCTCTCCATCCCAATTTCCAGCTGTTGCCCTCAGGCAGGCTCTATAAACTGCCACGTGTACGGAAAACTGCCTACCAGAGGTCCTTTGTGCCAGTAGCCATCACCATCCTAAACAAAGGTACAAGGACTCAGGAGGAATCAAACACAGTCTGAAGAGAAGAGGGTGCTGCATCCATTATCAGCCATCACCTTGCTGAATGTGCACTCCCTTTCGAACAAGCAATAATGTATCTTTACTCCTAACTGTGTGTGTTAGATGTCTGTATGAGTATGTATGCCTGCCCTTGTGAGCAAAAGAAAAATTTCTGTCTTGGGTCTCCTCGACAGACAATAAAGTCTGATTTGATTTGATTTGATTTTGATTTTTTGATTTGAATTAGTGAACTAACACTACTGGACAGACTCTGTACATATGCTAAAACAGAACAGCCATCTTAAAACTTGCAATGTCATATAAATCTAAACAAAACATAAACAGGCATCTCCTCCTTAGATTTTAAATCAAATAACTAAGGCAGTTCAAGAAAAAAAAATGTAGTGTTGACAATTTATGAAAATATGATGGTAGGTCATCCCAATTATTGCGACAGTCTTGCCTTACCCGTTCATATATGATAAATAGCTGGATTCACACTTGTATCCCTTAGTTTCTGATCAACAAACTGCTTTACATATAGTTCGGTTCCACTGACTCTTCAGCACCCCTAAACAATTGTTAACAACTTAAAACAAATACTTCAAAGCTCACTTCTTCCATAATTACTTAGCAGTTTAACATTCTTCTCAACTGACACAAGTACTTTACCATTTAACACTCTTTCTAACTGGCACAAATAATTTGTGTCTTAGGATATATGTGGCAGCTGTGCTTTTCGGATTCAGTGTTTATAAATGCTTTCATTAAAAAAATTGCTTACTTTGTGAATGCTAACCGGTTCAGTGTCTAAAAGTATGTTACAATTAAGCCTGTTTAATTTGGTTCTTCAATATTAATTATTCTGCTTGTCTTTATTCATTTACTTTTGAGTGTAGCTGTTTGCTAAAATGTTGTCACTTTTTATATACATGTATTCTCTTTTTCTCGATCTTAAATGAATTTTTCTGATTATCGTCAGCACTGAGAAATATATTTTACTGGAATCTTTAGCTTCATGAAATAAATCAATATTATTACTCGTGTGTAGCGGGTGTATGGCTGTCATGCATGTGTGCGCGTGTGTGTGAGAGAGAGAGGGAGAAAGTGATCAGCTAGTGATCAGTGAGAAAGCGATATTCATCATATAGGAGTAAATGATGTAAGGTACATCAGTTGCGACCATTATATGTAAATTTATAACTATTTTCTCAACATTAAAAGATAAATTTCTTGCTATTAAATTGAAAAATAAAGCTTATGTATCACGTGATACAATCGTTAGCTTGAACAGAATGTGCTTATACTGTCGATGTGCTAGTTAAATAACCGAAAGCTGGCGCCATGTTGTATCCAAGACGCGTATTCATTCTTTATCTTTCGCAAAAACCGAAATGAAAGCTTACTCTCTTGGTGTATCTGAAGTCGTTCGATTCACTCCAGAAGCCCTCTTTCCACCTGCCATCTTTGCTGGCGTTCAAAAGAACGGACAATCAAACGACAGCAGTGGATATGTGTATAAGAGAAGGCTCTGGCCGACAGCACGACCACGTTGCCAAGGGAGGTCTAAAGGGCATGACGCATGCGTGGCAGGATTGAGGTGTAACCCTTGACGTCATGAAAAGATGTGTAGATGACAGCATGACACAGTGAGACAACCATACACACCAGTCATTTCCAAAAATTACCCATTAGCAAAAATGTTCACGAAAAAAGTTCAGCATGTGCATCAAGCTTTTATGTACAACTTCAGCTGTGGAGGTTGCTTGCCAAACAGCATGTGACATGCTTACAGTACGCGTCACTGTACTTATACATGTACATATATATACTCAGTCCCTGGAAAATAAAACCAACCAACCGCTGATCAATCCTAGCAAAGTTTAAAATCATACTGCAATGCAAAAGATAAATAAATTTATATTTGTATGGCACTTAAGAACTCTTTCTTGGAAGTATTTCACACCTTCACTTTATTTACTATTTCTCATGTCTGGCATATCCTCCCCATTGTGGGGCGATCCGGTGATGCAAAGGCTATATATAGCGCCTGTCACCAATACAGTGCAGGTTATGGTGGCTGTTCTGGGTTCTGGGTTCAGCTCTCGTCTAGGGCACGCTGCTTTTGTTTGTTTTTTCTTCGTGTCCTACGTCTCTGCTCAGGCGATGTTCCTTTTGTATCTTTAACGTGTAATTTATGTTACTGTAGCGTGAGCGCTTGTTTAGGGCAGCGTGTACTGCTGACAGTGCGTGTTCCCTCCACCCCGCATCCCTATACAGATTCCACTCCTGTTAGTAGACTAGGTATGTTACAGTAAATATAGTTGTTGTATGTTTAAATTATGTAAATAATTAAATGTATGTCTTTAAGGTGACCAGACGTTTCGGGGGCGAAAGCGGGACACGTGCCGATGATGGTGTCCTCACCGTCAAAGAACGCCGAAAAAGTTGGGGGGGGGGTGGGGGTGCGCTGTGGGGGGCCTTTCCTCTGACTTTGCAGGATGCGAATCAGCGTATGGTATTCAGAATTTTAAAGACAACCGGGACATTTGATGGACTTGCCAGAAAGCCAGAAAGTGGGACATGGGGCGTCCCACCCGATGAGCAGGCGGGACACGAGGTCAAAAGCGGGACGTCTGGTCACCTTAATGTCTTCAAACTTATTTACCTGTGTGAGCGCGTTAGTCCGAGCGAATGCTAGTGTGTCGTACGTATGTCCTCGTCGTGTGAATGAGGTGAACGTGTATCACTAGCGCGCGAGAGAGTTGTGTTGTCCGCGTAGCTGGGACACAGCAGAGAGAACACACATGAAGATCCGTGGAGTTGATGCCCCGATAGAAAAGACACTTTAGTCTGGGAAAGGAAAGCAGGGTCTTTTGTGGACTCCAAGGTCGGCTGAGTTCGGGTGCGTGGTGGATGGGGGAAAAAAAGAACACAACGTGAGGTAGAGATTAGATAACGCACCCAACAAACGAGAGCTAGAATTTTAGTGGAAAATTTTCCTTGGCAACTTCTGTCCTCTTCCCTGGAACACCAAAGAGGAAGGGACTGATTTGGCGATAGGGGCCGCGGTGTTGGCCTTAGTGACGGACGTCGTCAGTCCGGCTACAATACATATAATATCTGCTGACATGACTCTTGATAAGTATGTTTCTTACATCGGTCGTTCTGCATACTATGAACTACTCTCTTCTTGCTGACTGTCCACAGTACCTCACTGATAAGCTTCAGAAAGTCCACAACTCTTCTGCTCGCCTCGGACTCACAAATGTGAACATGTCACACCACTTCTTCACTCTCTTCATTGGCTACCAATTAAAGCTAGAATAGACTACAAGCTCTCAACTCTATGCTATGGATTGTTTGAAGGCTTCTCCCCCACTACTTTACTGAAATCTTGTCTGTCCACACTCCTGCCCCAACCCTTGGCTCCCCATCAGACTGGCGCATTCTATCCTCCCTCCCACGAAGACAGTCACATACGGACAACGGACGTCCTCCCTCTGTTTTGCTAAGCAGTGGAACTGACCACGAATTGTTTGCTTCAAGTGGCTTTCTACAAGGATTGGTTAGGACCAGAAGTGCTAGAACCCATAAGTATCAAAGAATGACTCATTAAAGTTAAACCTTTTTTTTTTTTTTGAGTATTTGCTCTCCATCTTTGATTAATACGAATTACTTGTTTGTTAAGAAAAAGAGCGTCTGTTTTTCATTTGCAGACACGGATACCAGATCTCACCTGGACGTGTGTAGGGGGATGTCCAACACTCGCCTAAAAGGCTTGATGGAGTGACCACACGTCGATCTTACACTGTAGCAGAAAGAAATCTGCAGCACCATCCTCTGGTCTTGCTTTATTCTTTGGTCTAAAAGTCCAGCTATCACAACTTCTATTATGTAGACCACCATAATCACAGTGCCGAGCTTGCTACCCTCTCCCCTCCCTCATTTTTCCATCCTGACCACCAAAAGGTAGTCATCGAGGTGCTAGACTTTATCTTAATAAACTACAGACTCCATAAGAAAGAATTCGAACTATATAAGTCTTTCATCAACATTTTTCTTCTAAACCTTTATGAAGAACTTTAACGCTCGGCTTCTTAAGCCGAGAATACAAATACAAGGCGAGGCAGACAGCTCTTCTGACCTTGCTTCCAAAAGAAAACAAGTTATTTAGAGTTTGTAGACGTTTGTTGTTGGCGATCTCTTGGCTGTTTACATCTATCGACGGGATACAATAGTTGTATATATTGTCTGCTATCATCGTCCCACGTTTTTACTTTAAGAGGAGGAATTATGAATTTTCCATCACAGACAAGTCTTTCATCACAATGTTGCCATGAAACGTTATTCATTATCAAGAACAAGAATGTTTTCCAACGGCTGTAAATGAAGCTACAATTAAACGAAGCAGACGACTGGGACGCGTCTTCACAATTTTCAGCAATGGCACATGTCTGCTGCACATTCAAGATGTCAGTCAGGTACGTGGGAGGCTTGCACACCTGTATACCTGCACACCTGTACACCTGTACACCGAGCCTGCAGCTTAAACACTTATAAATAATATAAGTATACAGACTTCCTCCCTCTGTGTGATGTGTCTTACACTACCACAGCACAACCCTATGCTCTGCAAGTGGATATCAAATAAAATCTAATTTATTTAGCGTTTTCTGGAAAATTGATTACTAGTCTTTTATGGAATAAATTTGTGGTACAAAATGGATCACGTGAAATACAAGTGATCATTCTGGCAGTTTCACACACGCACACACACCGTGCTGTGAGAGCAGTAACTGTATGCTGAGAGTTTTCTACGTCGTCTTCAACAGTCAAATAAGAGAGATGTGTACATATATACACACATGTATAAGCACTGGGGATAGGCTCAACTCGCACTTTGTCACGGCAGTGTCCAAGGTTAAACAGACAACCAAAGCACTCATCATGATTGTAGCGGTAACACCCAAGTGTTCTTACACAACAGCGACTGCTACCTGTCCTCCACGAATGTTTGGATGACGTCACGTGAGACAGTTGCATAAGTTTCTCATTTCCATCTCGACAGAACAAAGTGTAGCAAAGGGTACAGTGGTCCATAAGGTTACAGTCATGCGTGCTGTAAAGACGTTCAGGTCAACGACGGACTGCTGACATGTCCACTCTATGATATAGTTCAATAACAAGATTTCTCTCAAGGGGAATTAGAAAGCACATGCAGCACCATATCCCGCTCGCTACACACACCAGCGCCAACTAGACCCCCTCCTTCCTCCTCCCACAGACTCACCATTCATTCATTCTCGCAGGCCAGCGTTCAGAAGTTTTACGGCCTTCTCCTGTTAGTCCTGCATCCAGGCACACAGAATCGGTCAGCCGAGTGCAACAGCAGAACTTTCCTGACAGGACATGATGATGACATGGTGCTGGCTTCTGACAATATCCGCAAAGGGTCTGTAAGTCTCTTTGGTCTGCCCCGAGTAGTGATCCACTTACATTCCAACAAACGGACACCACTCCACCGACACTCTTCCTGTCCTTGTTGTTATAGTAATGGATGGGCGACTACACTAGTACGCTCCTGAGACAGCTGTCGGTATACAGACTATAGACAAGCAGAGACTAGACACGTTGGTATACAGACTATAGACAAGCAGAGACTAGACACGTACTTTGGTATACAGACTATAGACAAGCAGAGACTAGACACGTACTTTGGTATACAGACTATAGACAAGCAGAGACTAGACACGTTGCAAGCCGGAGCGTTTGCACACAGCCGCAGAAAGTGCCATTGGCAAATACTCTATGCCTGCTGTTGGTCATAAAGGGAGTGATGCAAGACACCAGTGGATGGTCAAAATTCATCAAGAAGTCTATTATGTAGAAACTGCCCCACGTCTTATGAAATGTTTTTATCTCTACATCAGATGTTTGGCACTAGGTTATCTTAGGTCGTCTTAATTTCCTTCAGATGCCCAGAAAAGCTCTGTTTTTATTACCATGGAACTGTTATCTCGCCTGAGCACATGACTGATATATCCACACCTTTTAACCACTATAAATATAATTGAGGTATTGAGGCCATGTTTCTTTGAATATAGTGTATACGGAATTTTTTATCGCGATCTTTTAAGTCCAGAATATTTGAAGGTTCTTCCAGGCTGGTGGTTTGACAAAATGATTTTGTCTCATCATATCACTTTCTGTCACTCTCCAACATACTTGACAGGCATAACAATGTTGCCAAAATATAGTTCTGATATAAATTGTTTTGTGTGTTAACTGTACTGTGCACATTTCCATATTTGTTCATACTCTGAAGTGTCCTTACCTTAACAATTCCGTTCTTCTAATCCTTTCATCCCCATCCACCACTTCTAAGGTTGGCAAGATAGGGCAACGTATCTGGAGTTGGCTATTCATGGTCTTCTACTGGAATAGGGATAGGACTTGAATGTTGTCATTATCTCTGCTTTCTTCTTGCTGATTGTCTCTTCTATTTCTAGTATTTATTCCTGGGTGGTATGGTCGTCTTGCATACGATGGTGAATATGAGACAACAATGCAAGATCTTCTGCACAGTCCCTTCCTAGTATTTATGTCAGATTCCACCTGATAGCGCTTGGCATTGTTCTGGTAGTCAGTGGAGAAGCGGATAGCCGAGTGGTGACAGCGCTGGAGTTCCAACCCAGAGGCGTGTCGGTTCGATACTTGCGTGGTGCAGAAAACTTCACTCAGTCGACTCCACAGAGGGTTGGGCAACGCAAGGCAACGAAGGAGAGATGGATATCACCCTCGCATAAAGCTGGCCACGAGAAAACAGGTCTCTAACACCTCACTCCCCAACGACCTAAAAAAAAAACAAGGTTAGTGGACGACCTTTAAATGTTTTATTACCCAATGAATTGTTATACTGCCGACAACACGCAAACCCTAACTCCGCTTTTCATTTGAAAAAAAGTCAGTGTATCCAATACTACTTCATCCCAAACCATATCATCCCAGCCACATGGACCTCACCCCTAAGACAAATGGACCCTTGCCATGACCACGTTAAATCGTCTCACATATGAGCACACCGTGAGAATACCAAAAATCAAACACACTCAGGCCGGTAATAAACGAATCAGTCATCGATGACACAAGTAGTTAGACATTTAATACAAATCACCAAACTACACAATAAACAAAGACAAAGACTTGTTGGTGATTAAAGAGAAAATTGTATTTGTTTTTTTTTAATAGAGGAAATGTTCAGCTTTGCAAAACTCTTCAGGATTTCACTCATTTTTGCTCCTGCAAGAGCTGGTAAAATAAATATGCATGCTGCCTGCCACTGTCACTTCCACACTCAAGACTGTGGGGAACATTTCCTAGCCCAAGGTAAGTGCTAGCATTGCGCTACTGTTTAACTGTTCACTGGCAAGTGAGCAGTACATGGTGGGCAGCTGTATCATTCAGCTATGTCCATAGCATCGTCTCCAAAACACCACCACCACCACCACCACCACCACCACCACCACCACACCACCACCACCACCATCAATCAATCATCCATCCATCATCCATCATCAATCCATCAACCATCATCATCATCATCATCATCATCATCATCATAATCAATCAATCAATCAATCAATCAATCAATCAATCATCATCAATCATCATCATCATCGTCGTCATCATCATCAGCTAATCCCGTCCTATGATGCCCTCAGCAACACCTGATCAAAACATTCACAGTCTGCAAAATGCTTAATCACTGAGTACAGAAACAAACGATCCTCAAAAAGCCAAGACCCACACACATGTCCAACCTGTACTGTAAAGTAGGACCTCTCCAAGAAGCAGCCATACAAAGACTGTGTTCAGTCTTTGATATCTTTACACAAGAAAGCAGACCTTCTAGTCTACATGCACATTCACGGCAGACCATATGACCCACACAGCAATTATGAACAGAGCATATGACCCATGCATAATTAGAACAGACCATACATGATTTTTTTTACCTTTGTTTTTATACTCAGTAGGTAATTAATCACTAATTAGTAGAATCGTTTATAATGTTATGCTAATGTTGTAGGTCCCTACAGCCTACAGGGGTTGTAGTCTCTTCTAGAGTGCATCTGTCTCAAGAACATCAGTCACAGCATGTCTACAGGGGAAGAAGGGGGCGCTATAATGAAGCTTCTTTCCAATACAAACGTATAAAAATATATATCCGTAACTATCTAGCTCGTAAATACACAAAGAACGTAAGGCCCACGCAAGGCCATGTAAAAGAGGCCACTCGGCCTCGGACAAATACAAACACTTCAATTTTCCGAATCTGCGGGCTGGCGAGCGGAGGTCCGTGAGAAGCTAACTTGTGTAGATAAAGTTGGTGGGAGTATAGCTTCCCAAAGAAGGGTGGATATTATATATATGTACACTACAAGCATGAATGATATATGTGAACTGTGCATGATACGTGTGAACTGTGAATTATGCAGGTGGACTGTGGATGGTAAGTGCAAGCTGTGGAATACTGACTGTCCAGCTCCTGTGGAGCTTAAGCTTCGTCAAGAGTGAAAGACTATCGCCAACAAGCTAAGTAGCCGAGTAGCTATAGCTAGCCACGGTGTTGAGATAATTGCTGTCTAGGTATACATGACTTATGTCTTCTATTTGCTTAATTACATCTCTCTCTATATATATATGTATGTATCCACGCTATTGAATGCAAGTGTGTGCTGTAACGAGGTGGTTGAGTGTTGTAATTAAGTGCGGTCGAATGCTGGTCAGATTAAGTATCTATTGTGAGACAGAGGACCCAACCTTTACACTATACTTAAAGAATTGAACTATATAAATATAGAATGCATTATATACGTACAGAATGAATTGCATAGCTATAGAACGAATTCTATAAGTATAAAATGCACTGTATAGCTACAGAGAGAAATTAGAGAGCATTCCCCTCTTGGCGCCCCCTAGTTCCCAGGCGCTCACTACAGCGGTGACAAGCGAGAAAATGTTTGTGAGGGATTATTTGTGGTTGTCAGTTTGAGAGTGTGATGCGTGTGTTAGATCGCTTAGATGCTGTTCAGGAATGTGAGTGCTGGATCGCGGTGCACGTGGCGCGCACCCGCATTTTGTTTGTTTGCTTGTTTGTTTGTTGTTCTTTTTTTTTTTTTTTTTTTTTTGAATGACCTGTTATTTTCGACAATTTTTAGGGAGAGACATGCTAAGAAACCTTAGCTAAGGGCGGGACTTAAATGAGGAGTTTTGTTGTAGCCTCCTGGTGATGGATGAACGAAACGACATCTTAACGCTGCACCTTGCAGTGAACGTGTTCTACTTTTATTAACTAGAGTTTAGAGTTTTTAAGTTGATACTTTAAAGGGACTATTCACAAAGTGTTTTCTGTCCCATTGTCTTAATGCTCCGAAAGCTTTTTGGTTCTTACGCTGAATCAGAAATTGTCCAGATTTAATTGAGGAAAAGTTTGGAGAGATATTTTGGAAGCCTATTTGGATGGAAAAGGGGGACAGTCCCGTGATGGGTCTTTTGGGATCCTCCACTCTCCACAATCAAGAAACGTGACCATGCTCCATCTAAAAGTCATGTGCCTCCTCCTCGCTGTCTGAAGAATTATCATCGAAAGGTCTAGAGAATTTTCCAGAGTGACATAATTTTTTTGGCCATGAAGAAAAATGAAAATTAATTTCTAACCCTAACCCACCACAGAGTCGGTGTAGGCCACCCTAGGGGATGCAGCCGAGCGGTACCTCATGCCACGAGAGTGTGGATGAGACTGACCCAGACTACAGACGTCTAGCAGAGCTAGGGCATCGCACGACCAGCCGATTGATTGGTGTGGGGCAACACCAGCCTCCTGTCTAGGAGAAGTCTGGGCCAAAGTGGAATGCTGGAATGATGGACCCAGGCCTGACGAGAGGGGGGGACAGGGGGGTCTGGTGTACCCGGGCCCGCGGCTGTCAAGGGGGCCCGGCCTTGGTCAGTGGATTTTTTTTCTTCTTCTCCTTTTCTTTTTCTTTTAAAGAAAGGTCTAAGGACAGAACACCCAATCATTACACATGCAAAAGTTGAGTTTGAGTGTAGATATTGAGATTCGAATTGTAAACATACATTATATACTGGGAAAATAATTTACGATTACAAGTACAAGGGGCCCGGAGAGGTCTGTCCCGGGGCCCGGGCTGGCTCTCGGCGGCCCTGGATGGACCGCAGCCCATCAGTGACATCAGTCTTCAGGATCCCATTCTCCCCCGACACACGTCGCCCTGCACGGCAAACGCAGAGGGCCTAAAGAAGGCAGCTGAGAAATCAGAAATATTGAAAAAGGGAGGGACCAAAATACAGAGAATATGAAATAACCAGATGAGTTTTAACGAATAAATGAATAAAGGTGAAAGGAACTGTGAGACAGAAACAAGTACAGTGAGGAGGAAAGAGGCAGGCCACTATGTCACACATCAAGAGAGAGGTTGGGTGTCCATCCCCGCCACTACGGGGTCCAAGACGAAGGGTTATGCTAATCTGTTATTACTGGGTTAGGCTGATCTGGTAGTACTGGTCGTCGTCAATAGACGCAATGCTTGCTGAGACTTGCCAGTTAATCCTGTTGTGGGCGGTGGTGAGCAGGTCCTGAGTGGAACAACCACCCCACTCCTTTACGTTTTTAAAGCCATTTCTTCCGTCCAACTCGCCTAGGAGTAAAGTCCTGGCCACTGGCGACAATAAAAGCAGCTGTCTACATGAATGGATTAAGCTAGAAGAGTTAAACAGCTCTATGTACTTGGGAGCCACTCATTTTTAACGGGTGGCAGCTCCACGACAGCAACAGCGGCAATGGCTAAGGTGGACCATGTCTGATCAGCCATAACATCAGGTTTACTAATCAGTCCAATCCGTTCGTACGAGCATATGTGTATATATATGTAATTCAAACGCGCGTTTTTCTTACATCTAAGTCTTCGATCAGTCTTTCTATCGCGTACTCCGTGTTCGTCTTTTGCTAGCTATTGTCACTGGAGAATGCTTTGAGGTTGCAGCCATAGATTTTGATGTAAGTATATTTGTAAGTATATTTTCTGCCCCAGATTTTGGCCACCAAAAATACTACAAGCATAGCACGCATGAGAACCATGGCTGTGTAGCGAAACACGTGATGTAGCAAAGAAAGTTGCGACTTGTTACAAACGTCCTGAGACCGGGACATTGCCGTGTGCACTGATGGCAGTTCGGCGGTCGGAAACTCTACAAGACCAAGTGGATTCACGCCAGCCGATCAAAATGACAGTAACAATCATCTTAGTCGCATTTTAGCCGTAGTTGACATCATTTACAAGTCCGAATAAATGGGTTTGTATCCCTTTAAAACTTGCAACCGATGTCATGAGGAATGAAGTCTATTATTTTACCTTCATTAAGACTTGCCTTACTTTTATGAGAAGGAATGCACCTCAACGTTTTTCAAACTTACCTAGTGGCAAATTTAACAGTCGATGCTCTCATAACTTTCCTGCGGCTGTGCATCCCTTGGCGTGTTTGTCAACCATCTTGTCTCTTCTAACAATGAGCACATTGGCAGTCACGTCTGATAGTCTTGGCAATGTCTGCTGAGTGTACAGTCTTGACAATGTCTGGTGAGTGTACAGTCTTGACAATGTCTGCTGAGTGTACAGTCTTGGCAATGTCTGCTGAGTGTACATAGTCTAGGCAATGTCTGGTGAGTGTACAGTCTTGACAATGTCTGCTGAGTGTACAGTCTTGGCAATGTCTGCTGAGTGTACATAGTCTAGGCAATGTCTGGTGAGTGTACACAGTCTTGACAATGTCTGCTGAGTGAACAGTCTTGGCAATGTCTGCTGAGTGTACAGTCTTGACAATGTCTGGTGAGTGTACAGTCTTGACAATGTCTGCTGAGTGTACAGTCTTGACAATGTCTGGTGAGTGTACAGTCTTGGCAATGTCTGCTGAGTGTACAGTCTTGACAATGTCTGGTGAGTGTACAGTCTTGACAATGTCTACTAAGTGTACATAGTCTAGGCAATGTCTGGTGAGTGTACACAGTCTTGACAATGTCTGCTGAGTGAACAGTCTTGGCAATGTCTGCTGCGTGTACAGTCTTGACAATGTCTGCTGAGTGTACAGTCTTGACAATGTCTGGTGAGTGTACAGTCTTGACAATGTCTACTAAGTGTACATAGTCTAGGCAATGTCTGGTGAGTGTACATAGTCTAGGCAGTGTCTGGTGAGTGTACACAGTCTTGACAATGTCTGGTGAGTGTACAGTCTTGACAATGTCTGCTGAGTGTACAGTCTTGGCAATGTCTGCTGAGTGTACATAGTCTAGGCAATGTCTGGTGAGTGTACAGTCTTGACAATGTCTACTAAGTGTACATAGTCTAGGCAGTGTCTGGTGAGTGTACACAGTCTTGACAATGTCTGGTGAGTGTACAGTCTTGACAATGTCTGCTGAGTGTACAGTCTTGGCAATGTCTGCTGAGTGTACATAGTCTAGGCAATGTCTGCTGAGTGTACAGTCTTGACAATGTCTGGTGAGGGTACAGTCTTGACAATGTCTACTAAGTGTACATAGTCTAGGCAATGTCTGGTGAGTGTACATAGTCTAGGCAGTGTCTGGTGAGTGTACACAGTCTTGGCAATGTCTGCTGAGTGTACAGCCCTCACTCAATGACAAAGACAGCAGTACACAAGTAACAACACCAACAGACAGGTGCTGATTCCTGTCGCCCACAGATTATCTGAGTTATAGTTGCTAAGGTGTGGGGTACGTCACACTGGTGTCCAGAGTCAGGTGCGTGTGTCATGATGGACATCAAACAAATTCGCGTCAGTCTGCCGATTGCTGCGCTTGACCGATTGGCGCTACCCGTGGAGGGTTTTCCAAGACAGGGCATCTTCAGAGTCAGACAATTGAAGAATGTACCAACAGTGGTGTAGGAAGCGGTTTCAGCCGCCACCCAAGAAAATATACAGGTGGAGGGCAAGTATACCTTTTTGATTTCCCCCTCATGTTTGCCATTCAATTTTTCACAAAGTACAAAAAGGTAGAGAAGATAGAAAGATAACTCTGTGTGTGTGAGGGAGCTAACAGCCTTCCTGGTTTTGACTGAGTTTACGTGCAATGGAGGTACTCATAATTTTGCTATTCTCTCCAATGCTCCGGTCATCCAGGGAGCTTGTGCCTGATAAACATCCCAGCTATCGCACTTCTTTCCATCACCAGGTCCTACCGGCCTGTTCCTCAGCTAGAATCGTTTTGGATAACTTTACTTGGGTGACTGATCAGGCTGATCGTTCGTAAGTTCTGACATTGTCTCACTTTACCTTTCTTTGGCAGGGATGTGACTAAAGACTGCGTCCATTTTTGTTGCCACTGTTTTGGTTCCCAGTTCTGCCGGCAGTGTGTGGTGAGAGCCTTCCTTCAGACGTAGGTCCTCTGTGTCAGCGTTCGTTTCCTGGGTGTCTTGGAAGATGTTCAGGTCTGTGGTCAGCAATTGTAAACTCGCTGCAGTACTCTGTCCAGTGGTCTCGTAAAGTTTTGCTATCCGATAGCTTCAAACGCAGGGTCGAAAGGAGGTTATGGTCACTGTTTGTATCTGCACCCGGGTCAGCCGTCATTTTCGTATAGTTGATGCTTGACTTAAAGCGCAGTAAGATGAAGTCCACACAATACTAGTCCATCTTCGAACTCCCAAAAAACGTCTTCCTGTGCGGAATCACGATTCCCCTTTGCCTTTTCTACGTTTGTCTTTTATTACTCATCAGTACTGTTGCTGTCTTTCGTATGTTGTCCAAGTCTCGTTCTTGTCCCAAGCGCTAAGAGCACACTTCTTAAGACCGTGAGTATATTAATTACGCGTTGTTTATTATTATTATTATTATTATTATTATTATTATCGAATCGTGAAGAATGATCAACTTTTCCTCCTTTAGGCAGAATTACACACTAGACACTAATATATGAGTCAATCCCCACCCAGCGGTCTATCAAGCTAGTGATTCCATATGGCCGGCGCTTGTTCACTGTGAGACGCGAATAGCTATCTCGCGTGAAATTGTAAATTGTAAATGGCAACTGGAAAGTAATTTCTTACTTACTGATCCCCGCACAGGACTCAATGATCTTGCAGCCTGTTCATGTGACACCGACAGCGCGGACAGCGTTGAACAGATACAGTGATGAAGTAGCTTAAGTGTGGCAATCAGTACCTTGGGCTTTGTGGTGGCCTTGTGAACAGGCCTAGGATACAACTCTACACCAGCCGATAGTTTGTAGACTGGTCAGCATTTTTTAATTACTTTTTGGGCAGACACCGTAAACAGGTGTGCAGACGAGACCTGACCCAGCGGCACAAGATCCTAACGTTCTCGGTTTTAACTGTTGCGCCACTGACACAAACTTCTTTAGACATATAAAATTAGAATACTAAAAAGCCCTCTGGTAGTCTGCTATATAAATACAGCAGATATACAAGTAGAGTGACACATGAACTGGCTGTGTGTTCATGTGGTAAAAACACAGTTGTGAAGATATGTAGACATGCAAACTACTATATGACGTCCGTGCTGGTGAATAGCGAATAGTAAATGTAGACCGACATCACCGACGTGTTTATTTTTACACGCACTTGTCAGTAAACTGCTATGTTGACGTTCATGAGTTATACAGAATTTTGGTTTTTGCTTACGCAATGTTGCTGTCATCAAACTGACACTAAATCATACACCGGTTTCCTTGCAGACGTTCAGGTTACAACAGTGACAGGCACAGTGGTAAACTGGCTTCTCCACTCTGACTCTCATTTCTCTCTAGACCTTCTGTTAACTGTACGCAGTTCACGATGATGGAAATGTCCTGATTTCAATACATTCGAGGTTGTAGGAGATCCAGATTTAGATCAAATCTAATAGACTGAATTGGACAAGAATCAGTTTCTCTGTTAGCTGAGCTTTTAGCCACCAAGTCCCTGTGACAAATCGTCAGCTGCTGTGTATCTGTTGATCACTTATTCCTGTTGCTGTTTTGGATCATGGACATTTTCGTATACACAACCATAAGTGTTACCTTATCTCCATCCAAACTTACCTAGCACCTGCTTCCGGCAACGTTATGATCCGGACTGATTTGAGCGATTGTTGGCGATGATGTGACTTGTCCACCATCTTTTGTCTACAACGCAAACGTTAATCAAGGGAGGCTACTGCAGCCTTCGCAATGGCTAGTTGTCTCCCCGTGCCAAGGGATCTGCTGGTCCTCGTGAAGGATCTCGTGGTCTTCTGACTCGCACCCCAACACACTCCCCCATGCTGGTCCTCGTGGAATGTTGGAGGGTGGAGTGATGTACTCTGGCCAAGATACTCGTGGTCTTGTAACACGCACTCCTTCACGACTGCCAGCTGCTCTAGAGTGACAAGGTGTAAGTGGTACGCAGGCCAGATTGTACAAGGACGCAAGCGCCGAGTGAGGCAAATATGTCTGTGAACTTTATAGTATTACGAGAAAGCTTTCCAACCATGTATATTCTAGCAAATTTCTCAGTGTGAAGGGTATGTGTCCAGCACCATCTGCTGCGTCAAGCACAGGGAAGTGGAGGGCGGCTTCTACTGGCATCTTTGACCTCTTTCCTCTAGTCACAAGTTTCGCGCCACAGGCTTCTTATATCTCGATAAAGTCTAGATGTGTGTCACGCATTTTGCACAATAAAACTGCAGCAGAGTTCAGGGACATGAAAACGGGACATAATTTTTCTATGCACCTTTCTGGGTGTGCTAACTACATGCTCTCTTTTTTTAGTTTACGAGCACTAAGCCAGAGGACATCAATGCTATGATAACATTATCCGTTAAAAAGAGAGTTAAAGCTTTTAAGGGATAGATATTAAGGTAGGGCCAGTTGAATTTAAATATCTAGAGTTCTTAACACTACGAGGAGTTCGGTCGGCAGAGCGCCAACACCTGAACAAGCGGTGGAACCGTTATTCCCGGTGATTCCGCCGTTTGTTCCTTTTCAAAACCTTATAACTTTGGCATAGTGAAGAAGCCCTAAAATTGAGTATTTTTTTATATGTACTTAATATTACACAGCTTTCTGCTGACTATTTTAAAGAACAACTTAGAATGTGCTTGCAACAGAAAAAAAAATTTTAACCCTTGAAAATTGTTTATACCCCATGTTGGATGGTTTCCATGGCAACCAACTGCCTGATGTGTAAAAAGTAGCCCCCACCTATACCCCAACCTTTTTTTTGAGGCTTCAATTAAAAGGCCAATTAAATGATAACAAAACAAGTGATATGTAAATCTTTAATTTTTAATTTTCAGGCTGTCTGGTCTTAACTATGGGATCTTTGGGCTCCCAACACAATTTGAGGAAAAAAAAAACCAGCTGAAGGTGATTCCCCATATATTAGCAAAACAACAAAATCCAGATAATTATGTTTCTTTTGTTTTCTATTCATTACTGCTGGTGTGCAAAGCAAAAAAAAAAAAAAAGACAAATACTATTTTACACAGTACATATACTAATATTTCTTTTCTTATATAAAAGACAAAACAATTTTTATGATTTCTCATTCCTTCATGGAAAATGCACACTGAAAAGTGCAAGTTACCATTCTGATCATGAACTCAAGAAAAATTTTTGCAAAAGGAATAGGAACATATTCTGTCTTGAACTAAGTGCACAAGAATACAAGATTGTGGAGAAGGCATCACCTGCACTACTCCTTCATAATACCTTACTAGTGCAACTGTCTTGGTCTGATCATCTTTGGTCAAGTACTGTAGGTTGCAAAAGCCTTCTTCGTCCTGTCATCTATGAAAATGCTGACTGTGAAATTTTTGAACAAAGTCTAGTCTGGAGATGTGATTTGAGTCATCAGGACATCCACCACTAGAAATGCCATGTAAATGATAACTGACTTCTACAACAGACACAATCTGTTACTGAAATCTTAATGCAGGCTCATTCCATGGGTAGTCTCTTCATCTTCACCTTTCCCATACTTTCATCTCCCTGATGCAGGTGCGTCACACCATCTGCAAACATCTGCTGTAACAAGACTGATATCCTATGCCAAAGCTCTGTACACAATACAGTCATATTCCAATGCACACTAGATGCCTACGTACGAACTGCTAAAAAATTAGTTTGGGTGGTGCAAATGTAGGACTAAACAGCATTAGAACCACATGATTCAAAAAATCTACAATGAAAAGTATCTGCTACTAAAACTAATTTTACCTGTTGAAGAATGTTTGAAACAAAACAACAAAGACACCACCCCCCTCCCCCCCCCAAAAAAAAAAAAAACAAAAAAAAACCACACACAAAAGAAAAAATCCTGACAGTCAAAGCTTGCCACAGCAATAAAGTGAGGTTTGATGGGTTTTGCTGGGAAAAGTTAATAATCAACATCCTAGACTAGCTGAAGCTTTATGTGCTGATGACAACGATGGCGGTAAGACTCCAGGGGACTGTCTCCTGTAGGCTGTGTGACCACCTTTCACCTTGTCAATAGCTTCATGAAGGAGAGTGGCCACATCAATTGCTGCCTCACTGTTCTCATCTGAAGACAGATATGTGACTGCAGCTTCAGACTTATTAGAAAACAGCAGACATGTATAGACAGTCCTGTTATGACACTATGGAAACAAACACAAAACTACTGGAATAGCAGACATGTCTGCACAGTCCTTTCTATGAGACTAAAGAAACAAAGAGTACTACTGGAACAGATTACAGATCTCACTGACCACACGTAAATGATACGACTACACACTGCAGATATCTACTGAATACTGGATATCATGATATTGTGTGCTGTTGTGTCACACCACGGCTTCATATTTTGTTTTGCTTCTATACTGGACAGTTATTTGGTCGTCCTGTGCAGTGTACCAAGCTCGTCTTGTTGACAGCGAAATACTTTTATTACTCTAAAGTAATTTGTGTCCTGCTGTTGAGAAAGGTGCTATACAAACACGCATTTTCTTATTATCATGAAGGGAGATTTATAACTATGGCCAATGACATACATGCTGCCAGTATTAAAAACACATCTCTATCATTTTCTCATACAGTTTAGGAATACTGTAATGCCAATGTTTATGTGACTGAAATGATTCTGGGAGAAATTACACTATAATCACGTGTTACAGGATACTGTACAGCCAATATTTCTCTGACTAATATGATTTCTGGGAGAAAATACACACTTTAACAGTGTACTACAGGATATTATAGGACTAATATTTCTGTAAATGACACCACCTATGGAAGGATGGGAGGAAGTACTGACTAAAGCCCACGTTCAAAGACAGCGCAACAAGTGAGACTGCTTTTAGCAAGCTACGTTCTATAACCTCCAAGACAGCAATGCACTGGAAAGTCAGCGAAAGATGAAAAGAGATCTGCCAAGTCCTAACCTGTGGTTGCAGTGACATCTTGCTCCAGGCGAAGCTTAGCTTGGGCCACACGCAACATGCCTTCTTCCACGGTGTTTTTAGAAATCAGTCGCACAATCTTCACTGAGCTGTACACAGCACAATTACAGAAGTCAAATGTCAAGAATATGCAGTCTTCAATTTCCTGAGTAAAGAAAGACATTCATGGGGACAACACATTCAAGGGAGAGAAGGTTTTGACAGACTGCCAGAATATTAAGTTTTGTTCAAATTACTGGATTTAGATTACTACAAAATATTTATCACAATAATATATCACACTAACAGAAAAATACTTCAAGTTCTGGCATTACAATGAGGCCTTGACAGTCTATCAGAGTAGATTAGTCTGTTCAGTTACTTAGCTCAGATCACTACAAGATAATGCTTCTCAGAATCTGAGCAGCTCTCTTCCGTTTTCATGATACAAGTCTACAAACATGACCACACACAGAAAAAGATCAAAGACCTAGACATACCAAAGGCTCAAGGTTATGCTCATGCTGTACCAAACAGTAGACCTGAGAGCAACATTCATGGACATTGCTGAATCATGCAGGATTATATTAAAACAGAACTACAGAGTGGACTTTTCCAGATCAACAAGAAATTACTGTTTAGGTGGTGATCACAGTTTCAATGTGACCAACTACCACTGATTCATAGCTCAACCTTAGAAAGACTAACCATACACAAAATACTCACCGTTTTTGCCCAAGTCGGTGGCAGCGATCTTCAGCCTGTTTGTCATTGTAAGGATTGAAATCAATGTCATGCAAAATAATCACATTGGCTGCTGTGAGGTTAATACCAAGACCACCGGCCCGTGTGGATAGCAAGAAGATAAAAATTGAAGGATCTTCGGTAAACTGGTCTATCAGTTGTTGTCTGCAGACACAAGTACATTTACATCTAAAAGGTATAGAAATAAGAAATATGACAATACCTCACACTCATACTAAAAGTAAAAAACTAAGAAATAAGCCATTAGCCCTACTCTGTCACATAGAAAGGAACAAATATGCAAATTACAGACACCAGTTTTAAATAGATAAGGGATTCTAAAATTAATGCAGGTTTATATGCACGTAAGGAATAAAATAAGTTAACATTTTTTTCCAAAAATGCACTTTTATTTGAAAAGTACTAAAATAGGTAAAATAATTTGTTTCTTAGGTTTCAGGATTTTCTTTAACATACATAACTCAAAATATAAGTGTGAGGGGCACCTAGAAACATTGAAATAAAACATTACTACATTTCCAAGAGTGCTCCTCACACTTATCTAATTTTTTATTTTGCTTTGTGAATTTTTTTTCCATTCTTTAATTCAATATGAACTATATACACATTATGAATATTAAATCTTAAGAGCAACAAGGAGAAAACACATTTTTCTTAGTCTTCTTCTGTTTCTGTCCCTCCTCTTTCATAGATATTTTGAGCTGTCTGCTTAGGTCAATGCTGGTCTAGGACTACTCAACTACAGTAATTCCCTTAGTTTGGCCTATAATTTCTCATACAAAATCAACTATTAACTATTTATGGACTGTTGAAAATGATTTAATATTGCACTGTCACTGGAAATGAGCAACTGGTAAAAAGGACAATAACAATACAGTTGTTCTCTTGATCCAAACCCTACCAACTGGGATTAGAAGCCAGCTTGTTTCTGATCAAAAGCTAACTTTGTACACATGCAAAAGCTGGCTAGTTTATGTTATGTTCTAACACTGACTTTGCACAAAGATGCCACTTGTGTCCACAAATGCCCCCTGCAGTCCCTGTTCCTCTTACCTGTCTGTGACAGGTGTGCTTCCATCCAGGCGTATGTATGTGATTTGTTTCTGCTTGAGGAATACTTCCACTACATCTAGCACCATGGTAAACTGACTGAACAGCAGGACACGGTCACCCTGTCCACATAAACACTGCTTTGCTTCAAATATGAGTAGCATCTATCAGCAAATATCTGATTAACTTTTCTCTGAACAAATAATAGATAATAAAACTAAATTATATTTTCACAGCATAACAAATACTAAGCCAACTAGCGCACGCTATATGATGATGGATACATGTCTACATATTATGACTACATAAAACCCTAAGTATGTGTCATGTTGTAACTTTAATGGTAACCATCGCCCCAATTAGTGTCTAAGGTGGCTTGTTGACAAGCCTGAGGCCCCTTATGCAAGAACGAGGGGAGCGCATGTGCCACTGTAGAAGTGTAATATAAGATAGAAGCGCAGAAGTGTTAAAAGTGAGAGACAACCCTAAGTGGTTACACCAGCCAAGCGCGACCAGCCAGCTGGCAGAGGTCTATAAAGAGTGTGACACATCAGGGGCTCCCACACCTGTCCGCCAGGTTGACGGGAAGTGGGGGTTAGTCACCTGTCCACCACACCTCTGTAGGCGGGGCGGAGCATCAGTAGGGGGGACGTTCTCTTGTCAATGTTGGCTACTTGATTGGCTGGTCAGTGAGTGACCAATGGCAGCCCTCAGTGTATGCGACGTGTGAATGTGCAAAGTAAAATAGGGATCAGAGAACCAGGAGATACTTCTCGGCACATCAGAGTGGACGGAGCAACCTGTCAGAAGTCGAAGCAATGTCAGCATTCTTAACGCCAACTTCTCTTTTACCTCGAGACTGGGTCTTAAGCCAAGAGGGCAAGACTCAGGAGGAAGGACGCTTGGGTTAGAGAGAACCTTGAGCTAGGGGTCGAGCGAGTGACGAAGAACTGTCAGGACTGCCTGCTGTTGCTGTGGAAAGCAAAGGGGTTATGTGGTCAGAGCTTGCACTACCTGTAAGAGGGAAAGGTTCGACGCCAAGGTCACCAGAAGTTGTCCTTCTCAAAGTAAGAGGACATCTGCTGTGAACTCCAAAGAACCAGAGAACTTAACATCAAGGTGGTGTTTGTTCGACGGCTGTATGTGGCATAACAGTTGTCGAAGACACCATGTGAATCTGTGTCGCCGGGAGAGCAGTCGTCCCTCTCTGACATGGTTGGAAGATCGAGCAGGAAGGATGACGGACATTTGGACAGAAAACTTTCGAGGGCAAATCATCAGAGTGCCATGACTGTTGGCTGGAGTATCGATTTCCACCAAACCACCACCGTAGACCCTCAAATACAAGAACAGCTTTAACATCAGAGCTTAGCTGATGTGTGTGTGAGAGTGAATGGTGGATTAAGGGAGAGGTAACAGCACTGGATAGTGGAAGTACGCTTGGCACAGATAGCAATGGGACTACCTCTAGATGAGTCTTTTTATTGTATGTATTTGCAGGTTTTTATGTTTATTAATTCTTTTTTATACGTTACATCACTTCGAGTTTTGTGTTTGGGGAACAGCAAGGGTGAGGGGCTCGTGAGCTGCATAGTACACTGGCTGATCGATGTGTGAGTATTGTATGTATGGTTCCCCTGCAGCTTTATGCTGATGTAGGTAGTAAGAGTTACAAGTTAACTATCGCCCACGTGCCTGGTTCCCCATGCCCAGTATTCATGTTTTGGCTAAAAACCAGGAATACTGCAACAGTGTCAGCAAATACAAGTATGATTGTATAATACAAAACACCTGACTGCACTCTTCCACACATATAGTATTGACACATAATATATAACCATATAGTGCATGACCATGACAAACAAAAGTACAATCAATGGCATGATCATTGGAAACACAATACCCACTAACATACAAGAATTACACAGAAACAGCATGATCATTGGAAGCAACACCCATATAAAACAACTAAGCAAACAGCCTGACCATGAGCTTAGTAGAAACTACCAATTAGAAAGGAAAATAAAAATCTCCTGCCTGGTTCTGCATGGTCTGCAGTAGTCTGTCCAGAACTTGGAATTTGCCTGACTCACCAATCACCTTTGGAGGTAGCTCAAATTTACCCAGATGTTTCTGTGTAATGGGATCAGTCAAGGCAGATAATTATCTATAGCTATAACACTTCCAAATAAAGTGTATTAAGGAACAACACATTTATACAAAGATTAGGTACTTCCAGGTGTGCAACTGCAGTAACAAAGCTCCCATGGTCATTCACTATACAGGACAAGTCCATACCCATCTTTTATT
Organism: Pomacea canaliculata; assembly: GCF_003073045.1. Classification (NCBI taxonomy): domain Eukaryota; kingdom Metazoa; phylum Mollusca; class Gastropoda; order Architaenioglossa; family Ampullariidae; genus Pomacea; species Pomacea canaliculata. The sequence goes on along the minus strand of NC_037595.1, from coordinate 333,571 downwards.
GCACTGATGACAGACCTACACTTGCTCTCCCCTTGTACTGTCGACAGCCTTTACCTGTTCTCCCCTTTACTGCTCATATTTATTCTTGAAGTGGTATGTCTTGTATTGTTGATAAGTCTACACTTGTTCTCAGCTAGTAACGCTGATACATTTATTCTTGTAGAGACACTCTACTTGTTCTCACCTTGTATTGTTGACACAATCTCTGCAGGTCAAAGTCGTTCATCACTGACATGTCCTCCATGATGAGCTTGGGTAGTGCACCTCTTTCCCGGTGTGATGGCTCCTTTACACACACACAAATAAGCAATGCACATTAGCTTATGACATGAGATCCGTATATACCTTAGCAAGATTTGACTACTGTTTTCAGGGCAATACTTGAATTATTTGAACAAATTACATTTCTCGGGTTTCCTTACTTTGCCCCTTTTGTCCTGACACCACTGAAACTGAACAGCAGTTTCTACTTAAAATACCTTAACTGCACGTCCCTTTTTCATTTCACTCTTGATGTCAGATACCAGAATGCTAATTACACTACACATTGCCCCTCTTCTATTTACAATGCATTGAGAAAAAGTTATGCTGTGATTAAAGTCCTTCACAACTAGGATTGTTCATACAGAAATGTTAATATCTGTTGATTACGTGATGAACTATGATAAATATTAGTGTTTTTACCTGTGTTTTACATAACTTCATGGTGTTGAATGGCTTAATGTGTTTCCATATGCATATGATTGTATCTGTACATGTTTGGGCTTATATATATAAAAAACTGTATTGACTATTAACTTGACACATATCTATGTATATGTGCATATGCATGATTGTAATGGTTTGATGGATGTCTGCTTTTAATCTATTAGATTTTACATATGAATATAGAATAAACATGTATGAAAAACTCTATATACTTTCTTAAAAAAATTAAGTTTCTGTAAACTTAGCTGGTAAAGTAATTTGGACCTTGATAGCAAATTTGTGAGAGAAAATAACAGTAAAGATCATACGGAATAAAACTTCAAAATCTGCTGATGAAATAGTAATGCAAAAAAGAAAAACTACTGAGATGTAGATAGAAAACGCAAATTACTTTTCAAAACAAAGAAACATTAAACAAAACTTAGGTCATGAAGTTTGTCGTAACAGATAATCTACTTTTTATCATTCTCACTTTTGTAGTACAGAAAATAAAAATGTTGCATCATAACATCATTAAGTCAAATAACCTGTTGTTTGCAGTGACTAAACTATACACATAGCTAAAATATAAAAATATATAAGCATAAAACAAATGTGGTTTATTTTATGCATGATAATGTGGTACAAAAAGAGTAATTGTATACAGAATTGTGTTCTCCATATATCGCAGAGCAGAGTCAGTAAGCTGCATTGACCCACACACTTGCATGTACACCTGTAAATGATCATACTGGCTGAAAGTTGTAAATCTGCCCCCCAGTAGACTTCCAAACAAAGTGTTAAATATGGTTGTTAGCTATGCACAGTAATAACAAGGCCACTTGGGTTAACAGTATTATGGTAGCACTTTATCAATATGAGTTTAGATTTGTTTGGGCATGTCAGGGGATGAGCAATTTTAAGCAGTTCTTAACAGAATTCAAGCTGAGACTTACAGACTGTTTTGAGCAAAACTGGCATAGTAAAATATCTAGTAGTGACTGTTGTTCATTCTAGAGCTCATTTAAGTCTTCTTTAGTGCTAAGTATTTAATTGACATTTAACATATTGTTATTAGAAATTCATTTACATGCATAAGGTTTGGGCTAGGAGTTGCAAACATAAACTGCCATTAACAGCGTTGCAGCAATTTGTCCAGTGCCTTGTTAAAATGCCCTCATTGCAAGTGTGAAACTGAGTTACATTTTGTGTTCGTGTGTCCCAAATACTATGACAACTGTACATTCCTGAAAAATTCTATGTATCCTTCTCAGTTTAATTTATCCATTTTATTTGCAAATAACTGTCAAAAATTAATCCAAAATATTGCCTACTTTCTCTATAAAGCACTACAGTTCAGGGAGAACAAATGATTTGCAAATTACTGATATTGTTAATGACAAATTAATGTTATGCTGTAACTATATTTATGTATCATTTAAGTGAACTTTATTTATTTTGAACTTGATTCAACCCACCCACTCTCCCAACCTCGTTTATGGGCACGAGCCTACTGAATAAAAGAAATTGTCATTGTCATGATCACAGCCACACACACATACACCTGATGAACAAAACTGTAACCCTCAAATTTAACTTTAACAGATATTTTGGGGTACCATTCTATTTCCATGAAAAGGCCATTTCATGTTATTGCACTTATGTCCACTGTGCTGAAATAGCTCATTTGCAGCATGCAATGATAAACCGCACTGCAGAAAACAAGCAACTCTCTCACCTTTGCCAAAGCTTCAGCCATTTTCTTTAAACGTTCCTCAGTATAGTGATTGCGGAGAAGAAGTGGATGATTGGCCGCTTTTCGTAGTTGCATGAACATGGCAATACCCCCTCCTGCTTCTGTTCCATCATTTTCCACCTGCTCTGAAAACTTTCTCAACAAGCTGTCATATAGTTCCTGCTGCTCTGGCAATAAGGAGCAGTACTCTATGCTTTCCTCCTTCTTGGGCAGCTGAGTGAGTACCTGACAAATTGATCAAGGAAAGACAGACATGCTAAAATAGCATTCCTGACTGAGCAATCCCATGATGAAGCCATATTTTCCAAGAAGAAACAACAAATTAAAATAATGAGAAAGATAAAGTAAGAGGTAGAGGGGAGAGATAGGTGTTTTACACCGAGCCAGCAACTAAGACTATATCATTGCAAGGCCCTGTAGACAAATGCCATGTGCAGAGAAAGAACAGCATGCCTGAGGCGAGCTGAACCCAGGACAACCAACCCTCACTGTATTGGCGACAGGCATTAACTATTAAGCCACCAGACTGCCTGACTGGAGACCTAAATAAAATCTGACGTGGTGTAAATATACATCTGTACAATTTTATAAGATACCATGTGATGAAAAACAGAATGACTCTGAAAAATGAAAAAAGTGAAATAAGTCACAAAAATCTGTGGACTCAAAGCCACAGATACAAAAACATTTGTGCCGCCCACATCCAAGACCTACCACAGTTACAGTAATCCTGACTCCCCATTTATTATAATACAGTTGTGTCCCCTTGTCTATGAATATATTAATAAAAATAATACTAACCCAACAATACAGATAGCATTAATGATATTACTGATGTAATGCCAACAGTGAGAAATATTTATACATTTTAATAAGAATAAAGTATGAAAATGGATTGCTTGCTGAACACGAAGTAGTGATGCTATGGTCTTGTGGAAAAAGGAAAAAAAACCCCGGAAGACTGTGTAACCCACACAAGCAGGCTAATGAAGAACATCATTGCCTACACAAGCATGCTAGTGACCAACATTTCAAGCGACATGATTCAGCCTCTGCATTGATGGGAACAGATGGAAAATGTGTAAAGCTAACAGTACCAGTGAGACAAAACAAAGATTAACTTTTGCAAATGTAGGATGCTCTGATCAGACTTAGGATGATGATAGATGACTAATCAATAAAAGAACCCTACAACAGATTAAAGACCAACTTGAATGTTTTGCATCTTTTGCAAATAACCTGTAAATATCAGGTTCCAAAACCCATCCGTTAATTATTTACTAGCAAAGCACGTGATTTGCACCTGCGATCAATGAGAGCTGGTAACAGTGTACTAATGTCACGCTAACAGTGGACTACGTCATGTTGGTACACCATTCACAACATTACCAGCCGTCAACACCAATCATAGCGACAGTTTGGATTATTGAGATGTTGAAAGTATGTAGTTCTCATGCTAAAGTAACAGTTTTTCAGAACCACAAGAAATGCAGGCTGTTAGAGTCCGAATAATCCAAACTGTTGCTCGTTCTCTCTCTCTCTCTCTGATTGGTGTTGACTGCTGGCAATGTTGTGAATGGTGCGCTAGCATGACATAGTACACTATTAGCATGATGTAATACACTCGTTGGTCGCTGGTGCAAATCCTAGCAGATAATTAATTAATTAATGGATGGGTTTGGGAGGCTGAAATTTACAGGTTAGTTTTATATCGCCTATATCTACTGATATCTGAAAAAACACAAACTGTTCAGGTTGGAGGTTGGTCTTTAAGATAAGCGCACTAAGAGAAGACAATGGTGAACTAAATCCAAACATCTAGTGATTTTTTTTTCTTTTTAGTCATGTCAGATGGAGGCAAAGAGGATGTAAAAAGAACTGATATATGTTACAGATGCACAATGTCACTAAAATCTGTGCTACTGTACTCACATCTTTCTTCAGCCGCCTCAAGACGAACGGCTTCATGATGCGTTGGGCTTGGGCAATTCGCTCTTTTTCATATTTTCCCTGCTCACTGTCACCTCTCTAAGTCCAAACAGACCACAAGCAACATTATACAAGTCAAACCTATATTATTTTCTTTTGGTGAAAAAGTATCTGCGGAGGTGACAGCAGGAAAAAAATATATAAATATTTCATTCTATACAAAAGTAGGTTGATTGTTACTGAGCCAGTAACAAAGGCTGTATCATTGTAAGAAATTGTCAAATTTATTGAAACAGAAAAACAAAAGTGTCTAATGATCTTGTGATAAAAACACTTAATAAACAATACAAACCAACAAAACATGGATAACAGAAATGATTAAAAAAATGGAAAGTGGCCTGAAAAAAAGTTGTTGTTGCCTCCAAAACAGTCTGCATTAAAAAATACTGAAAATTATATTAAAACCTTAACTCTGATAGTGAAGTTTATAGTTTTTGAAAATGAAAAATATAGCTGCCAGTAAAGTGAAAAACAACCATCTACTTGTAAAAAACTACTGGCAAACATTCTGCATGTCAAGACAAGGAATTAAAATGTGTAAGGTGAAGGTCATCATATGACCATTTTTAGGTCGTTAGGGAGTGAGCTGTTAGAGATATCACTCTTCTGGCAGCCAGCTTTGCAAGAGGGCAGTGCCCATCTCTTCCTCACTGCCTTACATTCACCAACCCTCTTTGGAGCTGGGCAGTCTCTAAAAGAAGCAACATGAGACCAGTCACAGCACATTTGGCGCTTGAAGAACAATCAGCTGCTGCATGGCCTGTACTGCAGCGAAAGCTGGCCCCATGACCATCACGTTGATAGCTGAAGCAGTGCAATGGTGAAGGTATGAATGGAGAGACTTTGACCTGCCAATACTCAACTTCAATGAAGTCAGGCATTTTGGGTATCAGACAGTTATGAAGAGCGTATTGGTAGTAATAAATTGTCCTCGTTTAGGATGAGTATCTGCATGGCTGTGACTTCCCAGGATGCCAGTTCGGCACTGATGTCAAGTTCTGACATCCTGGCAAGGTCAGGGCAAACAATTGACCCTCTTTGAAGAGTTGAGGGATCTGTGTGGAGTTACTTTTATGCGTCGGTTGACAAAGTGTTTTCTGTCCCATCGGTGCAGGGCCTCAGAAGCTTTCTGATTTGTGCACTGCATGAGGAATTGTCCAGAGCACAGACATTTGAAAACAATGCCCTTTTTCTGAAGCAGTTTCTTAGATTTGAAGGCATTTTATATGTCCCCATTTTTCTCCTGCTCCCCACCCACCATGGGAATCAACAAGGGAATACTGTTGAGTATTATCAGAAAGGTGACTTCGAGCTGACTGAACGAGGGTTACAGAATATAGATTGATCCAAGATCTTCTAGAAATCTAGGGTAGTGGATGGCCAACTCCCAAATGATTTATGTGTGGCACTTCAACATATCTCAGGTCAGTCCAGGCCAAAGAGGTGTGTTGGTATGATGGGCTGCAACCCATCAAAAACTTCAACAGGATCCCATCCTCCTCTCACATGGGTCATCCTGAATGTCAAACACAGGGGTCCAATAGAGGCCGCAAAGAAGAGACCAAGGATAAAAAAGGCATGACAGAAAAAGAAAGAATGGAGAAAGGCTGGTAAAGACAAAAAAAGGAGATAAAACAGCAGTTAAGGAGGTAGAAAGTTTGTCAGAAAGGAATACAAATATAGGAATAAAGAAACACGGCTGTTCATCGCAGACAACAAAAACAAAGCAATTTATCAGACATAAAAGAACATGGCGGGGGGTGTTTGGTGTTTTACCCCGTGCCAGCAACTAAGGCTATATTACGGCAAGGCAGCCAGCCCTGTAAACAGATGCCACATGCAGAGAAGGAACAGCGTGCTCGAGACGAGAAACGAACTCTGGGCAGCCAACCTTCACTGTATTGGTGACAGGCACTAACCGCTGTGCCACCGGACCGAGCTAAAAGAACATGGCAATTTGTCAGACTGACAACAAGGAAAACAGTATTTATCACAGAGACTAAAATAGTTTGTCATAGAGATTTAAAAAAAGCACTCTGCCAAACAAATATAATGAAAAACTGATGCACAATTCCAGAAGCAGATACAATGCAAATAACAATAATATCCATGATTACATGTAACAGCATAACTGACCGATATCATGGAAAACATTTTCTTGAGAGGTTCAGTTTTGCCCTGGAAAATGTCTGGCATCACAAAGCACAATAAAGAGATCAGCTCCAACAGATTATTTTGTAGTGGGGTTCCAGTCAGCAGCAACCTTCTTTCTGCCTAACACACAAAGTGCACACATATATTGAAGATGCAACAGTTTTTCTGGGATTATATATATATCTTTATCATTACACACCAATATGCAGAGATATACTGCTTCTTCAGGCCCAAGACTGAGTTATCTGTAAATCCCATATTAATTTTGAGTTTATAAATCCTGTATTTTGGTCCCCTTTGTTCACACTAATGCTAGGCTCCGTTTACTCATAAACCAGGAACATCACTAACCTATTGCTGCTCTCCTGGGCTAGTATTATTATAGATATTGTAATAGGAAAATTATACATATGACTCCCACAAAGCAAAAAAGAAATGTATGCATATAAGAATACACACATACTTACCCCACCTACCCACCCATCTATGCAGAAGCAAGCATGCAAACACCCACTTACACAATCACACACATTTATGCTTGAACATATGTACACATGGATACACTGATAACTTACTGAAATTTTCATCAGATTCTGGAAACGAAGAGAGGACATGTTTTTAAGCATGTGACCTTCGTCAAATACTGCGTAGTGGAAGCTGAATTTCTTAAACAGGGAGCGATCTTCCACGCCTCCTGTGGCCATGTTATATCTGAAATATGATCATATCATGTTATATGACATTCTATTGAAAATGTTTATATATTTTATCTAAAATATAATAATCTTAACAATGTTATGGAAAGAATTTCCAACTATAGTGATACACAGAGAGGGACAACATACAGCCACAAATATCCAGTAAAAGGCACAATCTATAATTCAACAACACTGTGCCTCTTAAGCATAATGCCTATTTCTAAAACAAAAAAGCTATGTATAAAATAATCTAAATAACAAATAAAATGTTCAAGTTGAAGAAAATAAAGTGAATCAATTGATAAAATCACAATCAGATACAGAAAGGCGCACTCTCTGTTTATTGAAACAGACCAGCACTCTTTGATACTGTCGATCATGTTATACTGAATGATCCAGAAAAGATTGCAACTGCTGCAAAGAAATTTCTCGGTTATCCTTCTTTTCCCACTTCTCTTTCCACTGAGACTTATTCTACTGTTTTTGGCACTGGCCCTTGGTACCCTTCTGAACTCAACTCACATCCATACCTCCCATAGAACTGCTCCATTCATCTTGTGATACCAGGCTTCTTCAACCTTATCTTGCCAAGCCTCATGGACTTGGAACAAATTACCTGTCAAACTATGTCCCTCTTTGATGTTCTTTAAATCTTAAGACTTGCTTTTTTACAAAATCAGTGACTTCACCCTACCATGCCTGGATTGTGCACTTGTATAATGTGTCTGTAGTTACTATGTGTGCATGGCTGTTTGTGCATGTGTATGTGCGCACAAGCATGCGCATAAGTTTATGTAGCATTAGATCTGTGTTGTTTCTCCTAGTCCTAAGGTTATCTAAACATATGTTCATTATTACTATTATTATATAGGAATGGAGTAAATTATCTGCAGTAATACTGTTTTAGCAGAAAAACACTGCTTACGTAGTAAGTAAGACATGGAAGTCTTTATTGCCACCATACATGATAGAGTGTCGTGTCTCTCGCCGCTCTTCCTGTGAGCCATAATAAACAATAACACGAAGTTCTGGACACCAGGCAGACAGCTCTCGTAGCCAGTTTTCTGAAAAAATATAAATTTGTCAATAAATAAGGTTGGAATTTTCACTATAAACCACATTAAGTGGCAACACAATTTTTTTAATACTCAGTGGATAACTTTTGCTAGTTTTCTGAACAAACATAAACAGAAGTTTGGAATTTACACTGTGCTTAAATTTGCAATTCTTATCTACCTGACAAAGGCGATGGATATCAGTGCAAGTAGCATGCCACCTGCATAGCATGATATATGTAGTTTTTACAATTAAAGGATGAACACATCAACATTCTTCACTCAAGCCAACAGATGAATGCCACACCTTAAGAAATGAAACTTTTCTTGTAAATTGTCTGTCTTTGATACTTACCAGATGACCCACCTATTAGAAGCTTAGGGACTACAACTGATAATCGGGTCATTTGGTAATGTTAACGAAGAAATGAAATTTTCCTTATAAATTCTCTTTCTTCCATACTTACCAGATGACCGATTATCACTATCCTTAAACACCTGACAGTCAGGTTGTCAGGACTGAACATTTAGAATGGTAGTGGTGGCAGGAAGTACAATGTGTCCCAATATTTACACCTATTAACCTACAAAAAAGACAACCATCATTGCTTTACAAGAAATATAGGTTTTGTTTTCGGGTACTTAACTCAAATGAAAGATGGTTAAAAACTATATTAAACGGAGAGCTCCTGAAAGTAGGTTATGAGACAGATAAAAAATAAATTATTTACATAATATATAAAAATATATAAAGTATCTATTTGACTTCAAATTTGGGATTTGTCATTTTCATCTGTTGGAGTACAAATCCATGTCAAATCAAATAATCATCAACTATCTTAAAAATGGCTTTTGATCAACCAGCTCATTGCATACTTTCAAATATAACAAAATACCGGATTGACTATTTTAGCTCCTTATGGGAAATAATTCATAGCAAAACAATCTCTGAAGCAGCCAACAGATTCTTCCCTCATATATTCATTTATTTATGCACAGCACAGTCTGTTTTGTGACATTGTTTTTTCTTTAGGCTTTTCTAGAACTTTATGCTTGAAAATTGTCTTTTCTTGGCTTCTTTTCTTTTCTTGCTTTAAAATGAATAAAATATAAACAACCAATGGGTTATACAGTAAAGGAATACAACAGAAGATTAATATGTCACCAGGCTTTTCCCAATGGGTGGCAGACCATGAACAAAAAAGACACACAGGAGAAATAACGAAAATGATGTTCACTAACAGTGAAGGCACAATGCCTCAAGAAAACAATCATGGCAGTTAACACCGTCAACCAAAGAAACCCCAAGACTGGGATTCACAATGCAAAACAAACCTTGAAAACCTTGATATTATAAACATTGGAAAAAAAAATCCTTCACAACACAGATGACCCTGAGTTTTTGTTTTTTTAATTTTGAATTCTTTTTTTTCCTTTTCAGTAAGCCAGTTAAATAAGGGCATTGAATTTTTAGGTTCTTGTATGAAGACCACTACTGATGCAAAAAAAAAAATCTTTTGTTCAAAATCTTTCCAGAGTCTTTGGACTGTCATACATTAAAAAAAACATGCTGGATGCTATCTTTTTCATCTCTACAATAATCAGAAAGTTCATCTTGTTCTATACCAATATTCGTCAGTGTCACTTTTCTACCTAAAATCCTGTGAATTAATCTAATTTGTAGCCATCTCAGCTAAATATTTTTAATTTGTATAATTCTGTTGAAGATGCAGTGCTATTCGACATTTCTCACCAATTTTAATTCCCATTTATCAAAGCAGTTTGGTTTGGGATTTTTTTGGTTAGTAATGTATCAAAGTACAGGCGTGCTCCTTTTTATTTTAAAATGGACTAGGTTGTTTGGAGAGCTTTATTTATGTCATTGTGGTAATCCATTTCATTTGTTATATTTAGATGGTCAGCACCTATATATTTTTTGATGGCTTGTAGACATCCTATGTAGGAAACAAAATTTATGTTTAAGCTGAATTTGTGTATAGACTGATATGAGAGGAAAATTACCATTTCTTTCAAGTACATGTCTTAATGCATATATTCCTTTGTCTAACAATTTTCTATAGAGAATTATTTTATTGTCTATCCTAATATTTTCATTGCAGGAGATAGGTGCATTTAACATTTCATCTACTTTATCGACAAAGGTATTTTTATCTAATTCGTTATAAGCTTTAAATGTCAGTCCAAAAGTCATTTGTTTCAAGAAATAAGCCAACTGATATGTCCAGCTTCTTGAAAATGTGACTGAGTTTATGCTTGAAGAGGAACATGTTTCCAGCTTTGATTTGTGGTCTTTAATTTGCAGACCCAAGATAGTTTAGTGCCTCTATACTTCTCTTAATATCAGGTATTCCAATGCTACAGTGCTGAATATTTTTTGTACTGACACTCTTCTACTTATTTTGTCATTTTTTTTGGACATAAAGGAAAAACCACTCTTTTGGATAGTTTCTTTTATTGTGATTAGGGGTTGGGTAATAAAAGCCATAGATGAACTAATTTTTATAAAATCAATGATTTAAGGACTGCATCTTGACACTGAGAACACTCTGCCCAGCGCAGTCGGCGGAAGACAATGGGCACTAGCTTTTAATAATATTGCCTACTTGGTCTAGGGTAAGTTCTTTAAAATAGTCTTTTAGTAAATAATATAGAATTATTTTTTTAGTGGATAGTGCTATGACTGCTAAAACTAGCTAGTGGTAGCCTTAGATAATCTTAATAGAAAGCTAGGCAGACAAATATTTAACGAAAAAATGAATGTTTTTATTTTTGTAGCAGCTAACACGGGGCTAGCACTCCTGAAGGGGCACTGGATGTAACGCAAAACAGAGCAGAAAGAAAGGGTCAGCATGGTGTGTGACCTATACCCTGAGAAGGCTAAAGCCACTCAACCAGATGTATCTATGGCAGGGATGCCCAACCTAAGGCCCGCGGGCCATATCCGGCCCGCGACACGGTGCCATCCGGCCCGCAAAACTTCTGCCCACAGTGCAGGAAATCCGCATGTTAGTAATAAAAAAAACCAAAAAAATAACGAAAAAAGGGAAGAAGTAGTATTTATCCCTATGTAGGGGCGTTTCCCAATCTTTTTTTTGATGGACGAACATTTCGATTCAGTGCTCCGACTTGGTGTCTCTACAATGAGGCCGGGCATTCAGAAGTTGGTTTCGGGAAAACAACTTCAAATATCCCACTAATGACTACATAATTAATGGTAAGTACAACTTGTTTCTAATAAAAAATGGTATCTGCTCTATTTTTTTTTTCTTTTTTGTATTTTTGCGGTGAAGTGGCCCGCGACACGGCTGTCCGAAATGGATATGGCCTGCAGGCCGAAAAAGGTTGGGCATCACTGATCTATGGTATCCTCTATATATATATATAACGTATATGTGAAAAACTGTAAATATGTCAGCTCTCCAATATTTTGACTGATTTATCTCGGGAAAGCAAGACACGTGGAAACACCTTTTGTGACAGTAGCTTTATATGAGATTAGCAATGGGAACTGAGAGATTATGTCTGTCATTTACAGTGTTAACTGCATTGTATAGTGTCTACCTTATCAGTGAAGTGGAGAAAATCACATTACTTTTTGAAGTACTTTGTCAATATCCACATGAATATTAAATCTCACTATACGTCCATTTTTAAGTTTGGATAAGATTTTTCTCTTAGAGTCCACATGGCCATTGTTGTCAAGCACTCTGTAGCTTTTCGTGACAGTTTGTAGTTCAGCACAGTTAAATCCTCGTTGATAGTATACCGCTTGTTCTTAATGGTTTTCTCTGTTTCTCAGGAGTTCATCTTGCTTATTCCTGTCCAAGAATCGCACAAGAATTAGTCTCGCATTTTCACCTAGTCTGCTAGTCTTGTGAGCCGCCTCAATGTCTTGTGGTGTAGTTTTAATGCCAATCATATCTGTGAATATGTTACACACTATTTTGATATAATCTCCTGTTGTCTCTTTAGGAGGTTCTGGAAGCTTGTACACTTGTAGGTTCTACCTTCTGGGTTATTGCTCCAAGTTGCTCATCTCTCTCTCTAGTTTGCAAGTTTTCTGATCACTGATGTTATTTTCAAGGCGGGCGGTCTTTTCTTTCACAACTTTTATTTCCTTCATTATAGCCATCATCCTGTTTTTAGAATCTAACATCTGACCTTCAACTTTCTCCAATTTTTCCAAAACTTTGTAAGTTCTTGAACCTGACTTTTCATCTGTTTGACATCTTTGGTCGCTAGCGTTTCTATTTTTCCAAACAGTTCAGCTAGAATGTCTTGAACAGACTTGTCAATTGCGACAGTCATGTTAGGGCGTTTCATAGCAGGTCTGTTTGTATTGAAACTGCTATTACTGTTGCTAGATGAAGATGCATGCCCCTGTTTGTGGACAAGCAGTTGGGAGTTGAAATATTCCCAAATGATATGGTTCTTTTTCTCTGCAATGCTTCTTTCGATAAAGGAGATCTTTCTCAATTTTTACAGGTCTGCCTTCCTGTTACCAAAGGGTATCCTTTTTGTTGTTACTGTTGCTTAAAGCTGTCCTCTGCTGTTGCTTAACGTATCTCCTCCACTGTTGCTTAACATATCTGCTTCTGGCGTTAGTTTAGTTTAGTCCTTGTTACTCCTCAAGGAGCAAAAGGCTGCAACTTCTGGCATTACTTTCCGCCAAAACACATTGCCTTTTTCTTTATGCTGCCTGTATTTAAGTTTTTCATATATTTCACAAAATTTTCAAAATTTTAGAAACAGTTTGGAGATACAGTTTTACCAGAAAACCAACTCTCAGCTGTAGTCCCTAAACTCCTGGTGCAGGTTGTCAGGTGAAGTTAAAGGGAAAAAAGCATTTTAATTCTGTCTGTTGAGAATTTCTTATTCAACAGCTATATGAATATTATTTAACAAAGCAATGTTTGACTGAACTGCAAAGAATTAAGCAACAGTTTTAAGTTTTGAAAGTAATGAACACAATTTTGTCTCCTATACACAAACATTTCATAGAATTTCCTTTGCCTATGTTGAGGGCACATCATGCAAAAGAACTGTAGCATGGACTTGCCATATCTGAAAAAACCGTAGCATGTTTGGGACTTGCAAAATCTGATATAACTGGACATTTACATCAATATTTTTGACACTGATATTGATGTAATAGAGAAATCTTCAATAAGTCTAATGTTATGTTTGACTCATCTATGAAGAATGCAGACCCTTTATGGGTAAGTGCATTTCTACCTCTTTATATTTTTTGTGACCAAAGCCTTGGATTCATACAACAGGCTTGACTGTCAAATGAAAGTAGAGTTAGCAGGCATTTAATGCAGTCCAAAGTGCACTTTCTTCACTTCTGCAATTATCATCTGGCCTTGTTCACCGTCTTACTCTTTCATGACACGAGAGAAAAGTGATATTTATGTATGTGTGCACAAATACCTCTAGTTGATGATGGAACAATGACGATGCATGTGTGTGTGTGGTGCACAAATATCTATAGTTGATGGAAAAATGATGACGACATGTGTATGTATGTGTGAAAGGCACAAATATCTATAGTTGATGATGGAATAACAATGATGCATAGGTGTGTGAGTGTGAGGCACAAATACCTATAGTTGACGATGGAACAATGATGACGTGTGGGCCATTTTCTCCCTCCTCCAAGAGGTGTGCGAGGAAAGCAATAGCCTGGATTGTTTTACCAAGCCCCTGTCAAGAGTGATACAAATTTTAGAGTTGACAGCAGAATAATGATTCAACATCACAGTTTTAGCTGTGCAACAATAATATACAATCACAGAATTACTTGTGTATGAACTTATTTACTGACCAAGTAATAATACTTGAGAAATCTGACATGAAGATGATCACTAATTATTTGACAAATACTACTCACACTCATACCTGCAGACACTACTGCTTGTGCTGTTGCTTATGCACACCTCCGTAAATTTCCTCCACATGGATATGCACATACATACACACTACCCCTCTTTCTCGCATGCTCTTTCTTCCACACTCACTTTCTAGCAGATACACAGACACTGCCCACATGGATGGAAATGACCCACACATCGCAGAGCCACCACAGGTACAAAATAAATACATATGCGAGCAGGCACACATGGATAAAGACACTGTTGCATGACTATTGCAGACTACAAAAAAGGACACATTTAACTACTATTGGTCTGGACACGAAAGACGGCAGAGTTCACGAAAGCTATTGATTCAGCAACGAAACTACTTCTTTGGGTTTGAGCCTGGACGAGTCTATACCTGACCCCAGAGGGCATGAGACAGAACACACTATTGGCCGGGTGGGATGCATCAACCACAATCTTGAAGATAACATTTCATAGTGTTATCTGTGTAACAGCGACAGCTGTGTAACAACATTACACATTTCACAGTGATAGCTATGTGGTACACATCTCAGCAAGCATTTATAGCCTATGACTGTGCCATCGTGATATAATATTCTTTGATGCTACCTTTATATGAAGCATCATAACTTTGGGTGCAGTGTGCTGAGGTTAACAACATTTACGTTATATGCAAGTCCATAACATTGGGTGTAGTGGGGGGGGGGGGGCGGGGTCATATTCTGAGTGAACAACACTCTGAGCTCCCTTATTATGCAGCAGCCTAACTTTGGGTTTGGTGTGCTGGGTGAACAACATTTCGAGCAAACTGAGCTGGGTGTAGGTTGTGTGAATAAGCAGGGTGTAGGTTGTTGAGTGTCATGTGCTGGGTGGAATGTGCTGGGTGTAGGTTGCAGGGTTGACTGAGCTGGGTGCAATGTGCTGGGTGTAGGTTGCTGCATGGAGTGAGCTGGTGTAGTGTATTAGATGAGCTGGTGGAGTGTTCTGGGTGTAGGCTACTGAGTTGTATGGTGGGTGTACATTGCTGGGTGTAGTGTGCTGGGTGCAGAAAACTGGGTGGAGTGAACTGGGTATAGTGTGCAGGGTGGAGTGAGCTGGTGAACCGAGCTGTTACTCATTGACACAGAGACAATGTCTGACAAGCTTTATATTAACAAACTTCAATTTTAGCAAACAACTCGCATCAACTCCAACAGGAATTTGACATAAGGCACATAGACGTGGTAGATTGAGTGTTCCTTTATCTAGAGCAGGGGTAGGCAATTAATTTTCCCAAGGGGCCGCATGAGAAATTGGGGTGTTTAAGAGGGCCGGACTAGTATATTTAACTCAGTTTTACCCAATACTGTATATATAGTATATATACTGGCAGGCGGGCCAGAGGGCGGGCCGGTCAGAGACAGGAGGAGGGCCGGTTCCGGCCCGCGGGCCGGCCTTTGCCCAGGTCTGATCTAGAGCTACCTATTATCTGCAAGTGTTTATCATGTCTCCGATCCAAATATTTAATCAGCTCATGGTTACAGCAGGATTATGAATGCAGATGCCCATACTGGTTGATCCCATTTTGTAGGCAAACTTTTAACATGATGTCATATTCACCAATGATGTCATTCTCATTTCTTCATTATTCTTAGTGTCAATGTAAATGGGTACAGAAGTTTAATACTTGAGACAGTGACTGTGAAGTGCCAATGTAAATGGGTACAGATGTTTAATACTTGAGACAGTGACTGTGAATGATTACAAAACTATAAGTAGAATTAGATATAGTTTATGATCTTTTTTAACTTGCACTAATGTTTTATGAAATGTTCTCATGCTACCATTGGCAGAAACAACAATGTCATGGAAAGCATCAATAAACAAAAATTGTATTTGTAATAACAAACCTTGCTATATTGTTTATTTGTGTCTCAAAGACCACATTGTGATGATGACTTAAGTGATCTTCATCAATAGTTATTGTTATTATTCACCTTGTATTACTTCTGCTGTATTGACCTAAACAGGAGGGTATTGGGTCTGTCAACACATGCATACCACCAGCAAGTCTAAGCGTAATTTAAAATTAACTGAATCTCCCCTGATGTCTACTTATAACTTTCTACAGTAACCTTACTCCACAACCCCAATTTTTTTAGCCAAATTGTAACAATAAAATGTAGGCATTATCTCAAGCCAACTTTTAGCAACAACCAGTGAGCTGAACTGTAGAAGCATCTGATGAAAGAGACAAAGAGACTAACCATTTCGTCAGCCAGAATACCATTCAAGTGCTGAGAATGCATGATGCGCAGCCAGTTGAGTCCGATGAGCTGGTAGGGCTTCAGCTCAAAGCTGTCACAAATAACCCATTAGTCACACATATGAGATCTGTGTATATAATATATTTACAGGGGTACACACATTTTGCAGTACAGTTAATTTGGGTAAACACAACCACAAATGAATTAAAATTAAAAGTAAGTAGAATCATAGGAAGTTGACATACATGGCATGGGTTTATGGTGGACAAATTTTCCTAGTGCAAAGAAGAGATGGTTTATGGCAGCATACTCATTATGGCAAGCATGCCAGCCCACATGTTCTGAGCTTCTGTCAACACACTATAGCAAACTGACAGATTCCCTAGCGTAGTTTATGACTGAGAGATTTACCTAGTGCAGAGAAGAGAAGGCTGCGTCATAATCTGGCCATTCTCATCATGAGGTCCCTCCAGATGACTAGTCAGTCTGGCCACCACCAGCTCCACTTGTTCAGAAATCTGCTTACACTGTCGCATAAGTCGGAGGACAACATTTCGGAGCTGAATTATCTCCATGCAGCCTCCAACCAAAGCATATGACAGAACCTTGGAGTTAGTAAACCGTTCTACCTGTCAGCAACACACCATAAAATACATATATATTTAGAATTGTCTTAATACATGCCAGCATACACGTTCTGAGCTGTATAGCATACTAATTATGAACTGTCTCCAACACACTTTAAGATGTATGTAAATAGTTTAATTTGTCGTAAGTGCCATAAAAAGAAAGCTTCAGCTCATTACAGGACTTGCCATTAATTCAGAAAGAAAAAAAAATCATAGGCAAAAGTTGCTAATGATCAATAATATCTTTCCAGGTTTACAAAAGTGGTTGAAATATGCATTAAATATGCATTATTATTCAAACTCTGCCACTATATTGCCATAGGTTCTGGATGTAACACCCTGCTGGATTGAAACTGTGACTGACTTGCGTTCTGTGAACAAGCTGGAACAAGTAATGTGGTAGATCAACCAACTGAGATAAACAAGGTGTCAACTAAATTAACTGCTGAAAAAATGTAAATGCTATGATCTTTCTTCTTCCTATAGTACCAGATGACATGACTACTTGGAAAATAGCATTCTAGCCATCTCAATTCCAGCTATCAACTCCTGACTGGACAATTCAGTTTCAATATCCTGTAAGGGCTTTGTGCATTTATCTTAAAGGATTAGTGGGGTGAATTTTTTTCAAAAAGTAAGGATCTTGTCAAGTTTGATGCAACATACTATTTCCCTATTTCTAAGTGAATGCCCCCTCTACCCCATTCTGGAGATACACACCTACAAACATCCCCATGTACAGATGTCACAATTGTGCAAGGATAGGGTTATACAGCTAAAAGCCTCAACCAATAGGATAGCTGGAATGTATGTTAATTAGGCATATCATGATAACATTATTATATTCCACAGGTTCTTGTACAGTGGGGAAGGAAGTATCTCTCTCTCTCTTAACTACAACTAGTTGTAGGGGGAATGTGATGAGAGGCAGAAATGGTGAAGGTGCAGCAAGTGGGTCTATCTTGCGCCCCTTTAACTAGGTCTCCATATGGTAGCCTGTCTACCCCTTAATGTTGAGGAGTGAACTGGATACAGCTAAAAGAAGTCTCCAAAAATACAACATGAATCTATCATATATGTAAATGTTGCCGAGTAAATGCTAATTGAAATTGATAGGCAGTCACTGGAGTTTTAGACCACAAATGGATATCAATTCCTCATCTGGGATCACTTTTAAAAGATGTCATGTAGATACTGTTTACGCGACACCAAGTACAAGAGGCTAAACCTGCTAGTAACACCAATAGTCCATCTCACCAGATTGTCCCATGTCTTGAAGGGTCTGCAGTCAACAATAGCTTCTGCTTTCTTGCGAGAACAGCCAGGTAAGACCAAGAGCTCAGCCATGGTAGCTTCCTCAAAAAATGACAGAATTATGTCTTTCTTGCTTTGATTCTTGTCTTCATCCTACAATAAAAATATGTTGTTTCCTTTAACAACATTGTTAACTTCCCTAAATTGTACTTTAGTACCTAATATCCTGTCTTCTTAAAATGCTAGCATACATAAATTGTAACTGAGCATTTCATATAATCCTTTCTTCTTAAAAACAGACTATGATATTTCAGGTTAAGGATAAACAGTGTTACTGTAATAATATCCCACCCATGACCACATTGTCCTAGGTAAGACCACATAGTCCCGACACTGAAAACCTAATCCTTCCAAGCCCAAAAGACTGGTCTGTGTAAGGTGACAAATATTCCGGCCACTCAAGGCTAGCTATCAATTTAGTCTGAATTACAGTTTTCATTTATTCTTCAGTTACAGATTTGTATTAAATGACTATGCCGAGAAGTTGATGTTCTGATATTCTTGATCTCGTCTATGCACACACAATAACATACACTGATGCACGTAAAGAGGTGAGGTCTGTATGCAGTCCACTACACAACACATCAAAAATCTTTACAAGTTGGGTTCACACACGATGATAGTGGTGTCAGTCACTACTGTAGTAAGATGTGCAACAATGTACACTCGAACATCAACACCTCTTAATATTATAGTAATATAAGTGGTGACATATATATATATGAGAGAGAGAGAGCACATTTCTCAACAGCAGATTAGACTCAATGCACACACGCACACAAATGTCAAAATACAAATTAAAAATAAATGGCACATTTTCAAACCTAGATAAATAGATTAAATAACAGTTATACACACAACAGCAGCAGAAATATATCTAAACATTCATTTAATACAAACCTCTAAACTAAAAAATAAATGATGGCAAAATTTTGAGAATTTGCATGGCTGTTTGAAATAGGCAGCTGAGCATGAATAGTGTTCAAACAATGTATGGCTCTGTTGGTAATATCTGACGTCAATAGCTTTTCCTGTAATCAGTGGGGCAATATGGCTGGGATGATATGAATGGGACGATAGGATCATTGACCATAAAAACAATCCTAATAGTACCAACCATGCTGTCATCACTATCTTCTTCTTCTTCCTCATGATAGTTATCATCATCATCATCATCAGATATAACTAAAACATCTTGTAAATCTGCAACAGAAAGATAATAAACTCTGTTACTGTGCCTAAATGTTAAATGTATTCTTTGTTGAATGCTGCATTTAATAATAAGTTAAATAATAATACTAAAACTCAAGCTGGAAGGCTATTATCATGAAAACACAGCTATTCTTTGTTAAAATTGAAGCCCAATATGGGCTTCAGGTTGACGAGTTCAAGAATGTTGAAGCCCATTCCAAGAATGGAGAGGATGTGATCTATAGTGTGGGGCAACAAAATGGCCAGCAATGCAGAATATTGGTCCTCATATCCCATGACCCTAACAACAGAGGGTATCTTTAGTCTTTCACAGTAATAGGCACCAGTAGTTTCTGAATGAACAGCCCCAAAAACAATCCGCCACCTTCGCCTGGAACATAATGTAAACTCCAGTCCATTATCGACAGAACACCTCTCCAAAACCCTCCCATTTTCTTTGGTTTTCCTTCTTATACTAGTATGCCACAGGCATTCTAGTCGGAGCAAAATGTTCCACGAGAGAACTTCTCCATCCAATGACATCCCTGGTAAGACCCAGGTGTGAAGGTTCAAATTTTCTAGTACCATATGAAAAGCTTTTTGTGTGTTTGTTGCAACTGGGTCCAGATGGCTGGTAGCTTCCACAATAACACCATCGAGAAGGCAGCTACCTCTGAGCTCCAAGGCTGATTCCAGATTAGTAGGCAACTAAGTGAAGGTTGACATTGGCTTCCCTGATCTACTTCAGAAGGACTGGGGTTAAAGAAAGACATTGGGTCCCTCCCAGGGGCAAGGCATCTACGGCCACAACCAACTGATTGGAGACTAGTGACATAAATGTCAAAAGCTTGTGGTCCCAATGCATAGCAAACTGAGCCACCAAAGGGCGAAAGTCCGGAATAAGGGACCACTTGAAGGAACTAATCTGTCCCTTCCTGCTCAAGGCCTCTGCAAAACCATTTAGCCTTCGCAGAAGGTGCCAAGGTAGCAGCGATATGTTGAGATGAGATCATGGCACCACCAAGGCAACTACCCCCAATAGGAGGTACAGCTCAGGAAAGAGGTGGCCCCCTTGTCAACATAAGTAGGTCACTGCTGTGGAGTTGTTTGTTGCCAGCACCCACTGACTTGCAGCCATCAAAAAGAAAAAAGAAAAAATAAATAAACAGGAGTGGACATGGGAGGATCTAGAAAGGATTTACTCATACAGCTTAAAGTTAAGCAAACTACATAAACACACATTCACATGCCAGTGTAATTGGAGGTTACACAAGTACAACAACTCTCACCCCTCTGATGCCTTCACCTAACTTCACAGGCCGTACTCTATGCTCCACTAGGCGCGAATAGGAATATGAAGAAACAAAAAGAAGAAGAGGTTGATCTCCACATAGTCATGTAAGTACAGTATAAAGAAGAAATTGTTGGGTTGCAACTAAGAAGGGTCATAATCAGGAAGGTCTTAATAAAGAGGTTTCACTACATTATAAAGTACACCAGCATTAACATAGGTAGACCTACACTAATAACCAGCCAACACTTCACCCAGTATCTATCATCTGTCAGCTAACAGACCACAGGGAGACTTCTGCCTTTGCAGTTGATGTATTTATTTTTTAAATCTGGCTTGCAGTAAAGCAGGGGTGGGGCACGTCCAGTCTGCAGGCCATATAAAGCCTAACCCTAACCCTTACATAAATAATATATAGACTGAATCACCAACAACCAGGCACACTTCTACAACACACACACACTCATACACAAAGTAAATACAGACACACGTTATGTGTGCTCATAGTCAAGAGAGGGTTATGTTGAAGTCATTCTGAAAAGATGCATCTTTAGTTTGGGGGGTGGGTGGGGGTTTGGTGTTTTACGCTGTGCCAGCAACTATGGCTATATTACGGCAAGCAGCCAGCCCTGTAAACAGATGCCACCTGCAGAGAAAGAACAGCGTGCCCGAGACGAGAAATGAACTCTGGGCAGCCAACCTTCACTGTATTGGTGACAGGCGCTAACAGCGCTAACCGTTGCGCCACCGGACTGCTACGTCTTTAGTTTGGAGTTAAAGGTGGTATGAGAATCAGTGAAAAAGGATGATGGGTAATTAATTCCAAGCTGATGGGGCTTGGTCAGAGAAAGACCTCTGTGCATGCATCTTTGTCTTAGATAGTGGGACTTGTAGAAGCTATCACTGGTGTCAGATGATGGGCGAAGAAGTCACGCGGGTGTATAGATGAGAGTGAGTTCTGAGAGATACTGAGGACTAGTGGTAGAAACAGCTAGTAGGTTTGAGTTTGTAGGCTATATGATCAACAACTGGCACCCAATGAAGACAGTATATGATAGAAATATGTTCTTATCTAGATGGTCTGCAGATGAGGCGAGCAAGTGATTCTGGATCTTCTAAAGTCTGTCGAGAAGATACTTGGGAATTCCAGCCAAAGAGAA
Source organism: Pomacea canaliculata (assembly GCF_003073045.1). Lineage (NCBI taxonomy): Eukaryota > Metazoa > Mollusca > Gastropoda > Architaenioglossa > Ampullariidae > Pomacea > Pomacea canaliculata. Next base: position 311,498 of record NC_037595.1, on the reverse strand, counting down.
TTACAATAGTCCATCCTTAACAGCACAAGGGCACACATTAGAGTTTTAGATGCATCGGTGGTGAGATAATGATGAATGGTTCTGATCCTATAAAGTTCAAGGTAAGACAGGATTGAAACCAGAAGAAAGCAACATCATGAATACCAAAAGAGTGCTGGTCTGTGTAAATGGGCTTCATCGTCCATATGTTGTACCCACAGACACAGCTAAATACTTACAGTTCTTTACCAGAGAAGGACAACCCTGGGCTTCATCCTGGCCCACAGACACAGCTAAATGATTACAGTTCATTGCTTCTATGGCTATTGAACTTGGGAACTTTTTAACTGACCAAAGTAAAAGCAAATGCTGTTTAATTTCTTCCATTGAAATCTACACACATCACCTGACCTTGACTACTTGATGACCGTATGACATTTGTTGAGGTCAGATGTGGCTCCCTCACAGAATCTGTTGCCTCCCTTGACAAAACAACTGCTGCCTGATCTGTCTGCCAGTTACAGTCCTCTAGAACTTGTCGTAATCGCTGTTCGAAACAATAAACATCATATTATTTTCCAAGCAACAATTTGTAATAGCAAAGTAGAATGCATTGTAGCAACAACTGGCAGTTACCAGTGTTAGGGTGAAAACCTATAGATTCGTTCTTAAGGCTATATATTTTACTTGTATTGCACCCCCCAAATTTTTAATTATGCTGTCAATGAGATTTCAAAGAAAAGAAAAATGAAATTCTTGTTTGGATCATAGCAAAAGTTGATCCCTTGTGAGTGTAATGATCAAACCAAAAGATGTACAGAATTCACACAGCATGCCCTGACAACTGTATATACCTGAAACAAAAACAAGGCCTATTCTTGTCTATTTCTTTAAATTCCTTTAAATATGGCCCATTACTTCCCACAAGTGCCAGACAGCATAATCAGAGCTATCCTTTTCTACCGACCACAGTGTGAAAATACAGCTATTAAAGGGATGACCCTTTGATAGAAGCAGTATTTATATTATTTGCTTTGAGCATAAACACCTATTGCAGAAGCTTGGCTTTAGTGATTTCCACCAAGTGGAAACTGCCAACTGTGTGGCTATTATGCTGTGCATTCATGAGGATTCATTCTATAAATTATTCCATTATTATGTATTTATTCATGAATGTGCAACATGTTTTAAGCATTTGATTCACGAACCTTGTTGGGCTGACTTGCAGAGCTCATTTTTCAACTGCGATTACATGCTTGTTCACTAGAAACTACTTGTGTTAATAACCAAAAGAAAAGATCTTGTCTGTCTTGGACACTCAATTAAATATGTATGTCTGAAAAAATACATACAACTGCATCTACCTGATGACATGCTTCCATTCTGCTGGTTAACTACCAGGCATATTCCTGCTGTAATTCCTTTAATGTAAAATTAAGGTGATTGGGCTCTTCAATGTATCCTGCATCTAATGAACTTTACATTGCTAAAATCATGTATCTGGAACTGACTGTCATAACTTACATAAACAATTCATCCCAAAGTTTCAGAACTTCAATATTAACTTCAGAACCTTAGTGAAAAACTGTGAATTACCTGACTGGAAAGTGTAGGAAAAGCCTCACGGAGAAACTCTATGCATTGCTCTTGAGACTGTGACCGATGCTGCAAGTGTTCCATCACTTGCAGAGAATCCTCACTATCTGTGGATGACATCACTCGAATGCGCTTGTAGCTGGCTTTGCCGCCAGCCATCAGAGAGCTCTCATCATCAGTGTGGTCATTCTTCCTCTTCAAAACAACACCTGCCACATTAAAGCTCTTATGATCATTGTGGTTATTCTTCCTGGATAAATCTCTCACTCACTTTCCGTCCCTAGATTTATGGTCAGCTAAAAATTTTCAGTACCACTACAGTAATATGCACAACCAGCATAGTGCATATTGCCAATATATTCTGTACCAATCACCACAAAACCTCATCATATTTCAAATTTTAAAAAATGCATTGGGTGTCTCAACAAGCTAGCTACAGGTGTTTTTCATAATTTTATTTTCTTAAGAATGGTCACAAAAAATGGTCAGCTGGGAAATCTTTGGTCTCTATGTGACCTGTACAAAGTCACCATCTTTTGATGGTCAACACCTTAGTGAGTGCACGAAATATGATTGCCACACTCACAGGACACCAGGAACCTCTACTTTCAACAGTCAGGCGACGTAAGGTGGTCTTCGGTTGTGACCCGGCACAGCACATCGTAGAAGACTGTCCTTCAAGGCACCTTGGAGAGTGCCCGACACCGCGGTGGTGAGAGGAAGAACTAATTTACGAAGGTGAAAGACTGGAGGTCGTCCAGCACAGGACCTGCTGACTATCGCCCACAATAGACAAGTGTGGCGGCCTGTCAGCTGCTAGTCTATCCTTGTCATCCCTACAACCACAGGTGGCGGTCACGTGACGACTGACTGCCAAGTACTGGTCTGTTTGTGAGGTACAAAATGCTGTCTTTTGACACTCTCCTTATTATTCTCTGAATGCTGGACCCTTTTATCAAGACACACTGTCTAATGTACCTGACTGGTATTTTGCAAATGTTTGCATGGTGGTCAAACAAAATATAAAAATAATATAAATAATATAAACAAAATATTAAAAAACCCAGTTTGAATAAATTTGACAAAATCCTTACAATGACGCCGGGATCCGGGTTAGGACGTCAAGCATGTGTTATATGCAGTGACTGATTTTGTTTCCCATCTCCCTCACACCAATCCCTTTTCTTTTTTTTTAATTGGTGTGGGGGCCGGGGGAGGCCTTTCGACCTTTACTTCCCAGCTGCCTCTCCCCCTCTTCCACCACCCCTACAGTTTCTTTATTCTTCACACACCACCGCCTTTGTCGGCGAAACTTCAAAGCTTCAATAGCTCTAGTCTCATGAAAACCTTTTCCCCTAGGAAATAGTTGTTTTTTTTTTAAATCAACTGTCACTACACTTTCTTGGGGGAAAAGAATGAATAAATAACACCACTATATAATGCTGTACCGGCTCTTCTTGATTCCAAAATATTTCCAGACTTTATAAGCAAACTTAAAAATTCCACCCTTTTCTGTCCCTTGAAATGTTTTCCTTTTTCAATTACTTTACTTTCAAAACTTTGCAGGATCCTTATTTTTTTCCTGCACCAGCTCTATCTGGCTACATTTAAACACTGAAAAGGTTTTTTATTTAGTACTTTGCATCAAGCAGAAATTTGCAGTTTATGCCCTCATTAAAACAGCTCTTTGGTTACCTCTTTTGATGAAGATTTAGATTTTTAAAAATTCCAAACAAATTAAGATTTCCTACTTGTTAAAAATAACATTTAATTTTGTTGTAACATCTCTCTCACTCTTTCACATACACATACAGCATTACTACCTTTGAGATAGTTGACACCTTGCTCTATATCCTCACACTTGACGACAGCAGACAGAGCAGCTGAGATCTGCACTGAGCTTGCAGCTGGAAACATGGTGCGAAGTTTTTCTTCCCATAATGCCTTTTTTCCACAACTGGATACACTTCCTGCAGGAATGTGTGATCCAACCTGGGAATCACTGTCAGAATCAGAACTGGTGTGAACTTTGACACGTCTGAATGTTCCTTTTATTTTTCTGATGGTGGAGGAAGGCATGAGAGAGAGAGAAAGAGAACAGAAATATAATCTGAATTAGTAAAAGGCTGGCAGGAAGCTTTTGACAAACTAGTGAAAAACAAGTTCAGGTTTATTGATTACAATAACTACCCAAATGGCTTTGAAGGCCACCATTTAATGATTTCAACAGTAATATGCAAAATCTTTTTTGTTCCATACAATGCAGCACAAAATATCTACAATGCAAAAACATAACGTCAAGGTAACTGATAAGCAGTGAGAAGCTGATGGTGAAGATCTAACTGATTTTAACAAAAGTATGCTAACACAAAAACATACATTGCATATAATACCAGTGATGTGAGATGGTACTGACTTATATAGTATAGTGAAAAACTCATAGTATGCAAGTGATACGACACAGTATATAACTCTACCAAAAAAACAACCCAAAAAACAAACATGAAGACTTGCAAAGCACACCCCAAGGTCCAACTTAAGTTGTCATGATGATGGTGGCAGCAAACAAACACACCCCAAAGACACTAGCAACATTTAATAATAAACTGTAAATAATACAGTATACTAGTGATTGGAAGTGACAATAGTCATCAAGACTTAACAAATTGTGCAAGGTAAATTTGTAAATTTGTAAATAGGAAGCAGTAACCTGTTCAGCTTACTATAGGGTCTTTAAATTACTTCTTAGAATGACAATAGGACACTGCCTTCCTGCTACAAATGCCAACAAGGGCACAAGGTCTATCAAAATGGTTGAAAATAGACAAACAGATTAATCTTTCATCAAAATTTGTCAGAAAATTAAATTAAAATCTCGCCAGACATTTTTGGTATAACTCTGGTATAACTTATAATTAAGGAATAGTTGTCATGAATTTAGAGGGAGGATACCACTTTGCTATATATTTTTAAATGGTTATGATGCCTTTCTCTAAGCTGAGACCTAATTTTCAAATCAAGCAGCAGTAGCGGTTATGTGCTCGCTGATTCACCAGAAAAGTGAATTATATTTCTCATTAATAATTGACCCACTTTAGACCTTCTTTTGGAAGTAAGAAAAATTGCAGTTTATACACAATACTGAATTATGCAATGGGAACGGTTCTGTGAAATCCTCTTTCAGCTGTGTACATGCAATGAAGACCATATATAATCAAGATCACATATAGTTTTCACTATTTTCTCTCTCTTGCTATCATCCTCTGGTACCCTTGAGTGTCATAGGAGACAGCAGCTGATGGTTTTTTTGCCACGTTTCATATTAACCTAACATCTGCATATATATTTCATAAGAACCTCCAAACTAATTAATGATGTTTTTTTTTAAAGAAAAAGAACTATGATTTAACAGACAATCACTTTATACATAATTGTGTGATTTGTTTTCTGGATGTGTATTGCCAAGCGGTCAGTTTTGTTTAGTAAGATGGTAGCTGAACTTGTTTGAACAACACATGGCTTTGTTGGTGATATTTGACAATAAAAGCTGCTGCTGTTATTGGAGATGGATTTGACTTTTGGTATTGGAATAACATGGTCATTACGGGGTTGATTCAGCTCAGGCCTGTGATAAATATGAGTGGAGCGATATGATTCAAATCACACTGACCACTGACTCAATGAACAAGCAGTCTCTTTTATGTACTTAATATATTTTACCTGATTTCTGCAGAGAATCATAAGATAAATGGTCAGACAGAAGCAGTCTATTTTAATATACTTAATTTTTTTAAACACTTGGTCTCTGAGTGTAGAGCACAAATTGTTGGTCGTAAGTTGGGTTGGGGAGGTAGTCATAATAGAGATGGCATTTATATGGCTAAATAGATCTGAAAAATTAAGAGGGTGTTATAATTAGGAAGGTTTTAAAGGGATACTCAAGGCCTGTGATAAGGCTGTGCCGAAGGTCAAATGTTTCAAAAATATATTTAGGTACAATTACAGAGCACGAGAGCAATACAGGAGAAATAAAGGATTTGTTTCTCACTTAATCATCACTTATTAGCACTATTTCGGTTACTGATGTTTATAAAAATCAAAAAAATCCAGTGAAATCAACCCTTGTGTCCTTCCGCCGAGTAACCACAATAGCTTCCCGAGATGGTCAAGCAGATGAGTCTGGGTGTGACGTCTGTCACAGACGTACAGGAAGTGTATGTGGTCATTGTGAAGATTTGACATCGTTATTGGTGGTGTCTTGCGAGTTAATTTAGGTTTTAAAGTGAACTTTTCAAGCAGTTTGAAAAATGATAGAAAACAGTCTGTTTCACTTGGTAAGCAGTCTTGGTCATAGGTCATAAGGTCATGTGAGGGAGAAAGAGACTTCGTCTAAGTAAACGAAAGAGTCCTATGTAATTTCTCTTATTAAACACAACATGCTACAAAACCTTCAACTTTTTCCATATGAACAGACACAAAAATAGATGAGATTCAAACTGATCCTACTCTTTACGAGATTCTAAGCAGTTTTATTTTGCCTTTAGAATCCCTTTAATAATAAGGAGATTTTATTGTATATACAAATATTTGATTAAGCGAAGTTCTTAAATTTTGTTTTTGGAAAAAGGATATATCTATATATGAAACAAATCTGTTTGTGCAATGAACTTTCTTTTCAACTACAAAACTGCCAGCCTTATTTAAGACACCATACTAAAATCTTAGGTTTCAGTCAGTAAAAAGGGTGATTGTTATGTTGTTACAACAGTTTTAGCTGCACTTGTGGAAAGTGTGTTTTATTACTTATAATAATCTAAGAGCTGTTATAAATTTTATTAATAATAACAGTAGATTAAACATGTTCAAAACAATAATGAAACTGTGTGTGCCTCAAGGGCAGAAAGTTTTGAGTCACCTTTTCTGAGTAGGACTTTCATTTGTTTCCACTCCATATGACTTGGACAACCAGGGCGAGGAAATTGAAGGTACATCTGGTAAAGAAGGTGGTTGAGTGCAGGTCTTGTTGAACACAGGGGACAAAGCTCCTTCATCTACTGAAGGCAGTGTTTCTGAAACATAATTTTGCCTTTTTCACAACCAACACTCAGAAGCCCATTTTATTTATTAATTTTTTTTTGATTCTCTGAAATGTAAATCATATTATATATAAACAGACAACAGAAAGGATCCAGTACACTGATGTCTATATGGTCCTCTAAATGTATTTTTAATAACAGGTTAATTATCAATCTTACATATTCATCTTACCTCTTACCTGCAATATTTTCAACATCATTATCATTACTGTACGCATATATATATATATATATATGTATTGTATGTAAATGTTTTAGGTGTTTATGAGTGAATGTATGAGAGAGACAGAAAATACGTGCGTGTTGGTTGTTGTCTAAATACGAGAATATCAAACACTGCTGATGATGCTACTTGACAGGAAAGCTCTTTCAGGTAAAATGTTTGTAACTTCGAAACTTTTTTCTGCAAGTATAAAAAACTCATACGAAGTACCTTGTGAAACAGATGTAACAGGTGAGCGAGATGATGAACTGTCTGCTGAAAATTCTCCGTTTATCTGGCCACTGCTTAAACTGTCATTTGAGGAGCTGTCGGTATGGTTTGATTTCGATGAAGATCGTCTTACGAATCGATATTTCAACAAACTATTAAGAGTTTCTTTACCTGCCATCTCGTTAATCATTAAGCTTCAAACAGATTTTGATGTGTTTGTTCACTTGAGGTTCACTTGTCTCACAGTCGTAGACTTGTTTCTTTAAACATCGGTTTCATACGATCGCTTCTTTGACGCCATATTAAATACAGGATAAAGGATTCATTTTACCTTGTACAAATAATGACAAAAATGATAAAGCTAAAAAAATTCTCGATGCTAAAATAACATATTCACTCTCAAAAAACTTGCGAAATAATGCTTTAGTGGGTTTGGTGTCAGCGACTAGTAACCCGCCGACCACCGACTGCTCTTTGTCGCTTTTCCTTTGTGAAGAGCTCCAGCGTGACGTTGGCAGAGTTATTGTTCTTGTTGGTGGCGAGTGGTGTCATGGACGTGGGTGTTGGTGGTGGTGTGCGGTCATCGCCGGGGTACTCTAGATGATCAGTGGTGTGGGGTCATCTCCGGACTACACTAGATGATCAGTGGTGTGGGGTTATCGGTGGGGTACACTAGATGATACTGCCCGTGTCATACCAGACTACCATGCGCTCAAACTCTGCCAACCCCCGTATACGCCATTGTCCACAAATTTCTAATATTTACTAGTTGTTGAAGTGTGCTTCCATCTCGCTGCACGGGAGAAAATGTACTAAAGGAGAGTGTACTTGAAAACACCCGGCTGTCACATCCAGAATAAAGTATCCCCAATACTACTTTGAAACGATGTAAACAAGCTCGCAGCTCAACACCACACACCAACAACACATTCAATACACAGAACAACACAGTGACACACTTCACAGTCCTCGCAAGACAGGAAACCTAGCCTCGTGTCTTCGACTGTTAAAGTGATCTTTGCCAAAAAGTATGACTGTGAAGGCGATGTGTGCATGGCTGGGTGTGTGTGTCAGTCGCTGGCTGGATGGCATGTGTACAGTGCAGACGTCTAGTGCCAACGACAAACACGTGCGCGCCCGGCCTTGTCCTTTGGCCTGACCTACATCTAGGCCTTCCCTGTGCTGTCCACACATGGCAAGTGAACGGGGGATCTTGTGCTTGAGGATAAACCTGTGATAAGTAGCATAATGTACAGCTGTACACCAGCGGCAAATACGGGCGGTTACTGCATCCATTGTGGCTTTCAAGGTGTCACCATGTCACCGTGTCTTTAGTGACACTGGCAGTGACACCAAGCAAGTGACAAGGAGTGGCGGCCGTGTCACCTTCGTAGCCCGCTCTTCGACAGCTCGGATGCCGTGACGTGTGTGTGTGTGACACTGCAGCAGCATGACCAGAAGTGGGCTGGTATATCAGGCACCCGAATGACAAAAGAAAAAGAATCGGGTGCTGCACCAACACGAGTTGTGTCAGTCCAGCCGAGAGGTCAGTGACATTGCCAGGTGACATCCTTAACACCTGTGTGGGGGCAGCAAGTGGAGGGACACCACCACACGTGAAATGTGCCGTGCTTTCTCAAGGTCGGGTGGGATGGGATGTAAACACCTGTGTCATTTGCAGTAACCGGCACCGACAGAAGCACCGGAGTCTGCAAAGGGAAGAAAAGGCAACAAACTCTGTGCAACAGATATCGGACGTAAGTTATTTCCCTTGACCTATTGGCAAGTGTTCGATCAAATCTTCAGTGAATAAGATAACATTGCTTGCAAATCGATCAGCTGTTGTGCCACAAATTTTCATGCCAGATGTTATAGGAAACATCTCTCAGCTCAATTTTCCTTGCAGTCAGTCGGCTTAATGGAACTGGAACCCACTGACACATATACTGATACAACTCAATATCATGACAGCAGCAGCATTGCTGTGTGACTAGCACATGATTATTACCCTCAACACACTTGTAACCCACTGACATATATACTGATACGACTCAGTCATGACACCATAGCTATACACATATATAATAGCTCTACACATAGCTTTCCATATTTCACACTTGTTCAGAAGAATCAGTGAAAGGCCAGCCAGTAGATGTCGCAGGAGCGGAACACCTGCCAGTAGAGTGTAGGGCCATTAGCCTCGGTCGCGGCTTATAGGTGGTCCGCGGCTTAAATAATTTTCGATAATGCACAAATTACAATAAAAAATGAAAAAAAATTATTATTTTATCATAATCCTTTTTCTTAACTTCGTAGCTTTGTAAGGTGTGAAGGGGTTACAAGGGCGGCCTCCATAACGCTGACACTCATCGTGGATAAAATAGATTAATATTGGAATTGGCGGATTACTGGACCGTGGTTTAATCGCCCTACACTGTATATTTAGCGCCAATGTCTTGTGGAAATCCTCGGCCTGCAGGAGGAGGCGGTGTCACCACTTGCACCCACTCAGTGCGCATGCGCCGGTCAACAAGACATTCACAGACAAGGTGAAGTGACTAATGTCCCACACACGTGCTCGGTGAAATGGCATTCTGGATGCAAGGGCGAGACGAGAATTTGCTCACATGTTAGTGTGTGACAGTGTCGGTCTACAGCAGACCTGGCAAAGGCCGGCCCGCGGGCCGCATCCGGCCCGCCTCCTGTCTCTGACCGGCCCGCCCGCTGGCCCGCCCACCAGTATATATACGATATATACAGTATTGGGTAAAACTGAGTTAACTATATTAGTCCGGGCTGTCCGGCCCTCTAAAACCATCCCAATTTCTCATGCGGCCCCTTAGGAAAATTAATTGCCCACTCCTGGTCTACAGCAAAGTTTTCTTTTTGCCGGCCGGTCGCAACATTTGAAGCTAAGCTGCGGGCAGGTAAAATAAAAAAAACCAGGCCAGGTGACTACACAGCAGACCAGTGCTAATGGAACGGACAACAGATGAGTACATAAAGGCGAATTTGTCGTGTAAAGTGAAGCTGTTTCAATTCGCTCACAATAAAACTTTCAAGCAGCCTTGCCTTTGAAGGCAGCCGCCCCCGGATGCTCTCTAACGACTCCATCAGACATGTCAGCCTGTTACTTGTTATCTTTATACCTTGTCTGTGTTTAGAATGTCACGGTCTGCTGATTTCCTATTTCTAACGCTGCTGTACTTGATAAATTAAATTTCAATCAAATTAACCTAGGCTGAATTTATAAAAAATGAAAACAAACATGAGTACATGTCGGCACAAGGGCCGGTCCCAACACGTCCGCTGCTGTCGTTTGCCCGCCCCTGGTGTACACTGCAACCATGAAGTCCGGAGCACGAGCACCCGCTTACATGCTGGAACCACACAGGCATTGAACTAAACCATGTAATGTGCTGACACCAGCATACCCGGAGAAATGCTGTCTTTACAGAAGTAACCGTCACCTAGCGGACACGACACGTTGGATCCTGCGCGTTGGCAACGTGTGGCTAATGGCTATCTCGGGGTCACTCGCCCTACATCTGCTGCCAATACGGAGGACATTGCTGACAGCCACAAACCATGGCACCGTTTGTGGGAGCCAGGTTATGAGAGTGGCGCTCCATCTCCTTCCCTCCAGCCCTCTGTAGGGTGACGTCACCTTTTACCACAGCTGGGTCGACTCGGGGGATGGGCAATTAGCTTGCGCCAGGCGGGGATCGAACAAGCGTGCCTCGGGGCATCAGAGCCCCGAGGCACGCTTGTCGCACTGACGACTTGAGACAGCGACACCTGTCGTTTTGTGACGCCACATACGGCAGCTGTGTTGATACGTCACCTTAGTAACGTAAAGAATGTACAGCTACAGTCAGGAAGCAGAATGAATATGCGTTGTTCTTGTCTCTTCACTTACAGGATGCGAGCATAATGTGTGTGCCACAGGTTTTTTTTCCCAACATACCGTGTGGACAGGTGTGTCTGTGATATTCGCAACCCTGTCTGTTGTACTGAGTGACGCTGAGTGACGCTGGCGACACCTGTCAGATGGTAGACTGGCCAGTATGGCAGAACTACCGTATAGTTCATATGCTGGCTAGTCATGCCGACCAGAATGGCAGACGGTGTGCCATGCAGGTACACGCATACAGGCGCACGCACACATGCATACAGAAGTACGCACGCATACGAAGACGCACGTGCGATGACTGGGTAGCACTTGACAACCGGACAGTGCCTCACCTGCAGAAGTAGGTTAACCCTGACGAATTGGAAGCACGTGACCTACAGATCAGCTGACGACTGGACAGTGCCTCACCTACAGGATTAGGATTAACCCTGACGAGTGGGCAGCACTTGAACTAAGGTAAGGTAAAGGTCATTACAGGGCTTCTGCTAAGGCTAAATTCTTTGGGGTCCCAGGGACCCCTTCTTCAGATTTGTAAGGGGTCCCTGTTCTTCGCCCAAATTTGAATGGGACCCCATTGACGAAAATTGAAGGGGTCCTCCGAACTTTTAATGCGTAGTGTACGCAATTTTTTGCGTAAGCAGAAGCCCTGCAGTCATCCTCTAACCTTTTCAGGTCGTTGCGAGGGTGAGTGGGTGGGTGAGGTGTTAGAGACCTGACTTTTCTGAGGGCCAGCTTTAGGTGAAGGCGGTGGCCATCTCTCCTCCCTCGCTGATGTATCCCCCCCCCCAACTTTGTCAGTTGGGAGGTCAGCGCTGTAACCACTTGGCTGTCCCCGCACTTGACCTTGATCACTTGACAGACCTGTGTGTTAGGGTTAACCTGGAGTGGACACCTCATGACCTACAAATCAGTTGACAGACCTGTGTGTTAGGGTTAACCTGGAGTGGACACCTCATGACCTACAAATCAGTTGACAGACCTGTGTGTTAGGGTTAACCTGGAGTGGACACCTCATGACCTACAAATCAGTTGACAGACCTGTGTGTTAGGGTTAACCTGGAGTGGACACCTCATGACCTACAAATCAGTTGACAGACCTGTGTGTTAGGGTTAACCTGGAGTGGACACCTCATGACCTACAAATCAGTTGACTGGGCAGTACGTGACCGACAGGGTTAACTCTGGTGTGGGCAGCACAAGACTTATTGACCAGCTATTTCTGGGCTGTTGCAGGTGTTGGCAGAGGGCACCATGCTGTATCTTCCACACGACATCCACCACAAGACGACATTAACGACAAGTCGTGGAGGCCATAGGTGTGACAGATAAATTATTGCCAAAGTCCTTCGCGGAACGCGGCGAGGTTTTGTTGGGCTCAACAGTATTACCTGGTACCTGGCTTTTCTTTGGATTTACGACAACAACTTCAGTATCAACCTTCGCTTTTGTTTGAAATAACAGTTCAGACTACAACATTAATCTTGGCTTTTGTTGCGCTACAACTACTCCACAACTACGGGTGGCTGCTGCACTTCCATCATGAATACTCATGAACAGCTGCAGCTACAGGAGTTGTAAGTGAATGTAAAGACCGCACTGCAGCAACCAGATCACAGTGAAGTGTGATAACAAGTCCGCCGTGACTCTACAGGTGCAGCAGTGAAGTGTGAAAACAAGTCAGCCGTGACTCTACCCGTGCAGCAGTGAAGTGTGAAAACAAGTCAGCCGTGACTCTACCCTTGCACCATGAGTGCGGTGCAGCACGGGGTGGACTCGGGTGGTAGCAGTGGTACAGAGCAGGACGCTGCGGCCTTCAGACAGAAGATTCGCGATGGCGCAGGTAAGGATGGGTAGGCAAGACAGGTGTTTGTAGCTCGTGTTACACGTGATACATTGGGGAGGCGGGGTAAGCAGTATTAGTGATCTGTGTTACATGTCATAGATCATTGATCGGGGTGAGGAGTAGGGCAGGATGAGTGGGGAGGGAGGACAGACATTAGTGCCTCCTGTTACATGCGACACGGAGCTGTGGTGGATTTCGCTGCTGCAGATAGTTTATACTTACAGATGTTTCTAGTGATCCCGTTCTTGTGCGTGCATTGTGTGAGTGCGGCTTGCACACCCACTGCGCTGCCCACACTTTACAAGTCTAACTGACACCAGACCTTCATGCCAGCAACAGAAGAATTTACACCTGAGAGACAGAGAGGTGGGGTGGGTGGCGTGTGGGCTGCAGTATGACGTCACGTGTGAACAGCCCTCAAGTTCACAGGAGACAAACGTCTCGTCTTACAAGACTAAACCGTCGCCGTCACCACCTGTAGGGCGGTCCGGTGGCGCAACGGTTAGCGCCTGTCACCAACACAGTGAGGGTTGGTTGGCCTGGGATCAGTTCTCGTCTCGGGCACACTGTTTTTGCTCTGCATGTGACATCTGTTTACAGGGCTGACTGCCTTGCCGTGACGTAGTCTTAGTTGCTGGCACGGTGTGAAACACCAATTCTTCCCCCCCTCCCCCACGTCCTATGAATGTCTGTATGCTGACTGAGCATGGGGAATGTGGTGGTGCTCTTGTAAGTTGGCCCAGAGCCGTGTCAAAACTACTTTCTTTTGATCTTTGAGAGAATAGACAAGTTGGAAACAGCGATAATTGTTCAACACATCGACATCCAGCGTGGATTTCTTACGAAGTGGCCTCAGCAGGGCATTTGTAAACAAAGATGGGAAAGCACCTGATGACAAGCTGACATTTACAATGTGTGTGATGGAAGGAAGTAAAATATCTAAAGACTCAGGAAGAAGACTTGTGGGTATTGGGTCTCACTGGCAGGTTGTTGGCTTGGCAGGACAGGCAGTGGACAGCGGCATCGCCTCGCTAATTCCAGTCATTCCATTGCAGATGTCAACAAGTGTTGTGGAGGAGGTGCAATTATTTATTGGGTCTTGAAGATTTGATGTCTTGGCCTTGTTGACACATTTTGCAACACTTGGCGGCCTTGTGAATGGTGAGTCCAGTCTTCCGCCAAACACGCTGACCTCGCCGGCGAGTTCACTTCAGGTCAGGGAGGTCAACACGGTGAAGGTGAGCTTGTGGACTGGCACATCAGGTGTGCAGACACTGGGGCGTGGTCATCGCTTGACACTTTGACAGTGGTGTGACCAAGTGACATGAAGTCTGTCTGACACAAAGCTACAAAGCTGAGCTAACCTTTATTTCGTCGTTTAGGGGGGTGGGTGAGCTGTGTATGCGAGTAGGGGAGGAGGGGGGCTGCCCATATTTCTCCCTCTCGCTGCTCTCCCTTTCTCCAAAGGCCGCTGGTGGCACCGCGGTTAGCGCCTGTCACCAAAGCAGAGAGGATTGGCTGACCTGGGTTCAGATCTCGTTTTAGGCACTCTGTTCTTTGTCTGCATGTGACATTAACATAGATTCCCTGTAACTAGCTGGCTGCTTGTCGTAGCTGCTGGCTCGGCGTAAAACAGAAATTCTCTCCCCTACCTCTCCTAGGCGGTCCGGTGGTACAACAACAGGCTGTCCTGGGTTCACCTCTCGTCTCGGGCACACTGTTCTTTTTCTGTATCTGGCATCTGTTTAAGGGCTGGGTGCCATGCCGTGAAAGCCTTACCTGCTGACGGTGTGAAACACCAATTCTCTCCCCCTCCACTTCTACGTTTCTCAGCCCCTCTATGGAGTTAGGTGACGTTTGCCGACAGCTGTTTGGTTGGTGGTTTAGGGCGGTGGGTACTCGCGCCACAGGGGAAATCATATCGGGGACTCCTCTGCTTCAACCACTCGGCCATCCACTGCGACTGCGGGCTGTCATGATTATTTCCTTCAACCTGTAAGGGTTATTGAGATATTAAATACACACACACACCTGTCTACATGCTCCTGTCAAGAGCTGACATGCCCCAGTAGCAGTGACAGGGAGCTAGAGAGGTGTTTGACATTAAAATATATAACTATATATATACACACACATATCTGTGTATATGTTCATGTCAAGAGCTGACATGCCCCAGTAGCAGTGACATGGAGCTAGAGAGGTGTTTGACATTAAAATATATAACTACATGTATATATATACACACACCTGTCTACATGCTCCTGTCAAGAGCTGACATACCCCAGTAGCAGTGACAGGGAGCTAGAGAGGTGTTTGACTAAGTCACCTGTCCAGGCTGACATACGTGCGCACCGACCGACATCGCCAAGGACGTAGTCACGTGCGACAACGCACGCTCCCGCCTGCACGTGGCGCCTCCTGGTGTCACGCGGAACTGTAGCGCCAACAACGCCTTGATAAGAACAGTTGGAATAAGGCCCGACAGACGACAGGGCCGGCAATTCAGGGTGGGTGGTGGAAGTGGTACACGGAGCCTAATCTTCTCTGAGCTGCTACAACGGTCGACACTGGACTTGTAATCACCGTTACAACGACAAGATGGCGGCCACAAGATGACCTTGACCTTCTCGCTGTCCGTGCTGTACGTGTGGCGAGAGCTGGCCGGCCATGGGGACTGTGAGTGTTTTACCTGAGTGTTTTACCTGAGTGTTTTACCTGAGGGTTTCACCTGAGTGTTTTACCTGAGGGTTTCACCTGAGTGTTTTACCTGAGGGTTTCACCTGAGTGTTTCACCTGCATCTTCCTGCCCCAACGCCTCCCCCATTCGGTTCTCGCTTTCAGTGACCAACTGCCGCCCGCGATTCTCATCTGACTTCTGACACAGACCTGCCTTTCTGTGCTTGTCACAGGACTGAATGTGATGAGTTGCATGTGACCAGTATGCCTCCTGTGTCCCCACAGGACAAAGTGTCACCAGTGCCCCAAGGCGTGTCACAGGACTGAATGCGCCCATTGTTTTGTCCTGTGTGTGACACATGTTGGGGTGGGGACCCGACTGTGTAATGCCACCACAGAAACTGTGCTGCCGGCGTGAGACAGGTGGGCCCGACATTGTGTACAGGTAGACAGCTTGTAGCATCGTTGTTGTAAAGCTACAGGTTTGTGACCTCAAGTTGTACTGGGGTAGCTTCACCCTGTTGTACCCTTGTTTGACCTGGCGGAGGATCAAAGTCCTGTCACAAAGTTTGCCTTCAAATCACTGCCAAGCCTGTGTTGTCGTAATGCGTGTTGTCACAGATCGACTGACAGGTGTCACTCCCTGTATTTCAGTTAAATAACAATCATACGCTGTTGACACTGGTATCGTCTCCGAGACTTATGTCAGGTGACAATAGTGTCTTCTCTGAAACATGTCAGGTGACACTAGCATCATCTCAGAGACTTATGTCAGGTGACAGTAGTGTCGTCTCCGAGACTTGTGTCAGGTGACAGTAGTGTCGTCTCCGAGACTTATGTCAGGTGACAGTAGTGTCGTCTCCGAGACTTGTGTCAGGTGACAGTAGTGTCGTCTCCGAGACGTGACAGGTGACAGTAGTGTCGTCTCCGAGACTTGTGTCAGGTGACAGTAGTGTCGTCTCCGAGACTTGTGTCCGGTGACAGTAGTGTCGTCTCCGAGACGTGACAGGTGACAGTAGTGTCGTCTCCGAGACTTGTGTCCAGTGACAGTAGTGTCGTCTCCGAGACGTGACAGGTGACAGTAGTGTCGTCTCCGAGACGTGACAGGTGACAGTAGTGTCGTCTCCGAGACTTGTGTCAGGTGACACTAGGAGGCTGATGTGGGCTGGCGGTATTGTCGGCTCGGAGCCGTGGTAGCGTTTCCCAATGGCGCAGTATTTAAGTCTTGTCACCAATACTGTGAAGATCGGTCGGGCTGGGTTCAAATTCTCGTCTCGGGGACGCCGTTCTTTCTGTGGATGGAGCAGGGCCAGGTGTTTAGTATAACCTGAGTTCCGGGGCTCGGCGTAACACACTGTTAATGTGACGAGTGTCGGCTGGGAGCAGAAGTTTATCAACATTACTGTTCAGGGTCTCGTTTGACCTACGTCACGTGCAGTTTACAGGTGATACGCGTGCGCCATCAGACATTATCGGCGAGTGGGCAACAGCTGGCACACGCCAACTAGACAACACCTTGGCTACACATTGGCCACACATTGGCTACACATTGGCTGTAACAAGTCCAGCTACAAATGTACATCTTGATATGCTTTGGTCTTGATGCGGCGAGGCTTTTCCATTTTGGGAGATGTGTTTGTTATTGTTGCTTTTTTCAATTATGCGGGACACGTTTGACATGAACACAGGTCTGCCAGACTTGTTTGTCCTCACTTCCCACTGACTTGTGTCACTTCAGCTCATGACAGTATTTCCCGAAATCTGATTGAACATCCTCACCCCCTTCATTGTCTTCTGGCGACACAGGCCTGAGGTTAGGATTGCACCCGATAATAACGGCTGGAGCGGGCTTCAACCACCGACCTTTTGCTTCAAAGTCTAGCGTTCACCCTAGCCACACATAGCAGCCACACATAGTAGGCACACATAGTCACACATAGTAGTCACAGCCACACAGTCAGCTTAGCCACGCATAAGCACAAATAGCCACACATAGCCACCCTAGGCAAACATAGCCACCCTAGCCACACATAGTCACTCTTGGCACACATAGTCACCGTAGCCTCACATAGCCACCCTAGGCACATATAGCCACTTATAGCCACCCTAGGCACACATAGCCACCCTAGGCACATATAGCCACTTATAGCCACCCTAGGCACACATAGCCACCCTAGCCACATATAGCCACCCTAGGCACACATAGCCACGGTAACTCTACCCACACAGCCGTGGAGCCTTGTGGTCATAACTTAGAATAACATCAGAGCATGTTGTTTACATACTTGACGTGGTGGGGAGAACACAAGACGATGTTGTCAGGATCCTACCTGCCGCCGCCACTAAAACTACTGTAGTACACGCGGCTCACGTGACCTCATACATCTTGTCGTGTGTCAGCCAGCTCTACCTGTAGGTGACATAACGGCTTTCCGTTTGACTTTCCCACCGACGGTACTCATGTGACGACACCATTTTGTACGGTCATAGCAAGGTCGTGTTCTGTAACAAGTACTTGACATGTCTGTTTGACTGGAGGCCGCTGGTAAACCTAGGGATAGCAAGTACTTGACGACATGTCTGTCTGACTGGAGGCCGCTGGTAAACCTAGGGATAGCAAGTACTTGAAGGCCGCTGTAAACCTAGGGATAGTAAGTACTTGAAGGCCGCTGTAAACCTAGGGAGGCCAAGTAGTCGAAGACATGTCGTTCAGACTGTAGGTGACGTACGAGGGGGGAAGAGAGCAGACCGCAGGTCAGTGGAGTGCAGCTGAGTATTGCCACAGACGGTTGTGTCGGCCTCAGCCAGTGCCGTGTGTCGTGCCTCACACACCAACCACTCGTGCCCCTCGCCCTGTCCCAACCACCAGCCACAGCGGGATCCCTCTGCCCTCCCTGGAGCATCAACCACAGTGTCCGAGGCCACAGGGTCTCAAGAGTCAAACACGTCACCATGGCTACTGACCATTAGTTCGGCGCTGTCTGTGACTGGCTCCAATGGTATTCCTGAAGCTTTGTCGTGTGCGTGCGTGTGTGTGCGTGTGTGTGTGTGTGGTGATTGTTTTGCATTTTCAGTCAATTTTAATTTTTGTAATTGTTTGTCGTCATGTTGACGATGTCATGAACTTATCTGACATGTGACATGGGACACGTCCCTAGAGGTTGTCATCTCTGTCTAGGCGTACATCCGCCGTCTATGCTTACACTGTCTAGCAGTACACTGGGTGTGCAGTATTGTCTAGCAGTACACTGGGTGTACAGCATTGTCTAGCAGTATACTAAGTGTATAGTGTTGTCTAGCAGTACACTGGGTGTACAGTGTTGTCTAGCAGTACACTGGGTGTACAGTATGTTGTCTAGCAGTACACTGGGTGTACAGTGTTGTCTAGCAGTATACTAAGTGTATAGTGTTGTCTAGCAGTACACTGGGTGTACAGTGTTGTCTAGCAGTATACTAAGTGTATAGTGTTGTCTAGCAGTACACTGGGTGTGCAGTATTGTCTAGCAGTACACTGGGTGTACAGTGTTGTCTAGCAGTATACTAAGTGTATAGTGTTGTCTAGCAGTACACTGGGTGTACAGTGTTGTCTAGCAGTATACTAAGTGTATAGTGTCTCTAGCAGTACACTGGGTGTACAGTGTTGTCTAGCAGTACACTGGGTGTGCAGTGTTGTCTAGCAGTATACTAAGTGTATAGTGTCTCTAGCAGTACACTGGGTGTACAGTGTTGTCTAGCAGTATACTAAGTGTATAGTGTCTCTAGCAGTACACTGGGTGTACAGTGTTGTCTAGCAGTACACTGGGTGTGCAGTGTTGTCTAGCAGTATACTAAGTGTATAGTGTTGTCTAGCAGTGCACTGGGTGTGCAGTATTGTCTAGCAGTACACTGGGTGTACAGTGTTGTCTAGCAGTATACTAAGTGTATAGTGTCTCTAGCAGTACACTGGGTGTACAGTGTTGTCTAGTGGTACATTTACTGAGTGTTGTTTGTATTTTTCAGACGAGCGAGAAGATATACAGAAAAAAACCTTCACGAAATGGATTAACTCGCAGCTGGCAAAGGTAATGACCGAGTGCAGTCAGAGTTTTCCCTCTGTTGTTTCACTGAAACAACGATGGTGTTTATGCGGATGATGATGTTGATGTGGACGATGTTGTTTATGCGATGCTGTGCGGATGTTGATGTGGATGGATGTTGATGTGTGGATGTTGTGGTTTATGTGGATGTTGATGTGTGGATGTTGTGGTTTGTGTGGATGTTGATGTGCGGATGTTGTGGTTTATGTGGATGATGATGATGATGATGTGCGGATGTTGTGGTTTATGTGGATGATGATGTGCGGATGTTGTGGTTTATGTGGATGGGGAGCTTTCATTCTTTGTCCGACGAGTATAAACGCGAGCTGCTTGTCCCAGGTGTGTAGAGGAAGCGCAACCTTAACGCAATGTGTGCTGCAGTGCCTGGTGTGCCGTGTGCTTGCAGGCAGGCCGGCAGACCATTACAGAGCTGGGTGAGGACCTGCGGGACGGGGTGGCGCTGCTGTCGCTGCTGGAGGTTCTCACGGGGCGATCTCTGGTGAGTTGTGGTTCTTGAGAGCGACATTTTATGTATTATCCTCCCTGATGTTCAGTTTTGTAAATATCGCAAATGGTGCGTGTTGATATGAAATAATGTCATCGCGGATTGAACATTGTTTTCAGTCGTTCGGAAAATTGCCCGTAGTGGTGTAGGACGTAGGGGTATAGGATGTATTGGTGGTATGGAACGTAGTGATGGTACGGAACGTAGTGGTATGAGACGTAGTGATAGGGGACGTAGTGGTGGTATGGGGCGTAGTGGTATGGGAAGTTAATGTCCTTTATCACCCGCACAATTAACCGCTAGTACCCCCCCGACACTCCTCCTTGCTCAGCCCCTCGACGGTGAGTGGTTCACGCGGGCTGGTCTGAGACAAACATGGCCACGTGTCGAGTGTTTATTATCTTGAGATTGTGTGCAAACGTTTGGATGTTGTGAGGTTGGTGTGTGTCCTGGGGCCTGGGTGTAGGAAGTCGTCGTGGACGAGCGTGTGGTCTGCGTCACGTGATCTGTTTGATGTAATCTTTGTGCAGACGCGCGAGAAAGGAAGACTACGACTTCACCACATCAACAACGTCAACCGCGCCCTGATGGAGCTGGAGACCTGCTGTAATGTCAGTTCACACACTTTCACAACCTTGGACACACACACACCCGTACACTCACGCACGCACGTGCTTACACGCACATTAGAAATAATCATTACACACGTACGTCAAACTTGTAATGCTTTCACGTTAGTAATGGTGAGGTGACCCAACAGGTGTGTCAGGGGAGAGGCCAGACTACACTGCTGCACCCTGGCTGTACAGGCTGGGGTTTAGGGTTGTCGAGCAGCCCACTCGTGTACAACACAAGTTGTTACACACGTTGTTACACAAGTTGTACCGGTGTTACACGTTGTTACACAAGTTGTACCAGTATTACACACGTTGTACCAGTGTTACACAAGTGTTACACAAGTTGTACCGGTGTTACACACGTTGTTACACACGTTGTACCAGTGTTACACACGTTGTTACACAAGTTGTACCGGTGTTACACGTTGTTATACAAGTTGTACCGGTGTTACACGTTGTTACACAAGTTGTACCAGTGTTACACAAGTGTTACACACGTTGTACCAGTGTTACACAAGTGTTACACACGTTGTTACACACGTTGTACCAGTGTTACACAAGTGTTACACCAGCTACAGCGCCACAAGAGGGACGTCGGGAAGATTCCTCCCTAGAAGAACTTATGACGCCTGCTGGTGGAAGCCTTAGGGAACTACAGCGGAACGAATTTTTCTACCCTACTATAGTCTTCATCTACTGCACATACACACGCATATTACACATCTACAGAGGTTACACGTTAGACGCATGTGCAGCACACAGTTACATAAGCACACAGACAAGCAGCCGCATACATATGTACACACGACTGTGCTGCTCTGTGTGTCTGTGTGTCTGTGTGTGTGTGTGTAAACAGAATGAATGCTGCTACACGTGTAGAGGTAACTGTGGAAATGAGATGTTGCTGCTCGTCCTCCTCCCGGTGTCCGACTGTGGCTTTTGCTGTTACAGATGAAACTGATCAACATCAGTAGCAACGACATTGTAGACGGCAACACCAAGCTGACACTTGGCCTAGTCTGGAGCATCATCCTCCACTGGCAGGTAAGAAGTGAGATAGTCTGGAGCATCATCCTCCACTGGCAGGTAAGAAGTGAGATAGTCTGAGCATCATCCTCCACTGGCAGGTAAGAAGTGAGATAGTCTGAGCATCATCCTCCGCTGGCAGGTAAGAAGTGAGATAGTCTGAGCATCATCCTCCGCTGGCAGGTAAGAAGTGAGATCCTCATTGACAGGTCAGGTAGGCTAGCCGTTGTCACACACACGTCACAGCAGGTACGTGGTCAAGTCGGGGGACGTGGAACTGACCAAGGGCCAGAAAGATTCTACCTGCCGCTGTCATAACAAGTCAATATGTAAAGATGGCAGTGCAGCCACAGATGTTTTTCTCTGGATTGCTGTCGTCTGGTTTCACGCTATCCAGCAAGGGGTGGAGAGGGAGCATGAGAGTGTAGGAAGGTATAGTTGATGGGCGTGATTGACATTGACATGATGGGCGTGACTGACATTGACATGATGGGAGTGACTGACATTGACATGATGGGCGTGACTGACATTGACATGATGGGAGTGACTGACATTGACATGATGGGCGTGACTGACATTGACATGATGGGCGTGACTGACATTGCGCACGTCAACATTATGGTCACCGTCGTGTGTCTCAGGTGAAAGATGTCATGCGCAGTGTGATGGAAGACCTGCCCCAGACTAACTTGGAGCGAACACTTCTGTCGTGGTGCCAGCTGAGCACAGCAGGGTAGGTAATCAGCTCTCAGCCCCTCGTGCGAGTATCAAATGTAACTTTGCATGTGACATGTCTACCTCCCTACTGAATAAAGACTGAAATTATCCCTCACTGACATCGATGACTCCTCACACACCTCTGTGCAGGTACCGAGGTGTCAACATCACCAACTTCACAAGCAGCTGGCGAGACGGTTTGGCTTTTAATGCTCTCCTTCATCACTTCCGGTAGGTGTAGACTTTCATCAGCCATGTGTCTCCCTGTATTCAATGGGCACTGTATGTATGTATATATAAACAGTGTTGGTCTCAGTCTCAGGGTTAGTCTATCATCTCCGACCATTCAGCCAGCAGTGACAACAGACAGAATGAACGTTGATGAGGGTTGTGTGACAGATCACCACTTTGTACACCACCAAGACTGGGGTTTTGTCCAATGATATTTCGCCCTCAATGCTGACTATCATCCATGAAGAGTGATAGTTCACCCACAAGACCGGCTAGGGTGTATAGCGAGCGTATAGCGAGTGTGCATGACTTCTACTAACCCACCACCACGTGTTTGAAGCTATTTTTATTTGTGTAGCTAGCCTGAGGCTGTGTGATACAATGTGTTCCCCATTTGCAATGTATTTCTTTTAGCAGATGTGTGTGTGTGTGCGCGCGTGTATGTGCAGACCAGACCTGTTTCAGTATGAAAGTCTGCTTGGCAACGATAGTGAGACCAACCTGAACCACGCCTTTAACCTGGCTCACCAACATCTGGGCATCGCCCCACTGCTGGATGCAGAAGGTGAGCAGGACACTACTGCTGGGCTGAGGCCACAGACATTTTTGTATCTGTTTTCACCAGAAAAATGGCTTCACGCAGCTAGCAGTCTTTAATGTCTTCAAAATGGCGGTATGTAAAATATCTTCACGCAGCTAACAGTCTTTACTGTCTTCAAAATGGCGGTATGTAAAATATCTTCACGCAGCTTAGTCAGTTGTTGAAACTAAAAACGAGGCTGTGGCCAGCCAGACATGGATGTCCTCCCACTCAGATTACCGCACGCGTCCGTTTTCTACCGTTTTTTTAAAGCGAATTGATCCTTGTGTATAGAGGGGAGTGCTCGCCCTTACTTCAACTAACTGACCAGTCAACTCGTGGTCGAGTGGTCAGCCCTATGTGACCGAACCCCACCCCGTGACTGTTAACGTGTACTGATTACAAGAGGCTAGCAGCTGTAGGGACTTCAAGCCTGATGGAGTGGTCTGCCCAAAATGTATCAGACTTGCTGTCATGGTAACGGGGTGGATGTAGATGTTAGATGTAAAGGCGAGACAGATCAGTGAAAAGGGAAATATGTTATTAATGCAGCGAATAATTAATAATCACATCTGATGACAAGAGGTGATGGATCAAGAGTGATATCACATCTGATGACAAGAGGTGATGGATCAAGAGTGATATCACATCTGATGACAAGAGGTGATGGATCAGGAGTGATATCACATCTGATGACACTGATGACAAGAGGTGACGCATCAGGCAGTAATGTCACGTCGGATCACAACAGGGGATGTGTTGGGGGGGATGCAGCGATATTTGATAAGATGACACCAGCAGGGCTGCAGCACATTAGGTTGTGGGCTGTTGTAGTGACTGTCGTAGTGACGATGTATACGTTTGGTGTATAGTTCATGTATTATCTCCCCTGGTCACCAGATGTCAACGTTGAGAGTCCGGACAGGAAGTCGGTGATGACCTACCTGATGTGTCTCTTCCAACAACTGCCCCGGGCGCAGCTGGCTTTCACCGTTTGCCAGCCAAACACCAGTGCTCGGCCCTTGTTATCGTCCACCGCCCCATCATCGACACCGACCTCGGTCATCTCGTCACCTTCAGACCTGGCCCCACCGTGGGATCCTGCAACAAAGGCTGAGGTAGTGTATAACACTCACCTCACAAATAGTGATGAGGACATTGTAACAGCTTGTTTGTTGTTTATCTCCCTCACACACCTTCACACACATTCACACACATTCACACTCACTCACACAGAGTGCGTTACGAATGTATGCGAGCGTGTATAAACATCTGCATGTAAAACTCGCTCGCCGCACTCTTCTACCTTTTTCAGACAAAAGGTCCGACCAACAGTTAACACATTTAGTGTTTTACCAAGAAAACGATAATGAAATGCGAAAGAAAACAATGAAATAGTTCTACCGCCTACTGTCTACCGGCCGTAGAAAGTTAATAATCCTCCCGACACTCGACAATCCGCTCTTCAGGTAACCTGATGCCAGCAGTCCGATGACTCGGTGTCCACACACACACACACTTTGTACACACACACCACACACACCCACACTGTACACACACACTGTACACACATTGTACACACACACTGTACACACCCACTGTACACACACACCACACACACATACCGTACACACACACTGTACACACCCACTGTCCGTACACAAGTCCGCCCAACAGACGATCGTAGAGTTATAACCAAGTCGAAGAATCGTCGTCACGCATGTCACGGATGTCACGGATGTTCCCTCGAACCGTTGAACCGGCGAATTCAATCCAAGGCAGCTGTTAACACAGTGGTGTACCCGAGCTGATGTTCGGTCGGTTATAAATCCATATGTATCGGAAGCGAGTTATGTCCCAGGCGAATTATTTTCAAGCGTATCTAAACGGACTAAACGTCAACACCTTCGGTAGAGAAGATGGCGATTCGGCGCTGCCCTTCGGTAGGTGTCGTGATACAGTGGAGGGTCTGTCCTCCTACACAGATGTCCACTGCATGCCTCTCAGAAGTGAAGTCCACAACGGATCGCAGTGAATCGCCTCCGTGTCGTTCTATTCACTTCGTCCAAGACAACATAGCTCCGGTTCACGACTTTGTCGGTCAGCTTTGCTAAAGGTAAGTTCCCAGGGAAAACATTGCATCGTGACTACCCTTCGGTAGAAAGGATGGCGATTCAGCACTACCCTATGTCAGGAGCGGTGTTAGCGTCTGTTTTCACGTGGAAGGTCTGTCCACATGCACAGACGTCCACTGAATGCCTCTCAGATCGCAGTGAGTGTCTGTCGACTCTGTATCGCTCTATTCACCTCGATGTCTCACCGCTGAATCCACCGACCGTTACACGCGTGAGGTCAATGTGTCGGAGGTCAGTCACCTCAAGCAGCTCGTCTCTGACTGTCCTGGGAAACGTTAGTTCGCCTAATTTGTTGTTGTTGTTGTTGTGTTTGAAAAGGGAAAGTGCTTCCACCTGAAGGTGATTTCGCACAAACTTAACGTATTTCCCCCTCACTGCGGTTTTGACCAACGAAGCACCAAGCTACTGGGTAACTAGGACGACCGCTTAGCGACCCTTCGTGGGGTCCATGCCGACCAATCACAATCTCTGTACCGTGTAGTCGGCGTGGCTCCCACCTCAGTTGACTGTAGTCGCCGTGGTTACGCCCCGCCATCTTGTCTGACGTCAAAACCCATTGATGATGATGATGATGATGTCGATTTGTAATGCGCAGGTATCCATTCAGAAGAATGCTCATTGCGCAGAAAAAAACAAAAGAAGAAAAACTAAAGTGAACAAATATATAAAACACCAGGAAAGTAAAAAATACAGACAGAAGTGTTTCGTTGGTTGTTTAAGACTGGTTTGAAAGAAACAGATGAATGACATCAAATGATCCACGGGGAGATTGCGTCGGCTTTCGCGTGACTGCTCTCCCCTGGTATCACAGCTCAGACCTATGGCCTGAGACAACAAACAACTAGAAACATCAAACAACATTCGCTTTGAATCGCGAATCGTCACAGACACCGTGACGTCATTCTGCAAGATGGATGCTCTGCACGCTGTCTCAGTGACACCGTGACGTCATTCTGCAAAATGGATGCTCTGCACGCTCTCCCAGTGACACCGTGACGTCATTCTGCAAGATGGATGCTCTGCACGCTCTCCCAGTGACACCCCAGCTTCCAAAATTCTCTTATCTGACAAGTGGCGCTGTAGTCTTAAAGACCTAAATATATCCATGTTTGACCTTTACCCCTTTATCTGGTGAAGGAGAGGGAGGAGACTGGATGGGATGTGACCTCGGGGTTTAATATCATGTAAGTACCTTTAAGACTTAAAAGACTTTTAGACTGAACAGAATGCACCATGGCGGGTAGCTGCCGGCGGTACAGGGGGTTGACTCAAGGGTAGTTAGGCGGGTGGCGATGGAAGGTTTTATGGAAGTCTGGACACGCGTAACAATCTTGCGTCTCAAACATACTTGGGATGATGGCCGATAATGCTCCGCGGTTATGTAGTGCGTCCAGAAATAACGCCATCACTTGGAAGTACTGACACGGGTGATATCATGTGAAATATTATTCACAAGTGATATCGTGTGACATTCACCGCAAGTGACATCGTGTGGCACAAGCAGGTCAGCCCAGCACCACACATCTGTCATGACATTGCCACGTCATTGTAAAAGGGTTTTTGCTGCAAGAAGTACGTTGGATCCCTTCCTGACGTTGCGCCGCGAATCGTTCCTCCAGTCACGTGACCCTGGCACCGGGAAGTGTCGGTCTGGAGACGGGGGGTGGGTGGGTTGTAGTGAAATGGCTTCTGCTGTCAGGCATCCTGACAATACACACACACATACACTTGCCTGTGCTGAAGATCATGTCGATATATATATAGACACGTATCTATAGACATGCAGACGGACTTACAAAAACCTACAGGGCGAGTGCGCGACTACAGACGCACGTGCACGCCGGGAGGAGAGAGGAGGCGATGCGGCGCGCGAGCCACCAGGCAGCAGCTGCGGCCAGAGATGTGACGTCAGGCGAGAGGCTGGTGTACTGATAACAGCCATCCCTCCCCACCCCTACACCCCTTACCTCGCAGTACCCCGGCGGGTAGACCGTGTGTAGACGTGTGTAGACCGTGCTCAGCCTCACACTCCTCCATTCACTCGCCCACATAGACACACGCGTACACAGCACAGCAGCGGCGCAGGAAGATGCTCAGCTTGTGAGTTGGAGGTGGGGGGGGGGAGGGACTTTATGCAGACAGTGAACGTCGTTGTCTCTCACTATCTGTTTTGAGTAGGGGGGTTCTGGGGGGGGCTACATCCCACCCCACCCCTTGTACCTCTGGTTCCTACGCCACTGCATAACGCTGGCACTGTGTGACTTACGAGGGCCTGACGCGCGCGCACACACACACAAACAGTATAGTCCCAGCATGGCAGTACATCAGGACCTACACGCATGTGTGGTGTGTCTGACTACAAACACAAACACCACTAACACTACACTAATTAGTGACACAGCCTCTAGTGTGAGGTGTGTCTGACAACAAACACCACGAACACTACACTAATTAGTGACACAGCCTCTGGTGTGTGGTGTGTCTGACTACAAACACAAACCCCACTAACACTACACTAATTAGTGACAGCCTCTAGTGTGTCATATGTCTGACAACAAACACCACGAACACTGCACTAATTAGTGACAGCCTCTGGTGTGTGGTGTGTTTGACTAGTAGACAAGCACGGAACGCTAACCGCGCGCTAATTAGTGGCACAGTCTTGCTCGTTAGCGGCTTGGGCTGGCGGGGCCTGGGTGTCAGGAGGGGTCTGGCCAGGCTCTACAGTCAACAGTCTCCCCGCACACCCCCGACCTGCACCAGGCGCCTGGCGCGCCGCTTATCTTCCCAGTTCCCTACAGCTCTACCACCCAGCGACCCACCCACCCCTCTCTCTCTCTCCTTCCTCTGGGAGCGAACAGCATTTTCGTCCGACAGTTGAAGCCCCAGAGTTGCTGGCCATGATGTTTGGAGAACGCTGTGACCTGGTGGGGGGCAGTGCCCTCTCTGGCGGAGTAGCAAAGGCGAGGTAAAGGGCGGCGCTCTCTGGGTGTGCTGCTGTGCCTCCAACCCGGGGTGGATGAGAGGGGGCAAGGAGAGTGTTGTGACAACAATGGCGACTTGACTTCCATGTCAGCGTGGTGCTTTCTCAGACAGGTACACCTGAGAGGTGTTCGTGTATTACAGACAAGTATACCTGTAAAGGATTCGTCGAACCAGACGCCTTGTTTTCCTTTGGTACCTGAGCGTGCTTAGCTGCCGTAAACAAGTGATGGACACAAAAGTCGGCATCTTGCCTTGGCCTCCTTACTACCTTGCGGGATTTTAGTTTCTCGGAAGGATTTCGACTTGAACGCTGCAGTGCGACTTCCGGAGCAAGTTAGAACACCTGGAATAAATACCTCCGTGTATTATGGAGAGCCAAGGGTCCCCGTGGTAAGTGAGCACCTCCTGTGACTATATTGTTTGTGATGTCACACACCATCACCTTCACTTTGCATACTTCGTGGGTCACCTGCCTCAAATTAGGTCAGAATTTCTATATTATTAATTGTCAGAGTCTAGTTCAAAGTTCATTTACCATCCCCATTATTTGAAACTAGGACCCAGTTTTCATTGTCACCATGTGTTAGACTAGTTGAAGTTGCTATTTAAGGCTATTTGACAATATTACCTACAGCATTGCACTGACCGCCTTCTTCCAAACATCCCTATTGCAACATAAAATCTCTTAACACATTGCTATTAGAATGTCATTATCACTAGCTCGGTGTTCTCATCATCGTCATCTTACTGAAGAATTGGGCACTTCACTAAGTTTAAAAAGCGACTGAGAAAACAGCCGAGTAAATCATGGTCCATTGGTATGTGCATACTTGCCACAAAACACACTAGCAGCAGTGTCACCTCCATTTATCTCTGGTGACTAAATGCCTGTTGATAACAGGAATAGCCAGGATAAAGGAAGGAACAGGCCATGTGTCTCAGTCAATTGTATCTTGGGAAGTGCCTTGCCTTGTGTCGCTGCTGCTTATCTCTGTCATCAATGGAATGTCAAGGAAAAGAGGGCTTTCCCTCAGTCTTTTCTGGGTTTTTTCTCTCTCTTGACCTGAGGTTAGGGCTGTTAAGCAATAAATTCAAACTTGAAGATTTATTGTATTTTTAAGGCAAATTGGCATACTTTATCGAAGGCAGTAGTGTACTGTTTAATCTTACAGTTATGTCTGTTGGCCCTATGAGGCTTGTCCTACAATTATGTCTGCAGATCATAGGGGAAAAAGCGCTTTTCCTTCCTAAATAATAGTTGTTGTCCCTTGTTCTGTGAATAGGGATAACCCTGAAACTAGCAGTCCATAGAGGATGACTCTAACTCTTCCTAATATTGTTGTTTGTCTCTGTTTGCATGATGTGAATGAAATGACAGTCATTCCCTGTGTCACTAGTTTCAGTGATGACAAACGTTTATGACCATGCCACTGTCCATTTCACAGAGCCAACAGAATAGTAGGGTGGGTCTGTTTAATTACTTTCACCCTTCAAAACATTGGCTTTGTGCAGCATATTGGTAAAAAGGCGAACCATATAAAATCTACCCTGTCAGTGACACCATCAACATCTGTAGTCAGAATCAAGCTGACTTGTGTTACCACTACCATCGGTATTTGGATAAGTAATAATAGATTTATCATACTTTATCATAATCACAATGTGAGCTGGCATCAACCACTACCATCATCATGTGTAACTATCATGAAGATGACTGGAGTTATTGCACCCAAATGTTATGGGGCTGCTAGCTGTCATCCTAGCACTATTTCAAGTCTTCCCAGCACTATTTGTAAGTCATCTTAGCACTAGTAGGTCATAAGCATGTGAAGTGCTTGGCGCTAGGGCACAGGCACATTCATTTGTAGTGTATGCATTAAACCTACCCAATGAACCTCAGATTGCACAGTTAAAGAAATGTGTGGTGTGTGTTCAGATTAGTGAACCTGCCCAATCAATATCAAACTGATAAATTAAAGAAAGGTGTGGTGGGTGCATACACACCGGTAAATCCTCCTAATCCTCTATGGCACTGGTTGCAGTTAGGTCACAGAGGGCTTCACAGACACAAACCAAGAAATCTCTACCACCCAAGTGTACATGTTTTCACAAAATGGAAAGTCCTTGGTACTTGCTGGTGTACTGATTTGGCACTTTGTAGGATGTTTACATGTCTCATCGCTTGCTGTCTGACGTCTGGCATTTGAAGGATGGAGAAGACTGACCTGCCAAAACACTTTCGGGAGGAAAGCTGCAGACAAACGTCAGCCAGTGGTCACAACCTCAAGAACGAAACCACTTGGAGACTATATTTTCTCTCATTGACCCGTTGTTGCTCATACACGAACACCAAGACCTGGTGACCAGCGTGCAGACCTTGACCTACACCTTGCCAAAAAAAATGATGTGACCGGAGTGCTCGGTTAAAACGCAAGTATAGGTAAGAAATCCCGACATGCACTCATTTCTGTAAAAAAATATTCTTGAGAGACGAAAAGCAGCCATGTGCACCACGACTGCTTCCTTAACTTAAAAAAAATACAATTTTTCATCTCTTGTATGCTTTATTGTGCAAACTCA
This sequence comes from Pomacea canaliculata, assembly GCF_003073045.1. NCBI lineage: Eukaryota > Metazoa > Mollusca > Gastropoda > Architaenioglossa > Ampullariidae > Pomacea > Pomacea canaliculata. The sequence goes on along the minus strand of NC_037595.1, from coordinate 280,510 downwards.
AAAATCATAGAGAACAGTATACACTTACCTCCGGCTTAACGAGAACTCAAATACATGAGGAAGGCTTCATCCCTTTAGTGTAACCACTGCTCTTTCCTCCATATCTCTACTACTACCATCCCTTTAGTGTAACCACTGCTCTTTCCTCCATATCTCAACTACGTACCATTCCTTTAGTCAGTTTAGTGTAACATCCATATCTCTACTACCGAACACAAGAGAAAGGCTTCATTCCCTTTCATCCACAGTGATTGTTAGAGTATACTTAGGTATTCATTTCGCAAGGTTGAGGTCAAAGTTTGTTAGGCTGGCAGCCACGCATGTGCTGGATTCGTGTATTGAGTCAGACTCATCGGAGACTCGACTTAACCATGAACCGTCGCTCCCATGAATGGCGACCTCACCTTTGACCTGTGCTATGTGTGCTAACATACAAGCTGAGAGGGGACCTCTCCAATGATCTGTACTACATGTACAGTCACGTGTCATCAGAACCGCATCAACTGCTAGCAGAAGAACAGGCTGGATTCAGACCAAGTACAAGTGCAGTTAAGCAGATCTTCAGCTGCCATATCCTGATAGAAAAGCATCTTCAGCATCAGAGGAACCTGTACCACAACTTCATCGACTTTAAAAAGGCATTTGACAGAGTCTGGCACGAGAGGCTATGGCATGTGATGTGAAAATTCAACATGGAAGAAGGCCTCATTCAAGTTGTTTGGGCGCTGTACAACAACTCAGCGAGTGCAGGGCTGCTGAACAACCAAAGAGATTAGTTTCACATCACAGTGGGCTTTGTACGCCGAGGATGTCCCCTTACTATTTAATATCTTCTTGGAGAACCCCAGATATCTACATCAGCATAGCGACAGCAACAGCGGCAATATCTAGACTACATAGGATCTGGCATAGCCATCAGATAAGGTTCACTACCAAGTACAAGCTGTACAAATCCCTTGCAGTGCCGATCCTGCTCTAGAGCTGTGACTCGTGGACTCTGCTCGTCCAGACGGAAAGGAGAATCCAGACATTCGAGAAGAAGTGGCTGAGGAGGCTGCTCCGGATCTCATACAAAGAAAATAGAACCAACAACTTTGTACGAAACAAGATGGTCACAGTCGTAGGACACCAGGAACCTCTACTCTCTACGTCAAGTGACGTAAGCTGGTCTGTGGTCATGTGACCCGTCACGACACCCTGTCGAAGACTGTCCTTCAAGGTACCCTGGAGGGGTCAGGAGGATAGTGGACGCCGCGGTGGTGAGAGGAAGAACTGACTTACGAAGTTCAAAGACTAGACTGGTCGTCCTGTACAGGACCTGCTGACTATCAACAGGCAGGAATGGCGGCCTGTCAGCTGCCGCGTCTGTGCCGTCAGTTGTTTGTTGTTTTCTCGTTATGTTTTATATTCAATATATATTGGCGTGGCGACCCCTGGGCTTTGGCGACCCTTGTGCAGGTGCACAGTCTGCACGTGCCTACTGCCGCCCCTGGTCACACTACATCGTGGTGCACACCTTTTGACCATCAGGGTCTCCTAACATTCTTGCCGATGGGCTATGACCCGCCAAGAAGGTGAGGCTGAGCAACGTTTGACCATTAGGACTTACTAACCACCTGCTGAGACCTACATCTTAGTGGCGCAGGAAGATGGTCGGCTTTGTGTGTGTGGACTCCATGGTGACAGTGAAAGACGTTCACACTTGCACATTAATGAAAGGGTGCGTGAGTGCAGCCATGAACACACGAGTACATGGTGGTAGCATCACAACATCACAACATGAGCTCCTTTCGGTGTTAAGGACAAACGCAATCCGAGAAACAAAACTCACTGAAGAATGACTCACCTGGTTATGGCAATCACAAGAGATGAAGTAATGTTCAGAATAAGATCAACTTTATAATCATATTAATCACACTCAAGTTTTGTAATTCAGTGGCCCCTCTAAAAAAAATAATCAACCCTATGTCTTCTTTGATGAAAGGGATTGTGAAGGCAGAATAAAACTGCTTCGAATCTGGTAAAGAGTAGGATCAGTTTGAATCTCGTCTATTTTCGTGTTCATGTGGACAAAGCTGAGTGTTTTCTAGGATGTTGTGTTTAATAAGAGAAATTACACGGGACTCTTTCATCTCTCTCGTCCTCCGATGATGCCAACTCAATCCCAGGTTCAGCTGATGCCATGATATGGTTGGACATTGCTCACAGCCATCTTGATTGTTACACTAATTAATATATATATATCACTAATCCAACTAGCGACACACCACCGATCACTTGGGTTCACATCCTGACAATGACCGAGACTTCCTGTCACACAGCACGCCACAGCCTTACAACCACCCTCACACCCGCTACTTTACCTTTATTGCCTTTGTTTTGTAGTCAAGTATTTTCTTTTTCTTATCGATAGACCAAGGACGAGATGTAAAAAGAAGCATAACATTTGCTTACTGTGTTACCCTCGTAAATAAAGATTTGTCATCTCTCTCTCTCGGCTCCTGTAACTTTCCTGTACTTTGTCAACAATAACATCTCAAGCACTGGGCCTCGGTGGGCAGAAAGATATCATTGCCCCCTTAGAATCTTGTTTGAGGGGCGGCTGCTCTCCTTGCACCCTCTTCGTGATTTCTACGGCTCCGACATCAGTAGTTGTATACAAATGTATGCCTTGTGCATGAGGTATCGGCTTTGAAATTCTTAAAGCTTTGTTTGAACCTAAGAAACGTGCAGCACACGGGTCATTGCGCGTGACGGCTGCACCCGTGGGGTGTAGGGTGGGCAAAGTGCGTCTTAGGACCGGCCTGTCTGCCAAAATGTGAAGTGCACTTGTTTCCTTTTTTATTCGGCCTGTTAATTTGATTGAAATTTCATTTATCAAGTACAACATCTTTAGAAATCGGCAGTCCGTAACATTCTAACACAAACCTGTGATCTGTTATCTGTTATTAAAGATAATAAGTAACAGGCTGACATGTCTGATGGAGTCGTTAGTATCGGGGGAGGCTGCTTTCAAGGGAAAGGTTAGTTTGAAAGTTTTATTCTGAGCGAATGCACAGTAAATTCAGTAAGTGGAGGCCATAGTGTACTCAATTGCTGTCCATTCCATTATCACTAGGTTTGTTGTATAGTCACCAGGCCAATCTAATATTTTACCCGTCCGCCGCATAGCTTACAATGTTTAGGTCGCCCGCAAAAAACCGAAAACGTTGCCCACCCGTGATCTAGGTCCTACCCGTACCCCGTGTTTTCACCGCTCTTCCCAAGCGGGGCCTTATTTCTCTCGTATCTGTATTATAATTATGTTAACACTATGATGCATTGTTTCCTGCCTTTCAGTATTAAAATAATGTTGACTAAGCCTGTATTTAGCTTGTTTATATTCTTTGCCGTAGCGTCCCGTCCCGTCGTTATTGTGCAGTGGTCGTCGCCTCTCTCCATCAATTGAATCTCCTCTGTTGTTGTTGGGTTTTTTTTTTCCCACTGGTGGAATTGGTTTAAGAGAGGTGCCGGCCGTTGAGACGACCAGTGGGTATGGTGAAGCCATTCCAACATCAACAGGTTTGCCAAGCATCTCTGCCACGTGTCTGCGTAGCTGTGGACCTGTCCACAAGGAAGACGAACGACTAAAATAAAATTGTAATTTCTGTCGCCACGATCCTGATAAGCCAGACGAATGCGCTAGTGCCAACAATTCAAAGCATTTTTTCTAGAAATTCTGTGAATATGTTTTAAAGCTATATGGAGAACTGAAACTTCATAGAGTCACTTCTAAAGCACAACAGTCGTCTCACGGGGATGGTCGAGCTGGCCAACGGTCGAGTCGCCCCAGCGACTGCAGTGAGAGTTACCGTTCTTCACACGCGCTGGCCGTTGGCTCGCAGGTGTGCAGGTGCAGGTGTGTGTGGCAGCGTGTTCTCTAGCCCTCTAGTGTGTCTACACTAATTGCACGAGAACATATCGCTGTAAACGGTCGTAGCAGCACAGCTTTGTTTCACGGAGCAAGAGGCTCACGCGCGACAAGTGTCGGAATAGCCATGCCTGTAGAAATTAAAAGGATAAATTAGGCAATGCGAATGAAACTTTATTAATCCGCAAGGACAATTACAGGTAAGATTTTTAGGTGCTCATGCGCTAGCAATTTACAGCTGAGTACATACATCTATATTCCTGCTGAACACGGTGAATAAAGATATATATACACAACAACAGTAGGTACAGCTGCTACACTACATTAGGTCACCTCAGGTCAACACAACATCAAGGCCAGTAGAATCGAACAAGTGTAGCCCTAAAAAGACAGTACATGGTTATGAATGCAAAGAAGGGTAGGGCAATGATCATAATGGGGAGTATTTGGTCAATGGAGGATAGGCCAAGCTTCTTAAGTGTAAGCTGGCCTCTCCTTTTTCATGTTTTGTTCATAAACTTGCAAAAAGTGGGCCGTCGATGTTTTGGGAGGATGCTTTACGGGTGGATCAAATCATAGCAACCATGCAGCAAATATATCTACCTTAGGTACATTATATCCTGAACAAAACACTGTCAGAAATTTTTACAACTAAAGAGATGGTTATGCAATACTTTAAAGATTTTCAACTAAATTTGCTACTGAAATACATGAAAGGATTTCTTGTCCCTCTGAGTTTGCCTTATGCTAGTGTCAAATGAACTGACGGATACAGAGAGATGTCAAAAGACTGCAAGCATTCTCTGCATTTGTTACTTCAGGACTTGACTATTGCAACTCTGTTCTGCAGAGCTTATCTGTTGACCAGATTGTGTGCTTGCAACGAGCTCAGAACAGTGATGTGATTTTGTTTTTCATAAATCTAAACATGAACACATTACACCTTTGATCAGGGAACTTCACTGGCTGACAATGAGAAGGGTTGTCAACTAGAATTGGTGTTTTGAGATGGTGGCTTGAGATAATTTTATTTATCTGTAGTATCTTGAAATCAATTCACTGTATGCCAGTGCATAGAGATAGTTTACATGTGGAATTCCATGATTGGGTGCTTATTGGAGTGGCTAGAAATGTCTGGAGATAATTTCACTGCTTGAGGCAAAATGTTGTCAGAACTTCTACTTTAGTTGATAATATTTCGTATATAGCAAGAAAGCTCTCTTTGTAACATCAGGGGTAGATCTGTTGACTTAGAAGCATGACATGTAACCAATAATGACAACATATCTGAGGCTTCTGGGACATGAAAATGTACTTACTTTCTTATCATGATAATAGTTTAAATGCTGCTTTTCAACTAATATTTTATTCTTGTTTCAGTCTGTGGTGTCAGTGAATGTCTCTGAGATTGCTCACAGCATGGCAGGTGCAGGGTCAGCAGAACTCTTGTCTTACCAGGATGCCCTTGAGGCTGTTCTTACCTGGCTTCTTGCAGCAGAAGAAGTGGTAGAGAAACAGCCATCCATAGCTGATAATGTGTCAGCTGTCAAGGATCAGTTTAATCAGCATGAAGTAAGTATTAACAGCTTAATCCCATCAGGCTGTTCAGAGTAAATCTTTATCGTTATATGCACCATTAAAATAGTCAAACCTGTGAATGTGAAGTGTTGCTTCTTACTAATATAGTTTGTTGAGTTGTAGGTGCCATATTTATACAGTTTTGTACATAATGCAGCTCTGTTGCTTATTCTATATTCTTTTAATCAGAAGTCTGATGCAAACCAACTAATGATTAACTCAGAATCTTTCTTAATAATTCAGTTATATTTATTATTTAAATACATGTTTGAGCGCACAGTCAGTAAATTCCCAACTACAGCTGACTAGATCAAGGCCTTATGTTTCAGCTAGAATTGTGAACAGATTTCTAAAGCAGTAAAATCATTACAACCCTTGCATCAGTGACAAGAACATTCAGGATTTTTCTGAATTCATAGATACAATTTTTACGTGTTCATTTAAGGAACACAATCATGTTATGGAATGGATCAATTTTCCAAGTATTCCCTTAATATTAGAAAAGAGCTACATCTGAGACATTCTGCAGATGCTGTTTGATGCCGAGTGATAAAAAATGAGAAGTTTTCTGCAGTGTTCATGTTGATAGTTGTGATATATCTTTCTATACAGCTTAGTTCTCTGATAATTGTCACTCCTAATGGTAGCTGCTTGTGTGTCAGGGACAGTGAAGATATCTACATATTTCAACATATTCATACCTGACTGGGTGGTAGAAAACAGTGACAACTTTTAGTCATTAACGTCTACTTACAGAACATCTGGTAGTCTAAATGGTTGTTACCATGGTTACAGGAGTTTATGCTGGAGCTCACACAGCACCAAGATGCCATTGGAGCTGTTCTACGTGACGGGAATGAACTCATTATTGAAGGGCGGGTAACTCCAGAGGAGGAGCATGAGATCCGGGTCCAAATGGGTCTCCTGAACAACAGGTGGGAAGACTTACGAGTGAAAGCTCTGGATCGCCAGGCACGGTGAGTTGAAGTATAATACTGTATATTACACTTCCAGAAGCATTTAATAGGGCAAGAGAAAAAAAATTGCTTGTCACTATGTCATTATCTCATTGAAGATTTAAAAGGTCTGGGCTCAGACCTCATCTTGGGGGTGCATGCATTTCACTCTGAAGCAGCTATTCACAAGGACCTCTATCAGGAGTTTCTCCCCCTATTATTCTGCTTCTCTCCCAATATCAGCATTCCCCACCCACCCTCTAGTGAAATCACTATTACTAGGTACTCCAACCTTTGCATGCTTAACCTATGGCATATATTTTGCTTAGTTCCAACTACCCATATCTTGTTGATACATGCCTGAAAAGAAATCGAACCTGAAAACTAAAGAGCTGTCTGCACACTCTCATGTGGTTTTCCTATTATTTTTATTTATGCTCTGCTTTGCTGTTTCTAATGGTGTTAACTAAGCCTTCTACATCCAGTCCCATGCACCTACAGACCAATATATATATATAACATTCAGACCCTAAAGAATGCAGTGAAGAAAGCAAAGGATATCGAAGGGTAAGATTCATACATTGTCATCATTCAAGAACTACTTTGCTACCAGGTGACACGTTACTAATACAATTACTGAAGAGCAGACATATCAGAACCAGACTTCTAGGCACAGGTATACAAAGTCTACTTGAGATCCAGTGTTCAAAGCCAGCAATTGCTGTTGCTGCTGTTGCTACTGTATAAGAGGAATACTGCTACACACTATTTTTACTACTATTGCTGTCATTGCTAGCATAAAAGAGGAATGCTGTTACACACTGCTTTTACAGCTGTTGCTGCTATTGCTGGAAAAGGTGGGGGCAGTAGGAAGTGCAGAGATCTATATGCATATCTTGCAGAAGAAGTGGTTCCAAATAACAAATTATTGCATACCCCTAATTACAGACAAGTTACTTTTCAGAGACAGTCTTCAAGTGGATTTTGTATGTATGGTTTGTCTTTAATATCAGTTAGTCGTATATTTTACCTTTCTGTGCACATAAAACATTTTAGAAATACTCAAATATCTTAAATCACTTTAGACACAATAATAATATTGTTCCAACCAGTTTTCATGCTTGTTACTACATATACAAACTGTTTGTCAAAAATTGTATTTCTAAATTAATAGATCTAGTAGCAGCTTGTTCATAAGTATGGATGTTTATAGCTCAGACTTCACTAGTTGAGAATCGTCTGTACTGTTTTGCAAATTGTGTATATGTGTGAGAGAGTGTGCGTGTGCATGCAAATTTATATGATCTTTCACCCACCTGCTTGTCACTTTCCTTCTGGCCCATCTAATTTTTGAGTGAAAAGTATACAGAAGGGGTCCTAATAGTCATCTAATCGGCAGCATTTTATCCTGAGAGAACCGGATTTGTTTTTTTCTGCAGTTTTTGTTGCTGAGATTTTGTAGGATGAGATGCCAACATGGCTTCTGCAAGAAGTGACACAATACTAGTGAAATGGCTTTTAAAGATTTAAACAAGATTAAACCTTGGCAAGTTTTTGTCAGTTTTCAGTAATAGTTACAATACATCGTAGCATATCACTCAGGTTGGCCTTTAGGTTTCTGTAGGATCATTGTTGACTTTTGAATAGATGAAAAACATCAAGAAAGGCTTATATGTATTGTATTACTTTTTGATTATTTAACTTGGAAGAGAAGGTGGTCTGTACAACATAAAGTAGATCGATTTTCAGGAGCTGGCCATTTACTCCATCTTTTGCCAGTTGTAGAAACCTTTGAATAGCAGAAGTCCAGATGAAAAGATTTTTAGGAACAGCAGATGTTTTGGCTAACTAATAAATGCTGGAGTTGTTTAAGCTAAGCACACCTGCCAGTAGCCCCTCACATCATCTGACTGGAAGCCAAGATAACAGAAACTAATGCCTGCTGTGGCAGATTGTTTATAACACTGGATTTCTTGTTTTCTAGAACTTTGGAATACTTGCACAAATGCAGTCTTTTTACGTTTAAAAAAGAGTGTTATCTCTACATAGAATCAGAAGATCCTATTTTCCAGTTACTCTCTAAAGCAAAGGCACAAAACCAGTCAAAGAAGTTTCCTGTGATAATGGGAGACTTTATCAAGACTTCCTTGACTGGTTTTGTGTCTTAGCTTTCTAGAGTAACTGGAAAAAAAAGATCTTCATATTGTCAGATCCAAGTGTGAGATCCACAACAAAATCCTTGTCTTTTATAATACTTTGTCCAACTGTCCTTGTATCAGTACTGAGCACTCTGCAATAGTCTTTTTCAAGAGTCTTACAGGGGATCCCCTCTCAATATCTCTGACAATGATGCAACTGACAGAGTAGCAAAAGAGCGAGAATTGCTGGCAGAATACAAACCCACCCATCCAGGTTGGCTTTGCTAAGGCCAAGACAATAATATTTTTCTTGTGCTTTTATTATTCATAGACAGGCGTTCTTGGCAGCGATGCCATGTGATATTGTGATGTTGCACAAGTGACTGATGTATAATCTACTTAACTGTGATGGTGTGTGACATACTTGACTGAGATGTTGTATAATATACTTGACTATGATTTTGTCACACTTCCCAGAGTGGGCATGATACTATTATGGGTATGATACCACTGAATTTTGTGTAAATTAAAATAATTTCTGTTATTTTGACCAGGATATCGGTATGATGAATCCCAAGTGGTTGTAAAACGTGTCACTATGCTGCCAGGATGGTCCTAATGTTGTAAAAGTCTTAAAAATGTTAGTCATGATTTGAATTGCTTTCACCCTAATACAGTGATACCTGCATGTTTAAGGTTGCAGCAGACTTTGATGGAGTTGCAGCAGCAGCAGTTAGAGGAGCTGGATAAGTGGCTTGCAGACATGGAATCTCGCATTGAGCATCAGGAGGCTGTTGGCACTGATCTAGAAGCCATTAAGACACAAGTAGAAGAACATAAGGTATTCAGAAGCCATTAACTTTTAGGAAAGTATTCTTATAATGTAACTGCAACTGCTCAGGTACCTGGTCAGACACCACATGTGCTGTATTGCGTAAGTTGTACTTTGATGTAATACAGAAGTCCTTGACATACATACTAATGGTCCATATGCCTGTGTTACATGCACACTATTGAAATCACAATGTTATTCATGCATAGCCATGTTACAAAAGTCTGCATTTACAAGTAGATGACAGTTATGTTCAAAGATCCTTGTACAGCGGAACCTCGGTTAACGAACTTGATCCGTTCTGGAAAGCTGTTCGTTATCCAAAATGTTCGTTATCCGAAACAATTTTTTCCATAAGAAATAAAGGAAATCGATTTAATTGGTTCCCAGCCCCTGTTGACTCGCTAATATTTGAAAGTTACAGGCTATATAGGTAGGTTTTAATGAGAACAGTTAGAATGCAATATAAATGGAGTTAAATAAACATAAAAACATTAACGAAAGCATTTAAACATCAGAAAACTTGCCGTTTTGACGGCGTGGGTGGAAGCAGGTGTGGGGAGGAAGGGGTGGAATTACTGCTTTGATTCCCCCTCCATGAGCACACGGGACATTATAAAATCGGGGGTGACTTCCCTTTTCTGTAGCTTTGAGGTTAAAGGAAAAAATTTGTCCAGTGTCTGTTCCTTCTGACTTTTTTGTAAAACTCTTCGGTAATTCGACATCACATATCCGACAGACTCATGCCACCTTCATACTTTGAAATCAATTCCTTTTTCAATTCATTTGTTGGCCGCTTCCTTGTCATTACCTCACTACTATTAATTGCTCTTAATCTTCTTTGGAGCCATTATTGAGGATTATCTTATTAAAATAAAGCACAAAAATCACTAAATAAGAAGGATGCGCATAGATAAGGAACGACCGATCGTATCTGTGTCTCGAGCACGAATGATGACATACTGTTTGGTCACGTGGGGTTCACGTGGCTGTTCATTATCCGAAATTTTGTTCGCTATCCGAGACAAACTTTTAACGAAATTTTTGTTCGTTATCCGAAATATTCACTATCCAAGGCGTTCGCTAACCGAGGTTCCACTGTATATTGTAAATGCCAGAGTATGCTAACGGGCATTACTACTGCAACATGCCACAGTATGTTGACAAGACATCACAGTTGCTGTTAACTGCAGAATGTTGACAAGAGAATTACAGTTGTTAGTGGAAGATGAAGCAGAAAGTTACAGTTGTGTAATCTAAAAAAAGGGCACACTAGGTGTAGAAGTTACCTCAACCAAGATATTGTATGGTATTCATTCTGAGGTGCTATCTGAATGTACTCCAGACGTGATAAGTCCTTGTGTCATCTTTTATATCTCCATAGTAGTTTGTGATAGTCACATTCGTTGTTACCCATGTTATCCTACTATAATAGTTGTCGCTATCACCCCCAGCTGTTGCCGGACGCACGATCGCAACCACTCACACAGTGGCAACAATCGTGCTGCTACTCACTTTGCTAGAGGCAGGACAGGATGTTCCTATTAAAGCACTGATGAGCGTAAACAAAAACAGAGATGAAGTGAATAGTACAAACAACAAATTTATTAATGCAAAGATATATTGAAGAGAAAAAGGAGAGAGGAATAAATATATATGACATATACAAATGCACACCATTCCCCTCTCAAAAAAAAAAAAAAAAATAAATACAAAGAGACAAACAAGAAACTAATCACGTAACCTGCACACACTGTGGGCTAGCTCACAAAAATATTAAAATGTCAAGCTTCTTAACTGAGGCCTTAGAGCAGTGGTTCTCAAAGTATTTTATGTCAGATATCAGATATGGCAGTGTGTTAATAATAAATATAATAATACATTTTTGTAGGGCCTTTTTCAACTCAAAGCGTCACTTGAACACACATGTTTTTAGGGTAGGCATCAAATGCACCTACATAAATGAACATGCACATAATGTCTAACACACAGGTGCGCACACACACACATATATTCATCTGATGTATGGTTTAAAGGCAACATGTTGCAAACGTGGTCACCTGGTGAATAGTGAAAGCTAGCTATGTGTTGCATCTATATATTGTTTAAAAGTGACAATGCATTGCAGTATGCATGGTTTAGAAATGATGTTTTGCAGAGGCATTCAGTTTGTGTATGGTTTAGAGATGGCAATGTGTTGCAGATGATCCAGCAGTCACTAGAAGAACAACAGAAGCGAGTGGATAGTCTTCAGAACATGGTTGTGGTAGTAGACGATTCCAGTGCTGATAGTAGAGGTACAAGTCATGTAAAAAGTTACATTTATAGCAGAGGCACAGGTGTCATGCACTCCCTAGGGTTACATCTGTAGTAGAGGTATAATATTAATAAATGCAAAATGCAAAGCGCTTTCTCACACAGCTAAGGAGCATGCTCTTAACGCTTAAGAACAAGAGTGAAACATGGACAGCACACGAGGGACAGGAGCATAAACAAATAACATATGAGCTATACAAGAATAAACAACCGGACTAAACAAAGAATGAAATCAAAAACAGAAAACACAAAGAGGAACCAAATAACAAGAGCAAGAGCTGAGAGTAACATGATATTGCAAAAGGAAGGGTGTGACAAAGGACTGGCATTGTGGAAAAGGTTGTAAGGAGTAATGCTTATGGAAGAGGTGCGTTTTTAGTGTATGGGTCATTCATTTGAGATACTCTGGTAGTTCAGGTGCACAGAGTTCATTCAATTAAGAAAAGTCATGAAAAAATATGAAATAGTTTTGGAGGTGGTTTAAAAGTAAGAAAATTTTGGCAAAATGCCTACAAGTTCTGGAAAGGTCTTGGAATCTAGGCAAGACTGGGATAATTTAATACTAATATAATGAGTTTTCCCAGCTGACAAATGAAAAAAGTAAATTCATCACTTACACCAAATTTTCAGTCGTGAGCTACAGGTACAACTCTTGCTGCAAATGGGATGTTGCCTTTAATGGTGGGGAAAAGCGCTATGCAAATCAACATATTATTATTATTAGTCTTGTAAATATTGATCTGTTGCCATAATAACAGTTATACTTTAAGCTCTTTCTCTGGCATTTTTTTGGAAATGGCAACATTTCTTCCTTAAATTTAAAGTATTTATTTGCTGATTTGCAAAATAATTTTATTTTGACACATTAATATGATGATTAATAGAAACAATCAGATGATTGAACACAAATAAATACTTAGAGAGGAAGACTTATTTATTTTAGTCAACTTATTGAGCAAAGTGTGTCAAATACAGGTTATCCTGTTCCCAGAAGGAGTTGAAATCTTACAAATTTCTGTTTTCTGTGCAAGTACTTACTAAATCATCACCAAAGTTTAAGGGAGAGTCAACTGAAAGGCTTGATTTAAAAAAGATATTTTATTGCAAAGAAATGTTACAAAAATGTTTTTGTTGAATGTCCATTTTGCCTGGTGTTGAGAAGCTGTTCAGTACAAGTGTGTCCTTAATGCCTAGATTTGTTAGAACGTGATTGCACTTGTAGCCATTAATGAGCCATTTGCACCATACATTCCTTGTCCATGCCAGTTTGCTGTTCTTTCTATTTTATAATACATAATCACAATGTGCTTGTGTGTTTGTATGTGTGTTTAGAGGGAAAGTTGTGTATTTATATATATGTATATGTTGATGTGTACAAACGTGTATGCATATGTATGTGCAAGTGTATATTAATGTGTTTATATGTACACATCTATATATATATTGATGTATATTCATTTATACATATGTGTTTGCTGACAGCTGCATGTCTAGCAATGGAGAAGCAACTGGAAAAGCTAGGTTCTCGATGGGCAGCTGTTTGCCGGTGGACTGAAGAACAATGGGTGGTGCTACAGGAGGTTTTGTTACGCTGGCAACAATTTTCTGATGAGCAGAATAAGTTTCAGGACTGGCTTACTGCCAAAGAATTGGTTCTAGAGCAGATGGGCCATGCTGACCTGATGGACACAGATCAGGTCATCATGCAGGTGAAGCATCTTAAGGTGAGAACAGGTTGAATTTAACTAGCATTTAGCTTCTGCCAATCGGATGGTCTTTGATTCTTTGTTGTAGTCATGGATTATTATGTTTTTTTGTATTTGTGTCCTTATTCTGAGATAGTTGTTTGTCTGAGATAGCTGATGTGCATTTGTATTCATGTACTTATTTTTCAGATAATTGGTGTTCCTATGTATTCATGTCCTTATTTTGAGACATTTGGTTTTCATCTGTATTAGTGTTCTTATTTTGAGATGATTGGTCTTTACCATTGCATATTTTGCATACCTTCATATTGGTGTCATGTTTAGATAATTGGTGTGCACCTGTATTTGTGTCCTTATTTTGAGATAATTAGTATTCATGTCTTTATTTTCTGATGAGTTATGTTCATCTGTATGTTTCCTTAATTTGAGATAATTGATCTTCATTTTTACTGGTGTCCTTTTTGAGATAATTGGTTTAAACCCTTTATTGCTCTCATCTTCGTATTTCTTTTACTTCTTATTTGTTCATTTACTGTGTCCAGCACCAGCAGCATTTCTTTTGACACTGTAAGTTCTTTTACTTCTACTGTGTTTATATACAGTCCACAACATTTCTTGCCATACTATAACCTTGTCATAATAAGCTAAAAGACCTAGATATGAACATATCTCACCTATCATTCGCTATCTTCACTGGCTGCCAATTGCAGACAGTATAGCCTACAAATTTTCCACTGTGACTTACTTTCCTGTTTCTAGCACTGGTACTCGGTACCGCTCTGAACTCACTCCCATCTGTACACCCAATCGACCTCTTTGCTCATTTTCTGGCACCAAGCTTCTGCAAGTCCCACTAAAACAAAGACTGTGGACAGAGGTCTTTCTCTTACCAAGCCCCATCAACTTGGAAGAGATTACTCATCAGTTTTTGTCACTCGGATTCTCTTGCCACCTTTAAGTCTAAACTTAAGAAACATCTTTTCAGAACGACCTCACTGAGACCCTGCCTGACCCTGTGCGTGCATGACATGTGTCTGTATTTATTTTGTGTTTGAATAGCATCTGTAGTAGGAGTCAGCATGTCTGTTATATGTGAATATAGCTGTGTGGTTGTTTATGATCTAGTCTATATATGATTTAATTAAAGTACTCTGAGCAAAAATTGTTGGAAAGGCGCTATATAAATCCTTCTTATTCATTACCTTTTAACTACTGAAGACTGTCAAAGATTGGTCAACAGAAGACTTCAGTCTTAGCCACCAATGGCCATCTCCTCACAGAAATTGCTGCTGTACTACACTAATGAAGGGAATATTGCAACAACCTGCGCAGCTTCTAGTTAAGGACAGACACCAAAATCTTCCAAAGCAACCAGACTTCAACCAGCGAGTCTGCAGACTTAACCAATCTTACAGGAAATGGTTGACAAAGTTGTATGCAGTCTGAAGGGAGGGAAGTTGCCTGGCATTGACAACATCCCTGTTTATCTTCTCATACAGGGTGGGGAATAAACAACAAAGACCCTTGCTGTTATATGCCAAAGAGTCTGGGAATGCAAAGAATTTTTGTAATAAAAGCATGTCCAGCATCACCGAGCTATCTTTTACAACCTTCTATGCATGAGGGGATGTGGCCTGTGATGCCTTATTCAGTTTTAAATAGCACCTTGCTCAAGTCATCACAGTGCTGTACAAAACGGACTGAACCATCAGACATGTGACCTGCATCATACTGCATCATGTCATGCACAAAAAAAAAAATTTTTTTTTAGAGTTTTCAGACCATAAAATCTTAAGTTTGCATACTAGACATCATGACAAGATGCAATATATAGCAAAATAATTAACTAGAGCAAAGTCTTATGCCGACTTCAAAATAGTGTAGAATAATCGGTAAGTCTATCACTTGTAGAGTTGAAGATTGTTACAGGTGTTGGCAGAGATTCTGAATCTCTTGCCACAGGATGCTGTTGTATGACGATCAACTATCTTCCTTATCTTATCTATTGTTTAGTTAATAGTCAGTCGCCATGTGACCGGCATCTGTGGTTGGGGGATCACATGGATAGACACAGCAGCTGATAGGGCCCGCCACTCTTGGTTATTGTGGCAGGTGCTGTACAGGATGACCAGTCCAGTCTTTGATATTTGTAAGCCAGTTCTTTCGTTAGCCACCGCAGCCTTGACCTCCCTCCAAGGTGCGTTGAAGGACAGTCTTCGACAGGTGTAGTGCCAGGTCACTTGACCAGAGAGGACCAGCTTACGTCGCTTGACTGGTGGTTAGTGTAAGCATGGCCTCTTGCATTCACACTCCACACACAAAAACTTGAAAACCCCTCTCTAAAACATTACATGGAGTTGATCGCATTGTGGTGTGATGTCCCAAGAGGCCTTCTACTGGCATGCACCACAGAACAGCACAAAGCTCATTATGATGGGATTGGTTTTGTTTGTGTTTTATGCCGTGCTAGCAACTATGGCTATATCACGGCTCATTATGATGGGAAGAATCTGATGTTTGCCCAAAAGGTGAAGGAAATAATGAATCTTGGGAGTTTGGACTTTGGAATCTTGGATTTTGCAGAAAACATGGTTGAATCAGAAAACAAAGCCTGTAAAAAGAGCAGGAAATAAAAAATTTTGAATGATGAGTGGGATCAAACCTCCTCCTGCAAGTCCATCTCCAATTAAGGCCTCTTACAATGTCATTGTTTGCAGCCTGGTGTAAAAAGGGTTAGAAGCTGTTAAAAACAGTGTACAGTTTACAGCGGTATGTTTGGTGGTTAGAAGCTGCACAGAACACAGTTTACAGTGGTATCTTTTGTGTGGTGGATGTGCATTTAGGTGGTAGTTTGATTGTTTGGGTTAAGGTTAGGCTACACAGTGCTCTTTTCAGGGTCCAAATGACATAAGTAAATAAGGGAACTCTTTTCTTTGCAGGCTATAGAAAATGACATGGGGGAACAAGTAAGGAGGTTTGATGCCCTCAATGAATGTGGCCAGCAGATTGTACGCTACGTGGAAAGCCCAGTTGCTGTGGCCAGTATAGCAACACTCCTTGAAAATCTTCAAGAACGCTGGGAGCAGCTTGTGCAGCAAATGGAATACCAAAGCAACAAGGTAACCTATGTTATACATAGCACAGGTGTACATACTGTATAATACGTAGCATAGGTGTCTGTATATATATATATGTAAGCAGAGGTGTGTATATAATAACAGTGTATACATAACAAGGTAACCTAGTTACCTAGTATCATGGGTGTACATGTAATACATAGCACAGGTGTATATATTGTAACCGGACTGACCGACACCTCTCGCTAACACCCTATCTTAGCGCCAAATCAGTCCGTTCCTCTTTGTAGTTCCAGGGAAGAGGACGGAAGTTCCCAAGGAGAATTTTCCACTCTATGAAAATCCTAGCTCTCGTAGTCGGGTGCGTCGTCTAGTCCTCAGGCACTGTCAGTAGTACCGCTGACCGAAACTAGCATTCCCACTACAATATAATACGTAACATAGTGCATATATCATACCTTAGTTTACAGCACAGGAATGGCAGTTCAATAACAGGTATTTATATAATACGTAATACAGGTGTGTATATATATAATATACAATAAAAACAGAACTGGACAGAAAACAACAAAAATGAGACAAGAGCTCAATATTCAGATATATAAAACACTCTTTGCATATAAAAACATTACAAAATGTAAGAAACAGACTGTTTAGATATTTTTTGAAAGCTCAAGTCAAATCATAGTGTTTTTTTTTTTTTGTTTCATTCACCACTTGCTTAAGTACATATGATAATAGAAGGAATTTCACTTTATGTTGACTAGTTTGGGATCTGTTCTGGCAGATTGCCAGTTCTGGTGTGGAACTTGGCCGAATCTCTGAGCTTTATGAGGGAGATACTGGAGAGGAGAGCACAGAGAGACAGTCATCTTCACTACTTTCTGTAGCCAAGAAACGCAAAACAGAGTCAGCACAGCTCATGGAGTTCAAGATGCAACTGACACAATTGAAAGAATGGTTTTCATCCACTGAGGCCACACTGCAACTTCTGGCAGTCAACAGTCCCATGGAGCCCTTCACAGTGGAAGAGCAGCGTGTTCTCATTCAGGTATAGGAGTCTATGTAGTGTTGGATCAATTAGATACAAAACACGTTCCTGAAATGGATTAGTTAAGATGTTATATTTTCTACACATCCACTGCATTTGACACAACTACACTGAAACACAGACATGACAACAATTAGCTAGACATGTAGATCTCACATACATAATTTCATGCTGATTATTGTTGCTGTGGAATGGTATGTGTACTGACCACATGATTCCATGAAAACTCTAGTAAAAAGCCTATGGTAATAGTTGTGACAGAAATTAACATTGACCTTTGTTTAAAACCCTATTTATAATAAAAATACAATTTAGGAAAATATGAAAATTTACTGCAGCACTTTTTGCCAAAGTTAAACATAATGCTATCTTTAGATGATAAGGTTTATTGCAGTGGGAACATGATTTCTTATTAGAGAGTGTTTGAGAACAACTGTGTCATTTTGAAGACCTGCAGACACGTCAACTGTGTATGTCATGTTACGTGTACAGAGTAGTTGGTTAAAAAGTCTAAGCTATAGCTCTGAGTGAGAAAGAGAGAAACTACAGCTCTGAGAGAAACTACAGCTGTGAATGTGTGAGAAAGAGAGAAACTACAGCTCTGAGGGTGAGAGAGAGAAACTACAGCTGTGAATGTGTGAGAAAGAGAGAAACTACAGCTCTAAGGGTGAAAGAGAAAGGGAAGGAGAGAAAGAGAGAGCATGCTCTGATTGAGTGTTCTGCAGCAGAAAATAAGGGTAACAAAGAGAGTAAACACTTTTTTTTTCCAGGATGCAGAAAATTCTATCCGCTCTCATCAAATAGATGTGCAAAGAGTGATTACCCTTGGGAAGAGAGTTATTACAGAGCTAAAAATAGGTGAGATGAGCTACATCCATAGAAGTGCAGATTTATTATTGCGAGAAAGAGTTTGGGTAGAACTGAGTATTCATGAAGTAGCTTAAACACACAAAAATTGTAAAATTCTGCCTAGTGTGTTCAAAAGATACATCTGCATTAGCTTTCCAGAATTCCTGTAATGTTAGAGAAAATAGAGCTCTTTATGTCCACCATGATGTGCTTGAGATCAACATTTTGTTTACAGCGGGAGAGCCCCAGGAACCTACGGCAGCAGCCATCAGACAACTGGAAGAACGCTGGGATCGCCTCAGCAGGTCTCTCACAGAGACAAGAATGATTGTGGATCGCAACTTTGAGACCAAGAAGTTCTCCACAGAACTGTTAGCTTTGCTAGAACTGATAGCTGGCTATGAGAAGTGGGTGGGCAACACTGAGAAGATAGCAGAGGAGGCACAAGAGATTACCAAGCAGCTTGATCAGTGCAGGGTCAGTGAGCAGTTACTACAATAGGAATAATGCTATCATTTGTTCCATCTCACACTTTCATACTTGCCAGGAATATTGTTGAGCAATCAAAGAAGATATTGATTTGGGTAAAAAAAGCATCCATAACTCCATCAGGTTATAAACATAGCTGGGACTTTACTATTATCACATCCATAGCAAAAAGCCATTTAAACACTTAGGCAGACTCCAGCAAAATTTAGACTCATTTCAGAAGTGATTTCTGAAAATTACAAATGATTTTTTTTGCCATGCAACCTTCCACCACCAATTGGTACAACTTACCTTGTAGTGGTGTGGTGGCTTGTGCACCTTGTGGATCTACAGAGCTATGTCGACAGGAGCCTTCTGCTCCTGGCTGGTTTAACCAAGCCAAACAGGTCTGTCAGGGGAGAGGTCAGACCAAAATGTTGCATCCTGCCCCTCCAGGTTGGGGGTTTTGCTTTGGACCAACAACCCACTCATGTAAATAAAAAAGGTGTTTCAGAAACCACAACAGGACCACAACTAGGGCCTGGTCGGGATGATTCCTCTCTAGAAGAGCATATGACGCCTGCTGGTGAAAGCCTTAGGAATGCCAGCTTGCCGACTCATCTTTTGACAACCAAAGCAAGAATCAAGATAGGGACCTGGAACATCAAAACCCTCTATGAAAGTGGCAAATCAGCTCGAATGGCAAGAGAAATGAGAAAATACGACATCGAGGTTCTCAGGTTATGCGAAACCAGATGGAATGGAAATGGCCAGACCAGACTTACATCAGGAGAAACCACTATTTACTCTGGCCACAAAGACCTGGACCACGTTGCTCATGTCAGCAAGATTCAATGTTAAAGGAAGGAAGATCACTATCATCCAATGCTATGCACCAACAAATGCAGCAGATGAAGAGGGAAAAAAAAAGACTTCTACAGTTCCCTGCAGTCTCTGCTTGACCTCACACCAAGAAGAGATCTGAAGATCATTATGGGAGACCTAAATGCCACAGTGGGAGATGATAACACCAGTAGCAAACTCCAACAGGGAACTCATCATGGGGAAACAGGACATCGGCACCTACAATGAAAATGGGGAGCTCATCACAGACCTGCGCTTTCAATGACCATGTCATAGGTGGCACTGTGTTTCCACAAGAATATACACAAGACAACTTGGACTTCCCCTGATGGTCAGACAGAAAACCATATTGACCATATAACAGTTGCTTGAAAGTGGAGAAGGAGTCTTCAAGATGTCCTAGTGAGATGTGGTGCATATGTTGCTTCAGATCACCAGCTCCTAGTGCCATTCTTTAAGATTAAGCTGAAGTTCTTCATTGATCAAGCAGGCAGACCACACCACAAGTTCAATACTCATTACCTCAAGAACAGGGAAACAAGGGAAATTTCTAACTGTCAAGTCAAGAATAAGTATGAGACACTTTCAGGATTGACAGAAAAATCAGTGGAAGAACACTGGTCAACACTCAAGACCATTTGGAAGACAACCTGTACAGATGTTCTTGGGAAGAGGGAAAGAAAACACAAGGAATGGATGACTCCAGAGTCCTGGGCAAAGACTGAGTCAAGAAAGGGACTAAAACAGAAACACAATCAGTGTCAAGATCACCAAGAGAAGGAAGATCTCAGAGCTGAATATTGGGAAGCCAACCACCAAGTTTGTCAGAGAAGACAAGAGACGCTTCACCCTTGAACTGACAGAGGAAGCAGAGACAGCAGCTAGACACGGAAACATGAAGTGACTATACTAAATAACATGAATTCTGTCAGGCAGGAACATTAACTCAAACAAGCCAGCGAAAGACAAAGACGGCAAGACCATAACAAACAATGCAGGACAAAGAGACCGCTGATGGAAAACTTCTAAGAGATCATGAATTGACCTCGTCCACCATCTTTACCCGACATACCACCAGCAACTGAACAACTTCATGTCAACACCAGCCCTCTCACTAAGACAGAAATCATCAAAGTTATCAAAAGCATGAAAAGTGGCAAAGCAGCAGGCCTGGATGGCATATCCCCCCCCCCCCCCCCGAAGCACTAAAGGCAGAGCCAGAAACAGCAGCAACAATTTTACAGCCCCTTCTACACAAGATCTGGGAACAAGAGCTAGTATTAACAGACTGGAAACTAGGCCACCTGGTCAAGTTACCGAAGAATGGAGACCTTTCCCAGTGCAACAATTGGGGGATCATGCCTAGTAAAGTTCTATCAAGGGTAATTCTACAGAGACTGAAGAAGGCACTAGACACAAGAAGAACAAGCAGGGTTTTGCCAGGATAGGTCATGCACTGAACACACTGCCACCCTCCGTATCATCATTGAGCAGTCTATTGAGTGACATTCCTTGCTTTATATAACTTTTGTGAATTTTGAGAAGGCTTTTAACAGTGTAGACAGGGATGACATCTGGAGGCTGATGACCCAATATGATACTCCACCTAAGCTCATAAACATTATCCAGGAGTGATACAAAGACTTATCCTGCCAAGTTATCCACAACAGTGAACTCACTAAACCTTTCATAATGAAGACCGGCGTAAGACA
Source organism: Pomacea canaliculata (assembly GCF_003073045.1). Taxonomy (NCBI): domain Eukaryota; kingdom Metazoa; phylum Mollusca; class Gastropoda; order Architaenioglossa; family Ampullariidae; genus Pomacea; species Pomacea canaliculata. The sequence goes on along the minus strand of NC_037595.1, from coordinate 259,053 downwards.
GGGTTGCATATTATCACCAACAATCTTCCTGATGGTCACAGACTGAATTATGCGCAAGACAATCCAAGACAACAACACCAGTATCCAATGGACCTTCACCAAACAGCTAGAGGATCTGGACATTGCAGATGATATTAGTCTCCTGTCTCATTGGCAGCAGCATGCAGAAAACGAACTGAGTAAGTTAACAGAGGAAGCAGAAAAGAGTGGCTTAAAAGTCAACAGAAAGAAGACTGAGATGATGACAATCAACAAGCAGGAATTCCCAATCCAACTTCAAGGAGAGAACATCCTGGAAACAGATCGGCTTGTGTATCTGGGGCGCATTGACAACAAGGATGGTGGAGCGGACGATGAAATCAAAAGCCGCATCAACAAGGCCAGGCATGCTTTCAACAGCCTACACCCCATCTGAAACTTCCAAGCATTATCCCTCCACAGAACGACCCGCATCTACTACTCAATTGTAAAGGCCGTCCTACTGTATGGTTCTGAAACCTGGAGAGAGACAAACGCCATCAACAACAAGCTCCAGACCTTTATCAGCTGATGCCTATGTTATATTCTGGGAATAAGATGGCTTGAAAAGATCTCCAACAGCAGCCTGTGGGGAACAGACCAAAATGTTAATTGTTTTTGATCTTATTTCTGACTAGATGGGTGGGACAAGGGCTAAAACAAGTTCTTGGTAATATGATGTTGTCAAGGCTATCATCATATATGAGTATTTTTTAGTAATAAAGCATAAAATTTATTCTTTTCAGCATGGCTGACATGCTATGTGTAGTGAAACAGTAGTCGTTTACGTCCTAATATTATTATCGACACACAGTCCAAAATGTATTAACAGTGCCACTTTTGTCTCCAGATCAAACTGCGTGCTATGCAAGCTCATCAAGATCGAGTTGAACGCCTAAAAATTCATGGGGAACAAATCATGAGACAATTCCGATCCACTGAGTCTATTAAAGAAGATTTACACCAGCTGACACAGCGGTGGCAAAAGGCGTTTGAGAAAATAGGTATGTAAAACAGTGGGAATGAGGAGACAGAACTGGCAGCTGAGAAAATAGTCCGGGTGAAAAGAAAGAGGAGGAAACAGTTATAGCAGAAAATTGCATTTTGACGAAAGTGTTCCCATTGAAGAGGTAGCCTTTGACATAAGATATGCAGATAAAAAATATGTGTAACAAGCCATCAGCTTAGCAGAAATTGATGATAATAATAATAATGAACATTTATAGAGCGCTTTTCAAACAATCTACACCTATATTCACGTATAACAGACATGCTTACTTCTACAACAGAAATACCTGCTCATACACGAAGTAAATACAGATGTGTTAGGCATGCTCAGGTTCAGTACAGGGTCACAGTGAAGTCTGTGTTCTTAAAAGATTCATCTTAAGTTTAGACTTAAAGGTGGTAAGAGAATCAGATTGATAAAGGCTCATGGGTAATATGTTCCAAGTTGATGATTCTTGATAGGAGAAAGACCTTTTTCCATTCATCGTTGGTACCAGAGAGTGCTAAACTACAGCTGGATACAGTGGACCACTTTCACTGCCTTTATGTCCTTAGGGCTATCAGACTGTTTACCTTTACTTGATGGCCATGTAAGAAACCACATCAAGGAACAGATGTGGAAACAACATGGCAAAACGAGTGTATAGTTACCATTCCCAATTAGAAACCAAAAGCTTATACTGTAGAGGTGAGAAAGGAACAGATGGTGGCAGACAGTGCTAATGACAACAGTCTTGATGACAGCAGATGTTTGTGCAAGGAAAAGTGTGATAGTAGACTATGGGAGATGATTATGCTTTACCTAGAAATGTGTGGTAGTGGACTTTGTGAAATGATAATGCTGTATGAGGAAAAGGAGAATTTATAGAGCAGCAGTAGATGAATGCTTGTCAAAAATAATATTAAATGTTGAGGGTAAATGGTTGGTTGATGATGTTAAATGTTGAGGGTAAATGGCTGATAATGTGTTGAAAGCAAGCATTGCAATAACCAAATAATAGATTGATATCTTCCTTGCATCATAGACCACAGGGACTGTAAGTAAATCATCACTTTGAAAAACAAATAACTGTTGTCTGTTTAATCACTGTAGTCACCAGCGTTTATCTGATATCATGGCATTGTGGGCTGGGTATTTGTGATTTGTGGCCTGACATTAGATTGCTCTGATTGGCTTTCTTGTAGTTTAAGTTACCAGACTTTGAGAGACATCTTTGTGAGAGAAACTATAGGTACCAGAAAAGTTTGTGGGGAAGATTGTTTGGGAGAGAGTGGCAGGAAAAAATGAGGATTTTGGAAAAGTGTAAAGAGAGAGGGAAAATTATATAGACACAGATAAGTGCAGAAATGCGCCTTTTTGGAATGATTAAGATTTTGGCATGCTTGAGAATGGTAGTTACTACCTTGGCATCCTAATTTGAGTCAAGTGTGCATGTATGTCAGAAAAAGAGATTGTTGGTTACTCTTGATGTTTTCTTATGCATTATTGTCTATCAGCGAGAGTGATGTCCCCTGGCCAACTGGCTGGAAGGGGAAGAGCTCTGTCGTCTTTTTTGTTTTATCTAACATCCTCCTGGTGTTGGACTTGTGCTTATGTATAATTTTTGATGGGCCTGCCATCGTGTGTGTAGAGTGTAGTGCCTCTTTGCTTTGGTGACTGCAATTCGTCGTAATTCTTTGTCCACCTTCAGCCTTGGCGATCGGCGGCGCGGTTCAGTGAGCTTCATGTCCGTTGGATCGGTGAACTTTTTGTGTGTGCTGGGGTCATTCGTCGTTCAATAGGACTGATGTCGTCTGTTGGATGTGTTATGTGCAGCTATGTTTGCTATAGAATGCATTTCAGCTCATATGACATGTTTGATCTTTGGCCTGCGGACTGTGCTTGTATTGCGTGTAGACGCTGACCTTTGGCTGGAGGACCGTCATTTAGTTCTGACGTCACTTTATTTTACGTCATTTTGTCATGTGTCATTTTCTCTCCTTTATGAAAGTGTCCGGGGTGTCTATGTAGAGGAAGCACCTTTGACTTTCCGGTAGCAATGTCCCTTGGGACAGACGGAAGCACTGGTCCTCACATGGCAATCAACTCTCACAGCTGCTCCAGGTCCTTAACCTAGCCACACCCCGGTAACCGCTTCTGCTGGCGGGCCAAACGCTGTGAGGGCTGACGTGTTCTTATGCACGTCAATAAAATACTTGGAGAGGAGATGGGCGCCACCAAGTTCGCCAAAGCCCACTGAAAGGACTAATGGTAGCGAAACAGAATAGAAGCAACATGCCGGATCGGTCGAGGCCCGGATCACCAACGACCGCGCACCCTCTGGTGGTCTCCAGGGAGGGGGCGACAAGTGTGCTACTGGAACCAAGTCTACACCAAGTCTACAATCAAGCTGCCTACACAAGGAACTACTATCGGAACATGGAATGTTCGCACACTCTTTCAATGCGGCAAAGTGAAAGAACTCACACACGAGTTACAGCGTTACCGCTGGGACATAGTGGACTTGCGGAAGTCCGATGGACTGGTTTCGGGAGTCAACTACAGATGAAGGCCACAAGCTCTGGTTCAGCGGAGACGCAATCAAGCATGAACGTGGTGTCGCTTTCATTGTCAGGAAGGAGGTGGCTGGAACTGTCATCAGCTGCACCCCAGTCTCTAGCAGACTTATCTCCATCCGAATCTCTGCTCGACCGCACAACATTACCATTATACAAGTGTACGCCCAACATCAGAACACGAAGATGAAGAGGTTGAGGAATTCTACGAGGAGCTGGACAACATCATCAAGAAAACTCCGAAGAAAGACATCTTGCTTGTCCTTGGCGACTGGAATGCTACGATCGGCCCTGACGCTTACCAACAATGGCAGGAACAGTCGGCAAGTTTGGCCTAGGCAACACCAACGCAAGAGGCTACGGCTACTAGAATTCGCTCAGAGTCACCGTCTCACCATTGCCAATACCTCCACCCGCACAAGAAGTCAAGAACTGTAACGTGGCATTCGCCGGGAGGTCTGGTCCATAACAGATTGACTTCATCTTGCTGCCTCAGCGTTTCAAATCAAGCATCAACAAAGCACAAACGAGGTCCTTTCCTGGCGCTGACATAGGCAGCGACCACAACCTCGTCCTCACTAGCCTCAAGTTGAAACTGAAGTTGAGACGTGACAACAATAAGAGCCTCGCATCCGATTCAACTTGAGAAGCTCAAAGATCCGGACACAGAGAGGATCTTCCAGGCCCAGGTGGGGGCAAATTTGCAGCCCTGGCTACTATAGACTGCGACATAGACGCCCTTGCTGGAAGTATCAAAGAGGTGCTACTCTCTACTGCAGACGAAGTGCTGGGAAGCAGAGGAAGCGCAAACAACCCTGGTGACAGACGACATCCTTGATCTTTGCGACGAAAGAGAGCCTTGAAGAAAGGGAGAGGTCGAGACCCGACGTCAGCAGACAAGTACAGACTTGTCAACCAGCAGATCAGAACAAGGATGAAGGAGGCAAAAGAAGATTGGATCGAAGACCAGTGTTGCAGCGTGGAAATAGGCATGGCTAGCGGAGACAGCAAGAAGGCATATGAAATACTGAAGGCCCTCACCAAGACTCAGCAGCGACCAGCCACAGTCATCGAAGACAGCGCCGGACAGCTCCTTACGGAAAACGCTGCTGTACTAAGTCGTTGGACTGAATATTGCCAAGACTTGTACAACTACAAGATCGAGCCAGACACCAGCATTCTCCAGCATCACCAGACTGGGACAAGAGAGGCTGAAGACCTGCCAGTCCTCACTGATGAGGTGAGAGAAGCTATGCACAGTCTGAAGGGAGGAAAGTCACCTGGTGTGGACAACGTACCTGCTGAGCTGCTGAAGCATGGAGGAGATGCAACAACCAAGGCCTTCACCACACTGTGTCAAAAGATATGGGAAGAAAAGAAATGGCCAAAAGAATGGGCTCAGTCTATCATCATCCCACTCCCTAAGAAAGGGAACCTGCGGCAGTGCCAGAACTACAGAACCATCAGTCTGATAAGTCACCCAAGCAAAGTAATGCTCAGAATCATCCTCAACGCTTAAAACCTATTGCAGAGGAAACTGCTGGCAGAAGAACAGGCTGGCTTCAGGGCTGGAAGAAGCACGGTAGAACAGATCTTTAACTGCCGTGTTATGATAGAAAAACACCTGGAGCATCAACGTCAACTATACCATAACTTCATCGACTTCAAAAAAGCTTTTGATCGTGTCTGGCACGATGGACTCTGGCAGGTCATGAGATCATTCAACATAGAGGAGGGACTGATCCAGATGGTAGCAGCACTCTACAAGAACGCCTCCAGCGCGGTACTACTCAACAACCACCTAGGCGAGTTCTTCGCGATGACGATCGGGGTCCGTCAAGGGTGCCTACTCTCTCCCATCCTTTTTAACATCTTCCTTGAAAAAATCATGCAGGACACCCTCCACAACCACCTTACCTCAATCTCCATTGGTGGCAGACCCTGTGCAACCTCCGCTTTGCAGATGACATTGACCTCATGGCAGCAGTAACAACGAACTTCAGGATTTGACGGACAGACTCTCCAGGCGAGCGGGGGCCTATAGCATGGAAATAAGCTCAGAAAAAAGCAAAGTAATGATTATTTCCACCACCGACAGCAGCAGCAACATCGTCATGAACGGCCAGAAACTGGAGGAGGTCAACAGCTTCAAGTATTTGGGTGCCACCCTGACTAGAGATGGTTGCTGTACAGCAGAGATCCGTATCAGGATTGGTATGGCAACATCCGCAATGTCCAGGCTGGACAGGATCTGGCGGAGCAACTCAATCAGCTTCAGTACCAAGTACAGGCTGTACAAGTCCCTCGTAGTGTCAATCCTACTCTACGGCTGCGAGACTTGGACGCTGCTTGCCGCAACGGAAAAGAAGCTCCAGGCCTTTGAGAACAAGTGCTTGAGAAGGCTGCTCCGCATCTCGTACCGCGAACACAAGACCAACGCATACGTACGGAGCACCGTAACCTCCCTCGTGGGCCCACATGAGCCCTTCTGGCAACAGTGAAGCGGCGCAAGCTCGCCTGGTTCGGTCACGTCACCCGCCACAACACCCTGTCCAAGACGATCCTACAAGGAACCTCGAAGGGAGCCGTCGTCGTGGTCGTCCGAGGAAAAGCTGGGTCACCAACATTAAAGAATGGACCGAACGCGAGATGCCAGACCTGCTCTCATCTGCTCAAGACAGGACCGGGTGGAAAATTCTGTCTGTTGCTGCTGCCGGACGGTCCCCCCTACGCCCGGACCGGGCATGGGACTGACCTGACCTGACCTATTGTCTATCCACCTTGTGGCACACTTACCTGAGTTGTAATATATATATGCATGTTGTGTCCTTCATACCTATAAGCCCTTAAATACCTCACTGCTGTATGTGCAAGCAACTGTGTCTCATAATGGTTATTCTAATGCAGACCTGGGCAAAGGCCGGCCTGAGTTAACTATTTTAGTCCGGCCCTCTCAAACCATCCCAATTTCTCAAGCGGCCCCTTGGGAAAATTAATTGCCCACCCCTGTTCTAATGCGTGGATAAAATGGCTTTTTTTGTGTGTAAATGTTTATATTTTAACACAAATCTGTTTTTGTTGGTATTAATGCCATCTAATCACACATATATCGATAAATGTAGAGCTAATATATCAGCACATAGTTATGCTAGTTATACATAGTCTGTCCATACTTGCTTTTTTGTTTGGTTGTAATTACCATGAGATGCCCACAGAGTATAAATGTCTGTATAAATATTATTTTGTGTCGACTACTGTCATTTTGTGTAGGGTGTAACATTCTGTTGCTTGGTGCATGCAAGGCAACTGTGTGTTATGTAATGTGCTGCAGACTATCAGTATGTATATTGTACTGTTCTGCATGCTATAGTGCAGCATATATTAACAACTGTTGTACATGTTATGTGTACAACTAGTGCTTAGAGCTAGGAAACGGGACCATGTCACTCCTCTCCTTCGTTTTCTGCACTAGCTACCCATCAGCTCTCACATCCAGTCCAAATTGTCCATGCTGTGTTTTAATTTCTTTGCTGGCACCTGTGCTGATTATTTCCCTGAACTGTTCTACCCTTGTGTCCCAGCTAGACAACTCCGCTCGTCGTCTGATGATCGTCTCCTTACTCTTCCTGTCACCAACAACATATGGCCAAACGATGCTTAGTTATTGTGCAGCAAAACAATGAAACTCTCTCCCTTTCCATATCTGACACCTACCACTATTGAATCCCTTAAACATGCACTGAAAACGCACCTCTTCTTGAGAATTACTCCAAGCAGCAGTCTACAGAATGCTAGTTCTTTTTTCGCACCTTTCCCCCATTTCTGCTTCTAGCAACTTCCCTGCTCATCTTACTTTTGCAAATTCACAATACTCTCAGTCCTTTTATTTGGTTCCTCGTTGCATTTTCTATATCTGTTTTTTTTTTAATTATTCATTATCCATACTGCTGTTTATTTTTCCATCGTTTATGTGTTGTTTGCTTGTTCTTCTGTCCCTCATATGTTGCCCACATCTTGTTCTTGATCTTACGTTCTAAGAGCATGCTCCTTAGGAGTATGTGCTTTACAAATTTTGCATTTGTTGTATGTCATGTGTACTGTTGTATGTATCTGTTGTAATGTTATATGTACTACTGTATATATCTGTTGTTGCATGTTTGTGGATACTGACATACACATTCGAGTGCAATGTGACGCTATTCTGGAGTGAGAAATATCAGCCATTGACCTGTGGCCAGAAAATCACACTGAACCATCTTGAAATCTTCTGCAATAATGATTTAAACAATGAAAATTAAGATTTCCTTTAAAAAACTTTGCTCACATTTAATGCTGCGATAAAATTAGTGTGCTAATAAAATAATACAAACTTCGAAACATACAGATGGTGTTATAGAAATTTGTCTTTTGCACAAAACAGTGGTTGAAAAAGTATTAGTACATAAATATAATTGTGAATGTTAAACAGCAGAGAGGTATATCTAATATAATGAATTTGCCTCTCACAGGAGTGTAAGAGGAAGTGTGGGTGGGTAGCAGGCTGTAGAGCAGGTTAAAGTGCATTATGTAATGTGCACTTGAGGGTGATAACACATCTAATAGAGTCTCACAGTCCTGTGTAGCATAGTGTTTCCAAAGGATACTCCTCCCTTGTATTAACAGAAAATTTGATTACTCTGTGTTCTCAGTCTGTATCCAATATACCCAGCTAGTCAGCAGACACTCCTGGGTAGTCTGGTGGTTCAATTGTTAGCAATGTCACCAGTACAGTAAGGATTGGCTGTCCTGCGTTCAGACCTTGTCTCAGGCACCCTGTTTTTTCTCTGCATGCAGCATCTGTTTACAGGGCTTGTTGCTTTGCTGTAATATAGACCTAGTTGCTGGCTCAATGTTAAAACATTAATTCCCGCTGCCCTCAGCAGACACTTCTCACTTGTTTTAACAGAAAATCTGAGTACTTGTTCACCAGTACAAATGTAACGATATTGTTAGGATGTAAGGCATAGGGGAGTAGATGGGTAACTGCAATCAAGCATGTAGATCTCACACTAAATCAAAAAAATTACCATGAAAAGATTTGTAAAATATTTGTGTATCCATAAAGCTCCACTTTCTTTTTGTGATTGTCATGAGTTTAGAAAAGTCATTTCACAAAGGGACTAAAAGTCACATCTACTAAAAATAGTAAGAGACAAAGACTGTTTAAGTAGTAAAGCACTTAACACTTACATCTTCTGACTGGTACCATGTAATTAATCTGGTTTAAGTCATAAATCATGTGAGCAATTAAGCTGGTCTAAGTTGTTTAGGACTTACACATATTTCCTTTGACTGATATCAGCTAACAAGTAGTTAAGTTGTTCTTGCGTACTGCTTGGTTGTTGGGCAAAACGTCTGGATGAATGGGTTAATGGACAAGGTTTTCCAATAGGGCATATCTTGAGCAGTGGCAAGCAGGTCCTGTATGGAATGATCAGTCTACTCCTACGCATTTTCCAAAGTTTTCCAGGCACCCTACAACGTACCCTGAAAGATGGACTTATTAATGTCATGCCTTATCATAAACTGAACCAGACCTGTTTGCTTCTTCACAGTTGCCAGGAGTTCCTGGTGTCTTATGAAAGTGGTGACAAAATCGTTAGTTTTGCATCTTCTGTATGAGATTTGAAGCATTTGTTCCTCGGGCACTTGTCCTTGAATGCCTGTGTTATCCTCTCATGATCAGCATGCAGAGACCACATTTAGTATCCACACAGCAATAGAACTATGATGACCAAACTTGTTTCTTTTTCCTTTGCCTCCCTAGCTTTTCTTGGCCTGTTGAAAGAAGCACTTTCAAAATAATACAGTTCACTATTTTTAGGGTAGCTAATGCGCATCAAGCTTGTGGCTTGAAGATTTCTGCAACCTCTGGATCTTGCAGCTTCTCCAAATTACAGAAAATTCAGGAATTGGTTGAGCAACATTTCGCTTTCAGCTTTAACTTTAGGCTCATTACAATGAAGTTCTAGTTGATGCCTGTGTCTTCACTTTGGCTTTGCTGATGCTGGATTTGTGATGTCTGGGCAGTCTTCTATTCATGTTATTTCAGTGATAGAAATCTTTATGTTTCTGCATTCATTTATGTCTACTGTATCATTATTCTGGTTTGTTTCTATAACTGAATACACTTCCTAAATAATAATTGCCAATTTTGAATAATAAATTTGGTAATTTTTCGTTTGCTGTCCATGTTAAGTTGGAAGGAGTGGTGGTGTTGGAAGGACACAGTGCAGACCTTATGGCACAGTATGAATTACAGGGCTGGCTGCTTTGCCGTAGTATAGCCTCAGTTGCTGGCACCGCGTAAAACACCAATTTCCCCCCCTCCCCCGCAGTATGAATTTTCCCAAATTTTTTGTTATTTTTGAATTGCTGGAACTTTTTTACAATCGTAAAACATACTGCAATGTTTACCATTTACCATACACACCAAGTACTTCCTAGTGGCAGATTGGGATTAGAGCTTTATTACAATAGAAAGGTTGTGAGGGACAAGGGATGAGCCTATTACACCTGTGGGGGAAAATATTGTAATGAGAATGAAATGTGTTATGGTCCGGCATATAGGGTAATTTGCTGTTAGCTACTTCACGTTTTGATCATGCCACATGCAACATTTCTGTGCTTAGTCACCTGAAGTATTGCTCAGGCAGATGAGGCATTAAATGGATACAAGACTGTTGCAGTGGAGTAGGACAAATAGTATCAAGTTTGAAAACTAAGGGAGAGCCAGTTTTAGATAGCTATAAATTTATGTTATATATATAGAGAGAGAATGTTTGAATATGCAGGGAGAGTAGGTTTTAGATAGTTACAAATTTATTTTTATTTATATATATGTATACATAGAGAGGAAGAATGAATATCATGCTGGGAGAGTAGGTTTTAGGTAGTAACTAATGTCTTTTATACAGAGAGAGAAAGGTAGATAGGTTTAGTAACTTGTGATTATTGTGCAGGGGAAAGACAGGCTTTACTAATAGAAGCCCTGGAAAAGGCTCCACCTAAATCATATCTGGAAGCTGTTGCTATTTTGCGAAAGTGGCTGAGTGACATGGAATCTGCAGTAGGATCTGAAAAGCTGCATGTAGCTTCTGTGTCCAGCATGGAAAATCAGTTGAAAATGTACAAGGTAATGTATGTGCACGTCTGTATGTGTGTGAGGGAGAGAAAAAAAGGGATTGGCTGAAGAGAGGAATGAAGAACTAAGTAATGTATGCCTCTCACTGTGTGTGTGGGAGGGAGAGAGGAAGAAAGGGGTTGGTTGAAGATAGAGATGAAGAACTAGGTGTTGGGTGACCTAACTTCTTCTGAAGGGCCACCCTGGTTGTAAACAATCTTGATCAGCCAGGTGTTTCACACACTGAGCACTGTTGCCTTGGTTATTCGTGGTCAGGGAGGAGGTACTAAGCATTTGAGCAGCTTTGTTTTTCTGGCTGTTCAGTATGTGGTGGCATCCCAATATCCACCCTGCCACACTTGTATTGGTCACTTTATAAAGATATGGCTATTAAAGAACATTAATGTTGTCTTAATGCAAGTCTTTTAAAACCTTGTGAAGAAAGTGCCAAATGGAGGAAGAGACAAGAGGAAGCAAAACAGAGGAGACGAAAGTCTTTTCTCTAACCTTTAAACCTTAACCCTTGCATCTTTGCAGGAACTTCAGCGAGACATTGAAGACCACACAGCCAGTCAAGAATACATCAACAAAGCCGGTCGTGAGCTCATTGCAAGGTCGCTGCCAGACAAGGCTGGCTGCCTGGAGCAAGATTTGTCCTCTGTTAATTCCCGTTGGCAGACAGTTACCACCATGATTGAGCAGCGTCAGGCACGTTTGGACAAGGCCATCAAACAGATGAAAGAATACCAGGTTGATAAAAGCACAGTATCTTTTTTGTCCTTTAGGACTCTTGCAATTTTTCTCAAAGTAAAGGTTGTTTTCATTTATATTAGTGAGTGGTGTGTTGCCTTTACAGGTGAAGATTAGTGCTATTTGTTCCTGTTTATTAATAAGTATTTGTACTCTTTGTTAATTTTCTCAGCTGAAAGTATGGATATTTGTTCTTGAAGTTTTTATATCATTGCTGATCTTTGACATTGACAGACACAGCAAGAAGGGTTGACCAAGTGGATGGATGAGATGGATGTGTTTCTGCATGCTGAGGACCCTGCTGTAGGTGATATTCCTGCACTGCAGGCCCAACTTCAAGAAAGCAAGGTATATAAGATTGTTGGCTTCGAACATTGTGTTGGCGCTTTTGGTGTTGTAAGTTCTGTATCTCATTCTCATTGGAGTACTTCCTCATGGGGTCATTTCAAGTCATGTTAGATTTTTCATGTACTTTGGCTACAAGGTAGGCCATGTTTCAGCTGGATTTGACCTTACTAGTTCTTTTGTCTGTAAACGTATTAGTGATTTATTTTTGTTAAACAGAAAGTGTGGCCACTAAAAGTACACAACTTTGGATTACAATAAAAACATATTAACATAAATGTAAAGATCTGTGTAATGTAATGTGCAGTGTAATAGACTATGTTGTGTTATGCACCAAAATATAAATTATTCTATTATTTTAGCAGCTAGACTGAAGACTAAGCACTCACTTGTATTGCAAATGCTTGACATTTGACTGGAGGCTTCATAGCATTGTGGAAGTGACTGGGGACTATGGACAAAGTGATTGGACGAGGCCACTGCCATTGTCTTTCACCATTGCTGTGGTCATTGCTGTATTTTCAGGGTGTGCAAGAAGACATTAAGACCCTACAACTGAATGTGCGCAGCATCAACTCCATTGCTGAGTCTTTCATGGATGAAGCTGAGCCACAGTTCAGAGTTAGTGCTGTCTGTCATCATGTCATAGTGAAGGGTTAATGTCATCTGTTGCAATACCACTCAGATAACAGCTTACACAATACCACTCATACCATCACTTAATGCCACTCACATCATAACACAAATCACTCATATCACATCTTATACAGTATCCTACCATAACTTACACTGACACCTTATCTTAGTATCATATAACTGGCACAAAACCACTCATGCAGCTTACACAACACCACAACATAGATTACACAACTCCACTCATACCATTTTTTACATAATGCCACTCACACCATAGCTTATACACTGTCACTCACACCGTAATTTACAGGACACCACTAATACAACCACGTAATACCACTCATATCATAGCTAAGGGTGAGTGCTCTATCCAATTTTTTTAATAATGATGATAATGTTTGTTTATAGATCCCACCATCAAAGGTGGACTCAAGGTGCTTACACACATGGTCACATGAGCACATTCATCAGTAGGTGTCAAATGCATCTTACAGATTCATTTGCCATCATTCACCCCGTCTCTCTCACTCGCATACACACACACACAGGATGGAAGAAACTAAAGTATCGGGGTAAAACCTTGCCAATAGTCAGCCCTGTAAACAGCTGTCACATTCAGAGAGAGGTACATTGGAGTCAAGATATTAACCTACAACACCCAATTTTCACTGTTGTGGTGAACCACAGCTCGTTGTGTCATGGTGAAAGCCATTGTCTTTGAGATTATACTTGAGAACTAGGCATTTATAGGCAGATACATTCACCTATTTTTAAATCAAACTGATAATACCATGAAGTGACATTTGAAAGCCTTCATTATACGAGGTGTAGCTTATACAGTAATATGGCGAGATCATTTCATTAAATTGACACTACTCACTATAAACATACACACTGCTCCCTATATAGAGACATTGCTCTCTCTCTATACATATACACACACCATTCACTATGTAGATATTGCTCACACACATACACACACAGGTCGCTATATATGTAGACATTGCTCACTATGTACACACACTGCTTTATGTATATATAGTTCACTGTATATACACATTGTTGTATATATACACTGCTGTTACACACATATATATATACTGCTCACTATATCTATACAAATATTACTATATATACATACACTGTCACTATATCTATACAAATATTACTATATATACATACATACACTCACTGTCACTATATATAGACATTGCTCACTGTAAACACATGCTGCTCACTATTCACTGCTCCTATACACACTCACTGGTCACTATATACACACCACTCACTATGTGTATGCACAATGCTCACTCTATATGTCTATATACACACACTGCTTATTATATATGCACACACACTGCTCATAAAATATCTAATTATATACACACACTGCTTTGAAGTTTTCATATGACTATACCACTTCCCAAAATGTATCATTTGCTACAGGGAAGAAAAATTGTTCGTCATTTTTACAGGAAAAGCAATAGATCATTTTCACATCAAAAGAAAATGATTATTGTAGGAAAAGTGATGATCACTGTTACAGGAAAAACTCAAGGTAGAGGTGGCAGCTTTGAACGCAAGGTGGGAGGAGGTGGTAGCATTAGCCACAGAGCAGAACGAGAGACTGACAGAGCAGCTGACACACAGTAAGGATATCTATGACCGTATTGAAGGGACATCTTTGTGGCTGGCTGGTCTGAAGCAAGATCTAGCCAACAAGGACTACGCCATTCTCAGCCCCAGCGACTTGCAGGTCAAGATAAAAAAGTTTAAGGTCAGTGCTCGAAAGTGGCTAAACTGTGGTTTTAAACAAAAGAATGAGTATAGCATCTGTTATAATAATGGGCAGTCTTTATCTGTTGATGTGCTTGCAGCTGTGTAAAAGTTGAACTGTGAGAAAAAATGTCAATCCAATAATAGTCACACCTATTGATACAAGGCGAAAGTCATGAAGCAGGATTTTTGAATAATGGTTCAATATCACGCATCAGGCAAGACAGACTCGTATACCAGTGGCAGTAAATCTAACTAAATTTAGAACATATCAGTTTCACTCTTACTATGCTTGAAGTTTGGGCGCTCTGCTACTTTGTTTTGGGTTGTGTTGCAAAAACTTGCTGATCAAATGCAAATATACTGCAAAAGTAAACTTGTATACCAAACTAAAGAAAAATGAATAAACATTTATGATATTAAAAAGAAAAAGTCAAAGGTATCACAGGAATTGAAATATCTTTAATTTAATTGTGAATGATAATTAGTAGCAAGGTGTCACAGACCAGTCCATGCCTTCTGTGTTTTTTTCAGAGTGTTTAACCCTTTGGTGGCTCATGGACTAAACGTGTATGTCGAATGACACTACCCTCTACTACACACAAATCTCACTCAGGAGAAGTACACTTGTGACTCAGGCATGTCTTCCTCTCTCGGTATTCTGGGCCTGAGTAAATTTCCAAAACTCTTTTTGGCCAAAACGTTCTGGTGAACTGTGTTCACTACACACTTTCTGTCACCATTAACACTTTCCGACTAATGTTCTAATCCATTCAACATACATGCAACACACACATGTAGTCCATGAGCCATCAAAGGGTTAAACACTCCGAAAAAAACACAGGAGGCATGGACTGGTCCCTGACACAGTTGATCTGCTAAATGCCAATGATCAACATTACAAACAAGGAATGTTGTTTTGCCTTGAGACAATACAGTTGATATATACAGAGTTTAATGGGCATCCGATTCTCCTTAGAACACCCTACTTTTATTTAATTCTAACCACATTTTCTGAAGATATTGCTGTTTAAATGTGTACACTGTTTTGCTGGCTTCCACTGCTTTATTTTGGGCTATCCCACAAAAACTTTTTTTTTCCAAATGCATAATGATAACAAAAATGGTCTAGGTCTTATAAATGCAATTATGAAAAATAAACAAGAATCCAACTTGCATGTTTTTGTCACAAATGTTGTGAAAGCAAAAAGATGGGAAAACTTGTAGTCCTTTGTGTCATCCTCCTCTTTGTTTTACACAATACTATTTTTTTAAATGTTATTGAGTACAATTCCATCAGTCATTTTTAAGTACTCCTAAAATAATAAAATAACTTTTAACATAAAGTTTTAAAATAAATTGAGTGTTATTATATAGTGGGCAGCATTCGATCTTATAGTTTAAAAGAAGTTTAGGGAAATAAAACAATCAGATGTTGTGCTGTTGCGAACTATAGTGACAGTATAAAGTGTATGTCTTGAAGACCTAACTACATACACAGACAGATCACATGATCCTCATACATAACAGCCAAAGGATAAACACTGTTTCATAACCTTTTAGTCACTGGGGAGAGTGATGTTAGAGACAGGCTTTTGTGGGGCTAGTTTTGCTGTGAGGACCTGTGAGGCTTGTGCCAGGGATGATAACCCAGCCTCTCTTGGTGGCCCACTCCTTCCTCTTCTGCTTTTCTTTTTTCTCAGTTATTGGCCCTTTCATCTATATTCTTT
Organism: Pomacea canaliculata; assembly: GCF_003073045.1. Classification (NCBI taxonomy): domain Eukaryota; kingdom Metazoa; phylum Mollusca; class Gastropoda; order Architaenioglossa; family Ampullariidae; genus Pomacea; species Pomacea canaliculata. The sequence continues at coordinate 243,072 of NC_037595.1, read as the reverse complement.
TCCAACCAGCTGTCCACCTCCTATCCTGTTTTATTATTTTTGTCTTCTCTGTCTTCTTTTTCCCATCATACTTTCTTTACATTTGGTCCCTTTTGCCATCTCCTCCAGGACCCTGCATTTACCCTGCATGACAAGCCATGTTTGGAGGGTGATGCGATCCTGGAGGCTGGCATCCTTGATGGGATAGACCTCTTTGGCCCAGACTTCTTGATGGAAGTTTGGTGTGGCCCACATCAGTCAATCAACTGGTCATGCTTTGTTAGGAGGGTCAATCTGGTCTTTATCTCCATAGGCCAGAGTATATTCCTCCTGTAGCCTCAGTATGGCTCTTCTGGAAATACCCTTTGTTGAACTGCTTGGCTTCATTTCCTTCTTAAACTACATGGTTTGTGGAGAACAAGAGCAATGACCTTCCAGTGCTTAAACTATAGGCAACCAAAACCCTATAAAACTAGGATGAAACTACAGTGAAAGTGCGCTTAAACTATAAGCATCCAAAGCCATTTTAAATAAGGAAAATCCTAAAGTGAAAAAGCACTTTTTTCGAACAGTGAAGATGAAGTCAGAGATGTGGGTATCTCATTGTCAAAAGAATGGCATCAGATTGGCCACTCACAATGTTATCACTTTTTGTACAAAAGATTCTACAACATTTTTACAGGATTTACATCTATCAGACACCTCCACACTGGCCCTCTGAATGTGTGATGCAAAGTTATTTGTAGACCAAGGTGTTGGTACATAGGTCTGTTAACTTTCAGGAGTGCCATTCAATGCCCTGAGGATTGCCTGACTTAGAGAGAACTGGTGTCACAGGGGGTTCCCTCTCTTCCCACCTTTTGCATCATTCACCCACAGTGCCACATTGTCTTTAGGTGGAAGTACGTCTTCTCCCTCAAAATTTTTGTGCATCACATCAATTAAGTTTTCAGTTCCAGATACTTGAGACAATGCTGCTGTGTCTTTGTGGTACATATGGAAGCGCATGATTGGATGGATGTTGATAGCATTGGTCAGGAGTCCAGAGATTGGCGTGTGTGATTGGGTGGTTGTTGAGAGCAATGTTCACAGAATGACTGACTTGAGTGGCAGAAAATTGAAAGCTTGTTCATATGTTCACAGACCTTGAAGAAAGTTGAAAGCTTGTTCATTTGTTCATAGGCCTTGAAGAAGGAAGTGAATGAGCAGCAGACTGAAGTCAACAAAATTAATGAGAGGGCCAATGAGATGCTGAACAGGGCACCCTCAGGCTCCTTGCAGGAACTGGCACGTTCACTCATGAAGATGAATGCTTTGTGGGGTGATGTATTTCAACGAGTGGAACGATACGCCATGCTATATGAAAATTCTGATCTGCAATGGAGGGAGTTCAGAGGTATGGTCTTATGTGAAAGATCAGATATAATAGGCCATCAGGGCTGTGGATCATAAATTAACCTTGATCCTTTTAGAATTTGCTGAGACCAGGCATAATCAGGATGACATAACTGTGACATAACATAGCTTATTACATTTTAGAACTGTTACTGTGTTTACTGTTCCTTCAGGCTTACCTCATTATAGCTGTGTATTATTACAGAACTTGTGGAGACTGAAAGGCGTTTTTTGCATACCTTGGAACGTACAGTGCAACGTTCTTCTGTCACTAGTTGTGATGCCGAAGACATTTCAGAGGAGCTGAATGTATGTACTTTTTGGGTTGTTGAATTTCTTCTGCTCAGGCTGCATTCATGCTGCATTTGTAGCCTGAAATTATTACTGAAATAGTGAAGGCGACAGACAGGTGGATATAGATGTGGAATAGTGCAATGTGATTGTGATTGAAGAATGACAAAAACTGATGAGGTAGAGGACCCTGATTAAAGCATGTAGATTTGAGGTGTTGAATACAGTTGAGGTTAGACTCATATCACCCTTTTTATGCTTGAAATGCTTACATTATATGATTATAAAAAAGTTTGGTTGGCGGTAGTTGATTTCTTTCTTAGATTTTGTATGCAATTCGTTGCATATAATACTGTAACATCACTTAATTGTTACACAAGTTTGACTTTAAACTTAACTTTTAACTGACTTGATTGAGTTTATCTTGTTTCTATGGTGATGCTAGGAAGTGGAAACATTGCTGCAGGAGCATAGCTCAGAAAACAAGCATCGTATACAAGAACTAGCAGGGGAGCTCACCTCTAACTCTGTCATGACAGATCTGGTTCATAAAGAATTAGAGGACTTTTTGCGCAAGTTTGATATTCTGGAGTCAGAGGTAGGATTTGCAGTTTGAAATTTCCCAGTCAACCACTTAGATAGTGAGAACCCAGAAACTAGATGTTTGATATTGATCAAGTGGTTGTTGGTAATGGCAGGATTGAATACTGGCTTTTACCAGTGTTAAAAAAAAAAGCAAAAAAAAAAAAAAACCAACACAAAAATACTAAATCCAAAATTGAAGTGAATAATCGTGATGTTCCATGTGAAGAGCTCAAAAGATGCATTTACACCTTCAAACAAATTAAAATAACTACAGTAGTAAATTTAGCACAAATTATTCTTTCAAACAATAATTTTTACACAGAAAGGCCCTTTGTCACAGCACCCTCTATTTAAGATACAGAATATATGTGACAACATTTACTCATTCTCTCAACAACACAACACACTAATCATTTGCTAGTGGATTCTCTATATTCTTCCCATTGCCACATGTAAATTTTATCTTAGTTTCTTTTTTCAACATACGCTACTTTAAAGACAAAGCAAACCAGGGTTAGTATACTTGATTTTCAACCAATTAAGCTGGAATATAACCTATTGCTTCATGATGAAAGGTGTTTGCAAAGTATCACATGAAAAAAGCCCATTTGCAATGGCCTATGTTTGATTTTTTTTTTTTTTGACTGATGATGGTTGAAAAAGGAATTTCTTTCATGAATATTTTGTGGAGTTGCTGATAATCTAGTGGAGTGGAATCTAGCCAATATATCCAAACAGTTCACACTTCAAAATAACATTATGTACAATCCAACTGCAAAACAGAAGAGGATAGAAAATGCAGTAAAAGCACATGTAAATGCAAAGATGATGCTTATGTGGCCAAATGCAAATAAAAAAAATAGTAAAATGCATATCGCGCTATGGTTTATAGCAAAACAAAATGAATTCTTAAGCATCTTACATCTCAGGCTCGAGCCAAGATCACACGGCTGGAGCAGTCTATTCAATGTGCTCAGAGAATTGAACGCCAGGTGCTGGAAATGTCACAGTGGATGGCTGAAGTCAGTCAGCATCTGCAGTCACGCTTGGATGCAGACCTCCTAGCAAGTGATGTGCCACAAGAGTATGAGGTGAGCACAGGGCTAGTAACAACAGTGTAACATTTAACAGTTTAAGCTTCTAGTAATTAAAGTACCAGTACTCAGTATTTCAAAGATCTGATTACAAGGATGGGGAGTCTTCTGTACATGTACATTATTTTGTGTAATGTAAATTCCTCATCCAAGCAATTTAAAAAAAAAATTTAAACATCTCCATGTGTCACAGGCACCTTCATGAAGTCACATCCATTTGTCATGAACACCTCCATGTAGCCACATTCATATGTCTGTGTGTCATTGGCACCTCAGTCTACCCACATCCACAGCCACCAAGTATCCATTTCCATGTGTCCAGAGGCATTCTGTATGAGGATGAAATGTTTAAAAAGTTATTAGTAGTTTTACAAAAGAAAAAGCAAAAAAATTAGGTTGAAAAATAAACATAACCACCCAAACAAAGATAATCCTGAATTTAAGTTATGGTTTAATTGGATGAGTGTTGCTGAAAGTTTGTGTCAAATGGCAATAGTTCTAAAACAGTATACTCAAATTTGTTTACCCCTCTGGCTAAGCCCAAACTTTAATATTACGTGTTACTCTATTTTTGCATTAACTTTCACGATGTGTTAAGTGACAGAATTAGACCAATTTACCATGTATTGTTCATACGATATTCGTTTCTCTCTCATAGTGTGATAAGCAACAAAATTAGACTAGTTTACTATGTTATGATAAGACTTTATTTTTCCCCAAGGGCACTTAGAGGCAGCTCTATATGGAAGCAAAACAACAATACTACAACATCTTCATATCCATAATACTAAATAACCTTCACACAATCATGATTCAGGCTAGGATTCATTCGTACAAGGTAACATTTGTAAGTCACAGCCAAAATGATGCAGGACCTCATCTGTTGGTCCTGCATGCAGGTACACAAAATCAGTGGCCTGATGGAAGTGGAAAAAAGATTATGTTATTGGATTTGGTAGAGTATTCTGACAGAAATCAAAGACAATCTCTTTGGTCTTACTTACATTAAGTTTTAAAAAATTATCATCACCCAAGGCAGTAAATTCATCCAAGGCCACACTATGGGTATCTAATGGCCAGCTAAGACAAGAAGGTTGACAGGATAATGATCATCTTGGTTACTGTGACAGCTATTGATATAACTGATAAAAGCAGGCTTTGGTCATATGACTTTTTGGTTCGCTCAGTCTGATCTGTTTATGCATGCTTTACTGCATTCTGTAATTTTGGTGTTGTCGGTCAGACTGTGATGTAAAATCAGACCTGTCACAGACTGTCATGTGACAAGATCAGACCTTTTTACACCTATGGGGTTTGTTTGTTTGTTTTGGTTTTGTTTGGTTTTTTTTGTTTATAGTGGCAACATGAAGAATCAACAACCATAGCTTTGGGTTTCTTTTAACAAAATCTTACCTTAAATAGATAATAAATATACAATGTTTAGTGACTTTATGACTGTCCTTTAATTCGTTGGCCTAAATGTACACACATTTGCCTAGGGTCTGTCCATTGTTGGTGCCAACACATTGTACACACATCTTGTTAGGGTCTGCACTGCTCTGTTCAGTCTCTAGACTTCAGTCTCTTTGCTTTGATGTGTCTCTGCTAGTCATTAAAAGAAGAATTCAGCCAGCAGGAGGCACTGCTGCGGGAACTGGAGGATCACGTGACTCAGTACCAGCAACAGGGTAAGGTGGATGCTTCCACCCGTTTGGAGCAACAGATACAGCTCTTAAAGGTGAGTTTCTCTCAAAATAATAATAATAATGAACAACAGATACAGCTCATAAAAGCAAGTTTCTCTCAAAATAATAATATTAAACTCACAGTTTTAAAGGTATTTGTCTAAAACAGTAATAATAAAAGGTGAGTTTCTCTCAAAAGAATTGCTATAAAATATTCTTGATTAGTCTTTACATCCTTAGCCAACAATCTGCCTTAGACTAAATGCTGAGAAAATTCGTTGCTCAACTCACTGTAGCATAAAGACAGTTACAGATTGGGTTTTTATAGAGAAATGATTTTGCATTAAAGGATAAAATTTATCAAACATGAGAAGATGTTTGAGACATAATAAAAACATTAATACGCTGTTGTCATGATATTGATTCTTTTAAAATCTCCTCTCACCTCCAATGTTCTCTTTCAATTCCTCTGGTTATCTTCTCAAGCAAGATGGGTGAACAGTGAGCACCTGTCACCAACACAGTGAGGGTTGGCTGTCCTTGGTTTAGCTCTCGTCTCGGGCACATTGACATCTGTTTACAGGGCTGACTGCCTTGCTGTGATATAGTCTTGGTTGCTGGCTCAGTGTAAAACACCAATGCCCTCTCCCTCCTTCTCAAGCATGACACAAACATAATTTAAAATTCAATGTTATACCCAATCTTCAGTTGTTATTTTTGCTAATGAGTATTAGCCCGGTTTGATGGCCATGGTCTGTATCTCTCCATCTTGGTTTGTTACTGAGGCAGTGAAATAAGCAAAAAAAAATGAAGCAGTCCTCTTGTTCTCTTCACAGAAACATTTTGCTGAAGTCATGATGAAGTTTCGCAAGTTCCAACGGCCAGCAGAGTTTGAACCCAAACTGAGTCATGTGAAGCGTGAGCTGGACAGCATCCAAGAGAGAATACACCTGCTGGAGGTGCCATCAGATGACCCTCAGGCCATACAGGAGCGACATGATGCATGCATGGTAAGTGACATGATGCTTGTATGGAAAGTTGAGCTTTAGTGTTTAATCTTGTAACATATAAGGACTCAGGCTTGTGTTCAGAGCTATCAACTCTGCTTAACATTGTTTTCTATCCACTACAGCAATATTTTACTTGAAACAATGGTTTTTAGGAGGATAATTACATTATGTTAGACAGATGATAACACTGGTCTTTGCTGGTGAAGAGAGAACAGTAGTTCTGTGTTCTCAGATGAGTGTGTAGTCCAGCTTATAAATCTGGTCACAGCTGATGGCCAGGTTCAACAAAATTTGGGATAACAGAAGTGTCAGCTTCGTATGTCTCTCATTGTCACAGTCATTCTGAATGACTGGAAGACATGGATTTAGTTTTAAAAATATGAGCAAAAATGAAGTGCTATAGGAGACTCATGGATCTCCTACAGGGAGCAAAAGATGAAGAACTTTGTTTTATACTGTCAAGCAGAAGAAGCTGGTGTGGTTTGATCGTGTCATCTGACATGACAGTTTGCTGAAGACAGTCCTATAAGGGTGTGTTATGTGGAAGATGGAAAGTTCAAAGGAAAAGTTAGTGATTAAGGTGAAAAAGTAAACCTGCTGTTCACTGAGGGACCTTATCAGCAGACGCAAGACCTTCCTTGCTGGTGTGATTTCACCATTGCATTGTCTCCCCTTCAACTAAAGAAAAAGAAGACAGCAGATGTGACAGGGATGAAATTTCATTTAAAAAAATGCCTTTATTCTGACCTCAGCGACAGAATCCTAGACAGTAGCGTGGGGTAGTTAAGTAGATTATATAAGAGTCAAGAGCAGAGGGCTGAAAATAATAGTTGCCATATAGCATTTAATTAGGATCAAAAACTTGGGGAAATCATTCAACTTTTTTTTTTGGAATGGAGAGAGCATAATGCAAGAGGTGTAGGGAGAAAGGCTTGGAAGTTATTGTATTGTTATATTGCTCAGTCTTTTGACTAAAACTCTTGTTGAAAGCATAGTCATGAACATTATTGATCCATGCATGTTTTCACACACACACACACACTCTTTTGTTTACACACCCACGTAAGTTATCCCATATCCTCTGCACTCCTAAAGAGGAGCTACATAGTATAAACTGTGATGTTTTGTGTAGGTCCGTGTTATCAGGTGAGAAGGCATTGTAAAATATGTTTGTTTGTCATTTCCAATACTGTTTCAGATTTTTAACTGTAAGATAATCTTATAAGTCTTCTGCAGTTTTTCATCCAGCTGTGACAGTTCCAAGTAGAATTACTTACCAATGCATATTGATCAGAGAGATCTAACTGAATATTATGAATTGATCCAGATCAGTTATTATTAAATGGGAAAAAACTACAATTAGAACAATGTTTAGGCAGCACTATGCACTTCATGGTTATGATCCTTGTGGCTCACACAAAATGAGAACTACCTAAATGAAGCAGACTCAAATTATCTGTTGATATTGACCCTTGTGGCATAAGGTGTAAACAATAATTGAACAAAATCCTATTTGACACATGACAAAATAAATTAAAGGGGAGAAATTGTGGAAAAGTAACCCAGATGTACAGCCTTGGCAGCACTCCAAGGCAGCAACTGGCCAAAAGAGTGCATGCACGCACACACACGCACATAAACACCTTATATTGTTTTCTATACATGCATAGGAGATCTGCCAGGTAGACTGGACTATAATGTACAAATTCTTTGTTTCAGTAGCCACTGTTGAAGATAATGTTTATATAACGTTTTGCTAACAGAGACACTATAAAACAATGAGTGAGCTGAAGTGTGAGGTGGAATATGTTCTCAAGACAGGACGGCAGATTGTGGAAAGAAAACAGGTAGACTTCCCTGAGAAACTTAGCAAACAGCTGGACGCCATAAAACAGCTCTATAATGACCTCGGGGCACAGGTACTCAACTCCCACTAACACATGACTAACACTAGCCCTTCCTCATTCACTTCAAGTTCTATTGATCTGCCTGCATCTTTATTCACATAAGACAGTCCATAGTGGCTGTGGGTGTTTGGTGCTTAATCTTCATATGCATATACTTGCCATTCATTTCAAAATGTGTTTCTTTTTATTGTGATTAATTGTTATCTTTTACTGGTAACTGTCATCTAACAGTGGTAATTGGAGTATGGAGGACAAAAGGAATATAGCCAGGCTAATGCCAGCCTTCTTGTATGGCTTTCTCTGCCAGTTATTACACGATGTAGTCAGATTATTGCTAACCTAGTCATTGGTATGGCTTTCTCTACCAGTTGTTATTACACGATGTAGTCAGACTAATGCTAACCTAGTCATTGGTATGGCTTTCTCTGCCAGTTGTTATTACACGATGTAGTCAGACTAACCCTAACCCTCTCACTTATATGTCTCTCTCCACCAATACGGAATCAATGCCTGATGCTGTAACACCCATCTTTTATGTTAATTTGTTCTATGCCTGGCAGGGATGTTTGAGCTTATAAAGCAGCTTTGCTCATGGCAGTAATGTTTGTATTGGGAAAGCAGATAATAGTTTTGTCCTGCCCTTTTTTAAAATTTACTGTTGCAATCTATAATATAGCAGTGATTTTTGTACACCCATAGTTTTATAGTTAGTATGTCTGAGTAAAGACAACTGAAGGTCTAACAGTCAGAACCCCAGCTTCTGCTTTAACCACTAATGAGTGTGCAATATCTATGGGCTGAATCATGGATGAAATGCTCTCATTGAATGACCTAGTTATTTATCTAAATTTAATTACTGCTGCATACTATTTTAATCATTGAAGTTACATTTATTTAGTTGCTTTTTGAAACTCTTTTCAGAAACAATAAGTGACAATTCTTTAATGTACCTATTGATTTCACAATAGTCATCATAAAAGTAAAAATTTTTGTATACATTGACAAAACATTCAAAATTATATATTGAATAATAAAATTATATATTGAGTAATATAAGTTGCTTATTGCAGCATATATACCTTTTGACATTAGTAATTTATATTAGAGTGCTGTGTTTGTCATTTGTTTAACAGAAGCTGCAGTTTGTATTGCTATAGTTAATCCTTATTCTGTAAATCATCTGGCAATGCCCCAGTCCAGAAATGTTGGTGCAGCAGGCCAGTATAGGGATCTAGCTGTACTGTCAACAGAACAGGTTTTTTACCAGTATGAAAAACTGATGGTAACCTATTTTCTGGTGGTACATGCTGACAGTGGCCATGAGATGAAAAATAAGTGCAATATCAGTTACCAGTGAGGCTAACCTTAGCCATTTGATCATTTTGTTTTACTTTGCTAGTAGGCGCAACATCAGTTGATATTATTGTCATGTAATCCGATAGTGCTTTCTGTAAAAATATGTGTGATATTGGTTACCGGTGAGACTAACCATAACCATTTGGTCACATTGTTTTGTTTTTTCAATGCCAGTATTTGTCCTTTAGGTAACTCAAAGCAAGGCAGACCTTGACAAAGCACTCAAACTTTCACGCAAGTTGAGAAAAGAGGTTGCCAGTCTGAAGGAGTTTATTCAAGAAACTGAAGCAGACTTGCTTGGCCGGCAACTGGCCAAACATGTTGTCAACATTGATGATGAAATTGCATATGTTAGGGTAGGCATGAAAAGCTGCATGTTCTATACAGATTTTATTTGCATGAATGTAAGATTACATCATTTACATTATAATGTGAAAGGCTTCTAAGAGTGAATGATATTAAATATTGCTCATAAGTATATGATGCGCAATGCCTCCAAGTAATATTGTACTCCTAACCCAGGATATAGTGACAATGATACAGAGGTGGGAGGCAAGCCTGCCATTGAACCCTGACTTTCAACAGCAGTTGCATATGAAATGCCCATCAGAGTGAATGTTATTTTGTGTTGCTTATATGTATATGGTGTGCATGATGCTTTCAGGTATTATGATGCTTTATGGTGTTCTATGCAGGGTGTAATGGAGGAGATGCAGAGGCGGGAGTCAGGCCTTGTGTCGATCCCTGACCTTCATCAGCAATTGCAGGCACTTGGTGAGGAGGTGGATGTCAGTGCCACCCGGCAGCAGCTTTACACGGTCAACCAAGACTGGACAGAACTATCCCTGCGCCTAGCTCGCTACAAAGGTGTTCTACAGGTGAGGGAGAATATACAAAATCGTTGTACAGAGGGTGATGATACAAAGGCGAAGGTGATGGCAGGTTAATCCAGATTTAAACATGGTCTTTGATGATGTAAAATCTAGCTGTAGTTCCCCGATACATATACCTTGATTTACTACAATAAAAACAGACTGATGCCTTCATGAACTAGAAGTCACCAATAGGAGCCACCTGGCACCTATACCTTAACAATAAAACAACAGACCTCTGATTCAAAAGTAGCAACATCAGTATCAGTACAATGCTGCATAGTTGTATAGACTATTCTATACCTGTGTACATGTTTCCACATTTTATAGTATTTGTCTCATTGAATGCAATGCTGCTTTGTACAGCAATGCATGCTGTTTTTTCAGCTGATAATATTTCTACCAATCTAGCTGACACTCCTATTGTGGGAATAGAGTGTTAAATACCATGACATCTTATGGATCATATTACCACTGTCTTATCTGAACAGCATCACATTTTCTGTTAATGTTATAAGTGTTTTGAGTGGAATTTGTTGAGGAAAATAAAAGAAACTTTAATTGGCAAAAATTATATACTAGAAGCCAAAAGATGAGTTTGCTACCCTGTGCCTAGCAGACACCAAGCACATTCCAAAATGTTGGTGGCCACTTGTTGAACAGAAAAAGCTTTCTGTTTTGCTTGCTAACCTATTTTACCTTGCCACCTCCCACTGGTTAGTTGACACTTAAAATGGATGCACTAACACATATTGCGTGGGTCTTTCAGGAGTTGCATTCATAGTGTATTCATAGTTTAGTAGCAGACATGTGAAAACAGAGGTATCATCATAATCATTCTATAGTTTTAATTACATTTCTGTGGTGCAGGTATTGAGACTCTATTTATAGTTTTTGTAATACCCATGTGGAACTGTAGTGTATTGCCATATTTAATGTACTGTTAGATGTTTTGAATGTTAATCTTTCTTTAGCTGTGTTATATCTTATGTTTGAGATTCATGTATTGAATGCTAATTTTTCTTGAACATGTGAATTTCAGTAATAGAGGGTTAGTGTTAGGGCTTTATGCGGCATATATGGTCATTGTGAACACTGCAGAGTGTTAGGGTTATGTAGTCATTGTCAACTTTTCAAAGGAAATGTATAAATGATGGTGAAAGGCTGAATTTGTCCTTTTATTGTGACAGGAAGAACACATGGCTCTAGAAGCCCAATTTATTGACTTCCAGTCCCAGACTCTGAAGGTGAAAGACTGGCTAACTCGAGCAGAGAATATCTTGACATCACACAGCCGTTTGTCTGAACAGCAGCATGTGCTGAGTCCTCATTCTGAGACCATAAAGGTTAGCAGTCATGTTGATTTCTTGCACCCTTGTGCCTGTGCCACCCCTATCTCCCCCAGACTTCCAGAACTAGCAGTCATATTGTTCTTTTACTTTCTTCAACCTATGCCACACCTAGATTGCCAAAGGCAAGGTCAGTCAAAATATCCCTGAGCACTGTGTAGTTTCTAGCTGTGCGGGAGTTTGCATGTGCATGTGTGTGTGCATGTGAAGATGAGTGCACACTTATGTGACAAACTTTTGGTTACATCCATACAGACAATTTTTTTTTTAATTTTTTTTTGCAGCAGACCCTTTTGATGCAGATGAATGAATTACATAGTCAGGTGGATGAAATTCGAGACCTTGCTATAGGCCTAATGACACGCAGCAGTCGATTTGCTCCCATGGTGGAGCCAGAATTGACACATCTCAATCAGTGCTGGGAGGAGGTGGCTCAGATGCTTAAGGTGAATGAATATACAGGGCTTACTTTTGCATTATGTAGAAAATGTGTCGTATGGTACTTATGTTTAATAGGAGTTGCTTCTGTATTTTGAAATTGCCATCAAATTGTGATGAGATTTAGCAGGACAGGATATCTGAACTTCAGAGGCAAAGATGTAGAAATACTATTTTGTAGTTTAAAATGTGGAATTTCATTAGATGTTTACACATTTGGATAAAATTAGCAGCTGACGGTGTTATGAATAAATATTTAATGACAAGTAAAGCTAGATGCATTTTGTTACATTATTGTCAATAAATGCTTTCATGTTATGCATGCAACCTAACTTTGAACATGTTCATTCAATTGTAATGTTGAAGAAAGATGCAGACAGCCATCCTTTGATGTAAATATTTCACTTTATTCAGTTGAAAGTTTGATGCAGTCATATATAATATACACACACAGGGCTACAATAAAGATAACCGTAATTCACACATAGAATTAAAGAGTTCTTCTGAAGTCATAAAATACTGTACGTTTTTGAACAGAAGTTGCATATTAAACTAGTGACTCAAGGTAATGATCTTCCTCCTTAGAGAACTTGACAGTGTAAGGCAATATATTTGAGCGTGAAGCAAACTAGTTTGATCACTGTTGATTTGCTATTGTTTTTATTATTTTACTTCTCATGAATTATGTGAATTGCTATTGGTTCAGCTTTGTGTGTATGTGACATCTGTTTGTTTTTAAAGGCCAAGAGACCACAGCAACAGGAAATAACCTTATCTTCTGATTACAAGGTGACATCACCACAGCCTGTAAAAGTAGTATCTTCCTCTGTAGAATCTCCTCACACCCAGACTATTGCTACCCAAAATTTATCTCACTTAGAAACAGCGTTTTCCTCCTCAGAGTCCCCATACCCTAAGACAGTCTCTCCTTCTCCAGACTCATCCCATCCCAAGACAGTTGGGGCATCACAGTTTACCATAGCATATGAGAATGTACAGCGCAAACTGTCCGTGTTTGAGAACACCATCTCCACTAAAGGCAGATTGCAAGGCAGCGATTTCTCAGATAACCTTGAGGCGAATGCCCAGGTAATTATCATGTATTCCTTTTTTCTGATAGTGTGTTTGTCATCCTTGTTTTCAGCTGACAGTTCTGTTTAACTATATTTGAGAGATAATACAGTGGAACCTTGGCTGACGACCACACTAATATTCTGTACTAATATTTGGAAGACGTCAAGCTTGTTACCGATGGATTTGGTCGTCTTCCATGATTCTGATCCCTAAAGGAGGGTGCTGATCACATTTGACTTGAAGATTCTCAGCTTGATCTTCTGACTGATATTTTTTGCCTTCCATGTGCTCCTGAGTGAGGCGAAGGCGTGGCTGGCTTTCGCCAGTCGGGCTCCAATCTCCACCTCCGCATCCCCAGTGTTTGTCATTTTGGACCCAAGATATGTGAAACTGTCAACTTCCTCAATCTCTTCTCCATTTAGTTGGATGCTGTCTTGGACTCTGGCGTTCACTCTCATACTTTTCGTTTTCTTTGTGCTGACCTTCAAGCCAAGGTTTCCAGCTGTTTCTGAGAAGGCATTTGTTGTTTTTTCCTGCATGTCTTGGTATCGATGCGACAACAGGCCAATGTCATCAGCAAAGTCCAAGTCTTCCAGCGTTGTTGTTGCTGTCATAGTCATGGTCCATCTGATCCCTCTCTTCTCACTGTCGGTGGAAGTCTTCATGATCCAGTCCATGGCCAGGATGAAAAGGAACGGCGACAGAATGCAGCCCTGCTTCACCCCAGTACTGATACTGAAGGGGTCTGTGAGCTCCGTGTCAGTCAGCCTGGGATTTGATTTGATGGAAGTCATCTGAGGTCATAGAATTTTGTTTGGTATCCGGGGCAAATTTTTAACGAAAATTTTAGTTGTTATCCAAAATGTTCGCTATCGAAGGTGTTCGCTGGCCAAGGTTCCACTGTAGATTAAGCTAGCAGTAATAATGGGACCAGCAGCTGTAAATGTAAGAAGTGTGTGTGGGGGGATAGGCTGTGCATGTGTGTGCACATGCAATTGCACATGTGCATGCAAATGGAAACAGTGGGTTCTGCACTAAAAATGCCAATACCATTCTGTTTCCACTCAGATTCTTTTTTAAGAAAACAACTTCTTTTAAAGGTGACACTGGGAGTAGACTTTGTACAGATACATATGTTTCTAGTAAACTCTGTCTTTCCACAGATTGCACATATTTCATGCTTCTCACAGATTGTAAGTTATAAGAAGAGTGCATCTCATGTTGTCCTGTGTAAAGTCCTTCATCCAGGAAACTGTTATAGCATGACCTGGACATCCAAAAAAGGCAGCTGTTGTTGAAAGAATGTGCACCTGCCCCAAGTGGGTGTAATTTAGCTACACCTGCTCATAACAGTGCAAAATAGTATATATGTACACAAGATCAGGGATCGACTGACTGAGCTGAGCACAAAATACCTTGCTTACTCAGCATGCATAACATGATGCTTATTCAGTATATACTTCACTTAGAAACTGCAGGGTTTACCATAGAATGTTGTAGTTCCTGTTACAAATACAAGCTTAATATTTTTAAAAGTAAATTCATTTGGAATGTATTAGCTTGCTGGTTCTTTGTCATTCTCAGCTGATTACAGATGAAACCAGCACTATGCAGGAGCTGGTCAAAGACATTTTGGAACAAGGAAAAGAACTGTTGCAGGCTGCAGAAGACAACCGTGACCCAGCAACACATGCAAGAGTCAGCAACCGACTCATGGAACTAAAGGTGTGGCATAAAACAAAGAAAAGGTCACGAATATCAAACAAAAGATGATGCTAGTCTAAGGAAAAGGTGTAGCTAGTCCTAACCTCCTCAGTGTTAATGCTGAGCAAAGTTGGGCTTTGGATTTCATGTAAAGCTCTTAATCATGAGTAATACTCCTGCTTAATATGGCTTCTGGGAGCAAATCAGGTTACCCTGAGTGCCCATCATGTGACCCTAAGTTATAGTCAGGGTTAACCATTTTACATCAGATTGTGAGTCCAAGTAATACTTTGGGTTTCGCCTGGACCCAATTTGCCTACCATTCCTGTCATTTGTCTATCATTCCTGTTGTGGGATGTTTCTCTTCGCCTGTGTTGCCCTGTCTTCTCCATCCCATTATCCCGTGCCTTCTCCTACTACTTTCAGTCCAACACTCTTCATCTTCCTCTCATTGGTAGCATATCGTCTATCCTTCAGTAAAACTGCTGAGGGATCAGAGCTAATTTTGAAGAACTCTACTGTCATCTCACAGCACCTTTCCCTCGTAATATCTGGATCTTACCTTTCACCATTTTCTCTGTTAAAGGCTCTCATGCTTTGTGTCAGGACTCATAGACTGATATCCCTTCAGATGGGGTTGCTATACTTCTCAACTCACACCTTTTCAATTTGGGCAAGACTATGTTATGTCTGTTTCCCACCTTCTACTCAGGTCTCCCAATAAGACCTGAAGGGTCGTTGCCCAACGTCCTCCTTCCATCTTTTTAGATGGCTTCAGTGGGCACCACCCCCCGTGGGACGTGGTTTCAAGTGATGGTAGGGGAGAGTTATTGCAATCTTTTTTATGGAAAGGGATCTCTACCTTTTGAATAATGGTTTGAAAACCTTTTGTCAACCATACAGCAGCACTGTGTTAGCTATCAAGTTGTCAGTCATCACCTCCACATAATTATTTGATTTTAACTGGAAGATACATGACGACCTATGTGACAGCAAATACTTTCCTATACTTATAACATTTTCAACTACCATCAAACAGAGGGACATTGTGGTTTGGTATGCTAGACCATTGCTCCATCACCTACGACTCTAGTTAAGAATCACATCTTAAAATTCATCGTGGAAAGCTGTTTTAGCATCCCATTGTGCTGTAGGGGTTACTTCTTTACCATCTGTCTTTCCCAAGATGGCTCACAAAAAAGTTGGACAATTCACCCTTGATTAGGGTGGAGCTATAGAGAAGACATTTTACTTCTGCTTTTATCGAATGCCCATCAAACCCTGTTACCTTGACCTTTTCAGTGGGAAATGAGCATTTGAGCAGCTATGTTCCCACTGCCACTCCAAGTGCAAGCAGGTGCATCACCCACCCAGCAAATCCTGTTACCTTTGTTCTTTCAGTAAGAATCCTGCATTCAAGCAGCGACATTTCACTTGCCCCTCTGTACCAACCAATAGGAAATGAGCATGCAGCTAGATATTTTTCTCATGCCATAATAGTGTATCATTGATGCCCTGGTCCTTTTATTACCTCTTTACCTAAGTATTTACACCACTAGAACAGAAATCACTTTGGTAATGTACACTATTGGAACTGGAATTACCTCTGTAATGCACACTGTTGTAGCTGCAATTATCTCAGTAAGCACACTATTGCTCATTCATTGTGGCTTCTGTCAGAAAGAAATTTTGGATGCAGTCTGACTTTCGTTGAAAATGATTGAAGCTCATGTAATGATATATTGCATTAGAGACTTTGTAAACAGCAGCACATGTAGTCAGCATAGATCAACATCTTTGTCTTGTTGATATAAAA
This sequence comes from Pomacea canaliculata, assembly GCF_003073045.1. Lineage (NCBI taxonomy): Eukaryota > Metazoa > Mollusca > Gastropoda > Architaenioglossa > Ampullariidae > Pomacea > Pomacea canaliculata. The sequence goes on along the minus strand of NC_037595.1, from coordinate 226,517 downwards.
GATTGCTAGACGAGGATTTGTTATTGTCATTATTTAAAAGTGCTTGAGACAATTTAACAGCCCAGTTATTGTGTTACTGCTTGTGTGAACTTGCATGAAAAAGAGCTGGACACACTTTTGAGAGGGCAAGTGTCATGAGACATTCAAACCATCCAATTTTATAATTATATATTCATGTGAGTGTTTATATATATATTTCATGTATTTTTATGTGCAGTCTCGCTGGGCAGGTATGCAGATAGATGCTGAGATTAAGCATCAGAGCCTAGTAGATGTGGCACCATTGTGGTATCAGTTCTTACGAGAAGTGAAAGAAATGCGACTGTGGCTGGAATCAACAGAGAAACGCTTAATGAAAAGGGAGATGACAGATATAGAGGTAGGTTACATCATTGATTATAATGTGTAGTGGTTAGAATCAACAACTAAGTGCTTCAGGGTGAAGTTAATAGATATTGTGGTAGCTAACACCATTGATTACACTATGTAGGTAATAGAGATTGTAGTAGCTAACACCACCAATTACATTATATAGTTAATAGACTCTGTGGTAGGTGTTGCGATGAAGGTTGAAATATGATATTGTTAATTGATGACGATGCATAAAACCCAAGCGCTTATTTCAACACCAGTGGCTCGTGGATTCTAATCTGTTGTGCCAGTCTCTCCAATAAACGGAGTTCTTGCATTCAGAGATAGTTTCCACACTTTTTATTGACAGTTTATACAGTGGCTAACCCAGTTTATACAATTACAGACAGCTAACCCCTGACAACACATGCTAAAACATGATCACACCAGTGACAGGCAAGCAACGGCGACAAATGCTGCAACACTAAAGGTGACACATATGCTGACAATTGCAACACATGTTGAAACACAAGCTAGCAGAAACACACTGGCTAAAGGGGACATGCCAGATGATGCTTGCACTCACTCAGTTTCAATCTTTTCGTAACTCCCTTACTTTCTTTCTACCACTGCTTAATGCTTAAACTCTCTCAGGGCTTATATAAAGTGCATAAACCCCTCTCCCAGAAATATCTAGTAACCATCAGTCAGGGATGTGCTCACTCACTCCAAGCATTCTGGTTACCAAGGCTAACGTCAGTCATGCACGCACGCCTCTTAAAAAAGAATCAAAACAGCGTGCGGACACCAGAAAAGTCAGGCATGGGGTCAACTATCCATTATACTACCGTCGGTCACTGGATGGCATAATCCTCACAGTGGCTACAACATTGAATTTGTAACAGTAGGTAAAACCGGTTCCCAGTCACTTAATCCCCAGACACTTAATCCCCGACACTTAATCCCCTAGACTTTTAATCCCTAAGCACTTCATCCCCAGACACTTAATCCCTAAACTATGTTGTCTGGCTTGGGAAAATTCTTCACAGCAGACAGTTTCTCTGGGTCGATGGCGATCCCATCTTTCGAGATGATGTGCCCGAGAAAGGATATCTTCTCTTTGGCAAACTGGCACTTCTCATCGTTCAGGGTAATGCCCGCTTCTTGAAGTGTCGACATCACTTTCTTCAAGTAACGATCATGTTCTTGCTTGTTTTTACCGAAAATGAGCAGGTCGTCAATGTCACAAATCACATTTTCATGGTTCGCCAGAAGTTGAGACATTCGTCGTTGAAATACTTCTGGCCCTGAACTTATCCCGAAGGGTAAGCGTGTATAACAGTACCTTCCAAAAGGTGTGATGAAGGTTGTTAACTCCTGACTTCCTTCATCCAGTGGAAGTTGATGGAAACCCTTTTTGCAATCAAGCTTTGTGAACATTTTTGCTCCTGACAGCTGGGCTAACAGTTCATCTGTTGACGGTAACGGGTAGTTCTCTCTGCGAACTGCTTCATTTAGTTTGCTCAGATCGACGCAGATTCTGACTCTCTCGTCGCTCTTGGGCACCACTACGATTGGGGCGCACCAATCACTGGGCTTGGTGACTGTGCGAATCACTCCCTGTTCTTCAAGTTGATCCAATTCTGCCTTGACTTTCTGTTTCAAGGGCAAAGGTAAGCGTCTTGGAGCTGCTACTGCATATGGAACAGCTTGTTCTTTCAGACGAATCTTATAAGGATCTTGTAGACTTCCTAGTCCTCTGAAGAGTTTTGGGAATTCTTCCTTGTACTGTTTTTCGTGGTCCTCTATAACTGTGTTGATTCTCTCAATCAACTTCAACGCTGTAATGGCTGGTCGACCTAGCAATGGTTCTTCAAGTGTTTTTACGACATACACATCTTGCAGTGTAGAGACATTCTTGTATGTCAGTTTTGCCTTGAACATGCCTTCCACAGCTATCTCAACACGACCTGGACCATACAGTTTCTTGCGCACTTTCTGCAATGGTCGCTTGGCTGCTGGAACTGCGGTCTGAGGTACAACAGTAACATCAGCTCCGGTGTCAAGCTTAAATACAATCTCTGTGTCTTCCATCAGGAGACTGACTTTCCAAGGATCTGTTGTCACACTGCCCACAATCATACCCATGTAAGCTTCTTCGTCTTCTTCTTCCTCTTCCACTGTGTGAATCTTAGAAGAACCTGAAGAGCGACAGACTGCAGCGTAGTGACCAATCTTGGAACATTTTCTGCATTTAGCGTTCTTTGCAGGACAACCATCTCTGTTGTGGGAACCTTTTCCGCATCTAGAGCATGGCTTAGTCTCTGGTTTTCCCCGAAGACCTGGCTTCGTACCGCAACGAATTTTTCGCTGACCTTTCTGAATCTTGTTGATGGTTTTCTCAACTGTACTCTCGCTGTTGCTTGCCAACATCGAGTGTGCTTGAGTCTTGGACGTCTCATGAGCTCTGCAAATTTCTATTGCTTCTGGAAGCTTGAGTGTTTTCTTCTGCAACAATTTTTCACGCATAGTGTCATCTTGAACACCGATCACAAGCCTGTCACGAATCATGCGGTCAACATCTTTGAAATCACATGATTTTGCTAACTTGCGTAAAACTGCGACGTAAGTATCAACTGACTCATCCTTGTTTTGGTTTCGGCTATGAAACTTGTAGCTCTCATACACTTCATGTGTGCTACCCAAACAAAAGTCGTTGAACTTGTCGATGACAGTCTGAATATCTTTGTCGTTCTCCCCTTCTGCAAAGGATAATCCTTCATAGATTTCTTGTGCGTCCTCACCAATGCAAGCTAATAGAACTGCACAACGATAAGCTGAATCTTCTTTATCAAGGCGCGTAGCTACCTCATAGTTCTGCCACTGACGAATAAATTTTTTCCAATTTACTTCAATGTTAGAAGACAAATCCAGCTTTGAGGGAATCGGAATCTGATGTGTCTCTGCCATCTTGCGAGAAATGTCACTTTGCGAACTAACGGCGCAATATTTCAAAATGAGAAAAACGTGCCCACCTGAAAGTTTCTGGAGAAATCACACAGCTAGCACTTTGCTGCTCACTTCTGACACCATGTTGTGTTATTGGTTTGTGGGTATTAGAGGTGGCACTCATTAAACTGTCCAGTTAGAAAACACACAAGAGACAGCTTCATGTCGGCTCCCGCCCAAGTATATTTAAAACTCCTAACCCGAACTAAACCTTTTACGGATTGTTCAGTTTGGGAATAAGGCCAACACTTGCCTTATGTCACAAACTAAATCCTTAACTATAAAAATTATGAAGTCAGCGAAAAATTTATTTGAAATTCAAATAATTCAAATTCAAATCATGCTATTAGCTTCAACTTCATTTGAACATCTACAACATTAGTTAAAGTTCATATAAGCTAGTAAATGTAATGTTCTTCAACAATATGATATGAAAATTGTTCTTGAGTGTTCGCTTGGTAGTTGCTGTTAATCAATATGAAAGGTAAGCTGATGATTGGAGGTACAGAAGACGATCCATTGACTCATCTCTCTCTACAATGTTGCTAATTCTCCTGGCTAACTCAGCGTATTTCTTCTTTGGACGTTTCTCTGTGCCGGCGCATGATTGTAGAACAGACGCCGTGTGTAGCTGACAATCCTTACGTAGACCTTCAAGGAATGTTCACATCGTTGGGTGATGACAGAAGAGAGATTGAAGGGCGTGATGCCAACCCTCCACAGAGTTGTTTGTTCGTGTTATAGAGGCGTTAAACAATGCTTTATAGAAGAATCAGTGATTAGAAATCACACATCACACATTGCTCTGTACAGGAATAAGTGTGTGGGGATGACGTATTCTAATTCAATGCTTTGACAGAAGCATTACATAATGCTTTATAAAGGATTAAGTGCCTGGGGATTAAGTGTCGGGGATGAAGTGTCTGGGGATTAAGTGACCGGACACCGGTAAAACCATTGGTTAACTATGTGGCAGTTAATTTGGCACTCTTATAGGCCACTAGTGCAGTGAGAATGTAAAAGTCCTAGTTGCAACTTCCTGAGGTGAGGCTTTGTATTTTGTATTGCTACTTACACAAAATTCAGGTTTTTCGTCACTCGTTTCTTGAGTTCATTCAAGCGGTCCGGTGGCGCAACGGTTAGCGCCTGTCACCGATACGGTGAAGGTTGGCTGCCCAGAGTTCATTTCTCGTCTCGGGCACGCTGTTCTTTCTCTGCACGTGACATCTGTTTACAGGGCTGGCTGCCTTGCCGTGATATAGCCTCAGTTGCTGGCACGGCGTAAAACACCAATTCCCCCCCCACCCCCTTGAGTTCATTCGGCTCACGCCCCATCGTCGACATGACCAGCAGGTGTATAAAAGAGGGCAACCGCCATCAAGGAGACACTGAGCGAAGCTGTGCAACAGAACGGAAGTGGCCCGATGGGAACAGTTTTCCCGATGAACAGTGTCAAGCCTGGTGTTGAGCAGCACTCTCTTTATCTCTTTGTCTCGTTTCTCGCCCAGTTCGTGGCAGTAGAACTGGCAGCAAGTCGTGACGTTGACTAGTGGGGAGGGTTAGGTTAGGGAGGGGATGCTACACGTTTTCCCTTCACGTCAGGTTGATGTTGGGGCACGTGAACATCGAGTTGAGAATGGAGTCACTGATGTATTAACTGTGTGGCGAGAGCAAGTCTTATCGCATTCAACGCCGCGACACCCTCTCCCCCTTCTTATTCTTTGTCATTTTTACCTGTCATCGCCTCTGGCACGAGAGATGAAGAGCGGCGAGGCTGCGTGGCTTTGACGTCATACGGTGTACAGTTGCCAGCGCGCGCCTCGGGGGGACTTGCAGGCGCACGTGCAGTGAAGGAGGGGAGGAGAGAACTGCTCTGATGGATCTCTCTTATTTTTGGCACAGGCAGCATTTCTCTCGTGTGCTTGCGGGCACTTCATGTAACGCACACACCACGACACGCGGCGGGAGAGAGAAGACATTCACACAAGTCCGAGCTTACTTCTGCATGTCAGGGCGCAAGTGCTAGACCCAATTCGCTTTAGTTTGGACTTGAATAGTCCACCTGACACTGGAGACGGGGGCTGACAGACTCATTTTCAAGACCAAATGCACAACCAGTCAGCGGCTATTTTTGGCATTCAAGTCGAAAAAACTTGGACTTAAGGTTAAGTCCTATAATTACGACCACACATGCAAGCCGGCGCAGTACATACCAGTGATGATTACAGGGAGATAGTGGATAGCTTGAGACTTGGACCATTTCCTAGGGAGGTCAGGTCGGATGATGTGAAGGAGCTGCTAACTTGATGACAGATACAGAATATTTAATAATAATTGGTTATTTGATAATACAAATTGATAAGAATATCACTTAAAGTCCCAGGGAAGTAAAGATAAAACCTCTCAAAAAGGACATCAACTCATCACATTTTAGACATCTTAAAAGGCGCGATTCGACTGTTAAAAATTAATCTCACTAAACTCTTTGTTATTGATATTAAACATCTGTTTAAATGTTATGATGAAATTATTTTGCTTTATCTCTTGTACTCCAAGTTACCATTTTGCTTCAACACCATTCCACCTGGTATTTATTTGTTACTTGTTTTTTTTTGGGGGGGTTGTTGTTTTCTTTAACACAGTGTCACATTCCAATTTTCATTACCTGTGTATTCTTTCTCCAGTGGCGCAGTGGCTAAGTGTGTTTGGTATCAGTATTCTATTAGTATCCAGTGTTATGTCATTTCATTATTATCGTTGATACAACCGTCATTGTTGAACTGTACATCTATATGTTTGCTATCTTCCTTTGTGTATGCGTTTACTACATGACGACCATGAAATGCCCTTGTGAATTAATAGAGTTGTATTGTACGGGACTGCATTCTTCCTGGGCTGCTGATCTCACCAGACAAGGGCGATGTCCCAACTGTTTGGTACTACCCCAACGCCCAACCCCACCCACCCCTCCTTGCCGCTGTCTTGACGGCCCTGGCGAGGCGCCCTGCAGCCATTAGCAAGTGGGACTTGAACAAACAACAAGCCTCACACCCTCAACACTGTGCCAGGCAGTTTCCTGTGGGACCCACAACCTGCTTAGTGCCAGTCTTGTGGGGGTCCCGCCGTGCAGACTATAATCTCGCTAGATGGAGCTTGTCAAAACAAAGTTTCGGCCCACATCAGCAGCACCAGTGGTCGGCGCTGCCAGCCGCCAGCCCAAGTGTAAGCCTGGTATTAACTGGGGACCTCATTTGCCGCCACAAACAAACAAACGCTTCCTTGCTAGCCCCAGGCAAAGAAGAGCCAAGCTAGCAGACAACCATACACTTAGATAAATACTGTGTTCACAACATACAACTATACAATAGGCCTGATAATATTGCGTTCACAACAAACAGGTGCGCAATTAACCAGATAAATGTTGCCTTCACAACAAGCAACTCTACAGTTACCCTGACCAGTGTATCTGAGACTGTTATCGATGTTATTATCAGTGCCATAAACAACAGTAGAATGGCTGTTAACCCTGGTGGAGAGCTGAAGGGGATGCCTCCTGATAACATATACTGTAGATACCTCCATCCTCCAGAAAGGAGGGAAAGAATAATAAGCATTTTGAAATATCAGTTTTCTCAAACTGCCTAACCCAAAACTAAAGTACAAAACTTTGTCAAATTAAATGTTGCATCTCAGTAGAAGATATAATTTTTTTAAATGCAATGATAATTCTACTATTTTCAGTATATACACCATCACCTTGCACAGAAAGAGGTCAGACTCATTATGCCTAATTAACATCTGGTCTCATTGATCTCTTTTAAACTCTAGCCTTGATAGTGTAAGCAAGTTCATACATGTTCATCTCAAATACACCTGTACACTTGCAACTCTTTATTTTGCTGTAGCCTTGTAAGCATGTTTATGCACACTCATTCTCAAATGCACTAAATTAACATACTGTCCCAAAGTTAAGATAGGGTCTTCAAATACACCTAATATAATAATATAATAATACCCTTTTGATGAATATGAAAATTAATTCCATCTTGAAGTCTGTCATTCCAGGGTTAGGAATGCCGACTTAATGTATATGGATGATTTTGCTCTCTGTATCTTGGGAAGATCTCTACCATGGCTTCAAATTGTCTCCTGTGAAGACAGTATGCATTCAAAGAAGCATTCTTGTAAGCTGAGGCGTGTTTCCAAACCCAGCTATCTCCGTCAATGGCATGGTACTCCCAGTGGTCCAGAGAAATTTATAGTGGTTATCTTTGACTATAAATTGTCATTCCTTCCACACATCAAGTCTCTCCGCCTTTCTTGTCCCAAAGCTTTCGAGGTTCTTGGAGTAGTTGGCCGTGCCATCTAGGAAGGGAAGGGTGGACTTCACAATCTAACTTCTTCTGTATCATGGTCTGGTCCACTCGTAGCTCAACATTTATTTAGTTTTATCATCTGTGGTTCTGCTCGAGACTCCCATTTTAAACTTCTGGATTCCATTCACCATCAAGGGCTCTATATGCCAGGGTGCCTTCCACACCCCTCCTGTACAAAGTTTGTGCACAAGTGCCGGCAAATTTCTCCCCTTTCTTCTTATCGCCATGCTTTCTTGTGTCTGTAGCTTAAAAGCTCTTAAAGCTCTGAAAACCCATCCTGTATGTGCTGCCCTGTGTGCCATGCATGTGGGGAAAGCCACAGGGTGCCATAGTAGATCTTACCCAGGTTGAACCTCTTTCTCTCACCCACCTGCTCCTCTTTGGACTATTCCTGTTCCTGAAATCTTTGATCTTACAACTTTTTAAAAAGATGATGTTATTTCAACATTGTTTGTAGGAATTTTCTGTGACTATCCGGGGTCCTTTCTGTACTGACAACTCCAAAGTCCCAATGGCACTACTGTTTTGTTTTGTTTTTTATTTGGAACTTCTTGCCATCTTGCTGTCTTTGCAGCACATTCACTGATCTGCAGAATAAAACAATTTAATTTAATCAGCTTGCCGAGTTGGAAAGGAGAATCCAGGCTTTTCAGAACAAGTGACTGAGGAGGCTGCTTTGGATCTCATACAGAGAACAAAGAACCAACAGCTTTGTACGATACAAGATGGCCACAGTTGTAGGACACCAGGAACCTCTACTTTCAACAGTCATGTGAAGTAAGATGGTCTTTGGTCACGTGACCCAGCACGACACCTGTCGAAGACTGTCCTTAAAGGCACCTTGGAGGGTGGTCAAGGCTTTGGTGGCTAAAGAGAGAACTGGCTTACGAACGTCAAAGACTGGACTTGACCTTTATAGGACCTGCTGACTTTTACCCACAATAGACAAGAGTGGTAGGCCCTGTTAGCTGCCACCTTTATCCATGTGCTCCCCCCAATGACGGGTGCCAGTCAAGGGACAACTGACTGACTCAGCAAATGTGACAGTTTGTTTTTAGCAAGTTTTTTGGTAAACCTTTATTCAAAATATTTCAGCAGCAGTTGTTGTCCCTTTTTAACTCATTTTCTTGATCACTATTGTTCTGCATTTGACTGGTGTGCGACTGCCTCTTCATCTTTTGCTGCTTACAAAGGCATTAAGCAACAGCAAAAAAAAAAAAACCTTTTGCTGTAGCTTGGATAATGTAAGCATGTTTATGCACATTCTTGTAGGCGCCTCACAAGATAAGAGGACTGTTAACCACCACAAGATTGAGCTGTTGCTCACTTGTCCCAAGAAATTTCATCCTTGTCTTTCTCATTTTGTTTACGTAAACAGTTCATCCATTTCTTTTTTAGTTTTGTCCACAGTTGAGGTGTTATTCTTGATCAGGCTTTTTAGCATCATAATTCTCATGTTGATATGTTGCCCTAAAACTTCAAATTTGGCATTTCAATGAATCTTTAGTTTTACTGGCCTACACTTGAAACTCAAGACATTCCTTATACTGGTCATTGCTTTGTGGAGATCAACTTTAAAGTCTGGTGGTGGCAGGAAAAACAATGAGCAGAAGTAATGATAAAAACTCTGAAACCAGCATCCATTATTATTATATTTGTGTTTTTCTTTTTAGTGAAGCATTTTGAGCCTGCCTTTAATTGAGTGAAAAAATGCTATATAAATCAATTTGATTATTATTAATGCAACCAAAATGCTAGTTTTTTTTTTTTTGCCTTCACGCTCTTAAGTATTGTAATTTAGCTGGCATTACTATCTTCTTGACTGACCAAAGAATTAAGAACAATGCTGCTCATCTTAGCTGTAGATGGTGTAGATGTTAGCATACAACATCCACCATTTATTCCCTTAACTCAATAGGGACCAGTCGCAGCAATTAAGCTGTAGCTGCGAAGATGTTCAAGATGTGCAAACTGCATAGGAAGAGTTAACTGGATGGCTGGTACTGACCATGTAGCATATAAACCATCCACATTCATCTGCTATGCTGTTTCTGACACTAACCCTTGGTACCTCTCTGGGCTTACATATATACTCCTGCATGACTGCTCCGTTCCTTTTCTGACTCCAGGCTTCTTTAGGTCTAGACAAAAACGTTTGGGAAAATTCTGTAAATTTGGAACAAACTACCTGTCAGTTGAGAACAATCTACTTGTCAGTTTGAAACATACTACCTGTCAGCCTGTCACTCAGACTCTTTGACCTCCATTAAATCCAAACAAGAAATGTTTAAAATCTGTGATTTCACTCTACCATATCTGGACAATGTGTGTGTGTGGGTGTGCACATAGAGGAGAGTGACAGTTTTATAGGAAGTTGGTGTGTGCATGTAGAGGATTAGTTGGTTTCTCCTATAAGAGAAGTGCTCTGAACATATTTTTCAGAAAAATGTTATATAAATATTTATTATTGATGAGTGGTGGCAAATTCTAAGATGGCTGGTTGAGGTCAGTGGTAAATTTGGCTTAAGAATAGGGCATTTGGTCAAGTACTAGGTTTTCATCTTCAGAGATTTCACATAATTATGTTCATTTGTAATATTCGTACTAGTATGTACATAGTAAATATGTAATACATTGTGTCCATTTGCAGTAGTATGGTCAAGGATTGATTTATCCATTTGCACTGATGGGATCAGGTAGTGGTATGTCGACTTGCACCTGTAGGATCAAGCACTGGGATATTTAGTTGTCATGAACATTTCATCCTTTCTGTTCAGAAAAGTACCCCAGCTGAAGTTCCTCATCACAGCAGGAGAATCAGGAGGTGAGGTAGGGGGGTGGAGTACAAATCTTATCTGCAATGAGGATTTGATACTACATCCATCAACATTTCTCCCAGGCAGTTAAACCATCTGTTTTATTTAACTACGTGGAATGGTGCATGCGGGTCTTGCAGGTTTATAGGCACTTTAGGAAGATCCCTTTACCTCTAGAGGAAGATGCTGCAGGCTGTAGGAGGGTACATGCACCTCCCTCCACTTGCCACTATTCTGAGTCTTTTTCTCCCCTCCCCTATTCTGTCATGGTGAGTTGAGAAGGGTTAGCTGCCCTTTCAAGTGTAGAGCATTGCTGCAAGACATAAGGTATCAATAAGCCAATAAGAATACAAGTTCTAAGCTGTAAGACAAAGTGTCAAGAAGAACATACTTTCTAAGTTCTAAGACTATGCTAATAAGAAAATATCATTTGTATCATTGGGTCCATATGAATAAGTTGCTTCTGATGTTTTTACTGGGTTCATCTTATGGGTGTGGCTAAGTGCAAAAAGTGATATTATAGCTTCATGTTTCTGGAACAAGTGTAAGTGTTTAAAATCCTAACCTGTTTAATCTTTGGTTTAGCTTTGTCTTAGTTTATAGTTAAAAAAATTAATATGTCATTGCAATGTTCTTGACATCTTTTAAGGTCTGTCTATCATCATTTCAGAAATGTGCACGCAAACACACATATACGCAAACACAAGTGCACGCACACACACATGCACAGACAAACCTTAGCTGTGTATGTTGCTGCTTTGCATACTTTTATGTCTAACAGTAAGTCGGATCTATTGAACAGTGGCATTATCTGCCTCTTTGTAATTAGGTACACAAAGATAGAACCAAAAAACCTCATGGTTCAGTTTTTCAGGTTCAGACATTGCTAGTATGACTGAGGCACAAATGACATCGTCCTGTTGAAATTTACTCTTTCCAAATATTTTGTTCAGGCATGGATGAATTTAGTTACAGAAGTTCTGCAATGAGTGATCATGAGCACAGATATTATTTTGCCAAGAAATATTCAGAGAGTGTAGTAAACAGACAGCCTGTATTCAGGAAGAATATGTGATTGTGATTACAGTTTTTTGTCTGACTGTGCCATTGACTAAATAGTCTAATAAATGTAATTGCTAACTAATTATATTTCCATATTAGAAATACTGAGGTAGATTTGGGTGAGACAAAATGAATTTCAAGTAGTGAAAGTGAAAACTTGCATTGTTTACACTTTGCAATAAATCGACTTCTATCCAGGTCGCTGTAATGTGTGCTGTTGTTTCTTATGATTTATTTTTATAGTTTGTCTCTGCTCCTGTGATGCTTTTCCTGTTTCTTTATGCAAGTTTATTCAATTTCTTTTCATACATTTGTATAGAATCCCTGCAACAATGGTTGCTGAGCTAATTTTGGTGCTACAGATCATATATACAAACTGGAATTCCCCCACACTTGAAGTTAGTGATAGTGTCAATGTTCTTACTAAAATTAGTTAAAGCATACAAGTGCTTGGAGTCTGTAAAATATGCTTATAATTAGAAAGCTCTTAGAGGAGACAAAAAAATCTTTCATTTTTCCTAATACACGCTTTTCTGTTTGTGGTTGTGTGCTGAGAGTGCATTAATAACAATAATCATGAACATTTAGTACACGCATACCTTAATTTGATTAAGTTCACGGTATTGACAAAGTGCCTACACACATGCTAAACACACAGGCATCATTGTACATGCACAAACATGATACACCCAAATGAGTTTTTACAAGTCAAAGCCTCATCATTTGCTCATCTGTTGAAAAGCCATGAAAGGATGATGCTAGACATTTGTAGGTCTGAACTGTACACTCAAGTATACAGAAACATCGATAATCATGAATTAACTTTCTTGGTAAGAGTCAACATAGCACTACACGTATCAACAGGTGACAGGAAGTGGTCTGCCATCGGTTTGGGGTGGACTCATGCATGCATAATTCTCCAAAATCCTCCATAATAGGAAGACAATTTATTTATAATTTATTTGTAATAGTTGTTACACAATTGTTCATTGCAAGCATCAACATTAATTATGATAAGAATATCTGAGGGATAAAAATTAAATTATAAAAATTTAGTTGATATGGTTGCTGCCACTGTAGGATAGAAATATTGCTACACAATAAATGTCACATCACAACTGTGCCATGGAAATGATGTAAGGGAGCATATGCCAGGAAGTTTTGCTAATGAACGCTGGCAGTATTTTGTGCAGGAACAAGGTATTGGCAGAAAGAAATGTGCCCAGACCACTTTTTGAAGTCAGACGGTAGCATTATATATGAGCTAAAACAAGGCTACCTTCACTTGCCAAATGGAAGAAAATATTGCAAATGGTTCTATTCACTTGGCAGTGTTATGGATCAGCTAAAACAAGATTGCCTTTACTTGCCAAGTGGAATAAACTATTGCCAGTAGTTCTGTCTATAAGGCTTATAATCTTCTTGCCTCTCCCTCCCTCACTATTAACACTTTCCATATTTTTGTTGCCATAAACAATGATTGGTGAGGGAATCTCTCATAATGAAAGTTACGGAGAGTGGATTAGGGTTGTCACCACATACACTTCCCATCTTGGCTGAGGGTCATAGCCCCTTCCGTTTGCTTCAGTGTTGCATCACTTTCAGTTACTTGGAACTCTTGGGTGTTATGCTTTCTCCCGTTTTCTTCAACATTTTTTGTTCTCATACCCAAGTAATTATATAGTTAGTTATGTTAATGTGTTGTACTGAATTTTTAGACCAGATTAAATTGTTACCCAGTTGGATACCATCACTCTCATGCATACTGTACCAGTCTCAGGGTGCAGGTGCTGGTTGTACTTCACATGTTCACATCTCAAAATGAATTGTTCTCAAATGGCAGATAATACCTCTGCAGTTCTTACTTTAAATTTAAAAATTATGCATAAGAGATAAATTGAAAAGTGAAATATTTTGTACAAAATAAAAAATTATTTTTACTTTGAAAGTAAATGGCTTAGAATGATTAGCCAATCAAAATGCACTGAAGAGTACTATCCTGTTGTTTTTGAGAAAAAAACAAACTAGAAAATGTGTGATGCTAAGTAAAAGCCAATAAGAACTTATGTCTTCACAGTGGCATTGAATAAAACTACTTCTAAGCAATGGTTCTACAAGAGACCAATAGAGGTCATGACAGGGGAAAAAATATGCACATTGTATTTGGTGTTAGTATTTGCACACATACAAGGGTGATAATGTTAATGATGAAAAAATGCATTCTTCTGAGTCGTTTCCCTGCAGGAATACAAGAATTTTACAAAGTCCAAAGCCTCTTTTTCAGGTTGATGTGGACTGTCAGTGGTGGTGTTGGTTGTGGTGTTTCCAATGCAAATTGCAGAGAAATGTAGCCATAGCTCAAGCAAAATATGAATGATTATGCCTACAACTTACTGATCATGCCAACATGAACTGATATAGTCACTTAAATGGAGGAGTTTGTGAAGCAGACGATAAAGGTTACCTAAAAACTTCCTGTATTTTTCATTACTATTTATATCTTCAAGCTGCTTACAATAAAGCTGTACCTGTTGTTCTCATAATGAGAAGCAGCTAAATTTGCTAACCTTTTGCTTGCAATGCAATGCTTCAGAACTAAACAAGCTAAGCCTTCCCAGCTGTTCAGAACCTCTGCTGACGTCTTTGCCCTCTATCTCTTCTATCTCTCATGCCTCTACATCTTTCACCACTCATTGCAGTCTTGCCAGATATACTTCAGCATTTGATGTTCGCTTGTGTAGATGACAGTTTTGATGTTTAGTCATGTAGATGACAGTTACTGCTACATGGTTAACTTGATCTTAGCTCTGTCATTTGCTTGTAGACAGAAGTCACTACACAGTCATCTGATTAGATCCACAAACTGCTATTCAAATCCTTGGTTAGCTTTATATTTTTCCTTGCAGAATATTGTAGATGACACATCGGCATGTGTAATCTACCATCTTGTCTTGTGGACTAATAAATTTGTATTGCCTTTACCACACACACAAAATCATACCTGTCATCTCACTGAAGTGTTTTTTTAAATTCACAGAATATTTCTGTTCACAGGAAATGCTCCAAACCATGGGTATTAACTAGGACACAGGCCATGTAAGGAGTACTTTCTGTGGAAGCAGAAATAGCTGCCCACATGTCAGATACAATGTCTAGACTATACAAAAACTAAATATGAAGGGACAGCTAGGCAACACCCACTCCATATAAGGGGACAACTATAGACTGTTCATTGTCGGCTACAAGGAGAGAACTATAAAATATCCACTGTCAAAAACAAGGGGACAATTATACATCCACTGTCAAAGTTAGGCCACTACAGTGTTGTCAGTTACATTGAGGAAGTAATTATTTTATTACTGTGCAGCCTTGTATGTCAGATTCCATAAAGAGGGCATTGTCTCTTTTACATTGCCTTTGTCAGGTTGAATGTCACCAATATGCAACACTAATTATACCATAAGCAATTATACATGTCTGTGTTTGAGCTAGGACCATGCAGTCTTCCAGTTTTATCTACATAGGCTTCATGCTTTGTTGCAATTTTTTTTTTTTTTGCTACTTGTTTAGTTTTTGGATCTCTTTCTTAGCTACATTCCCGATGAGAAGTGTGGTTATTGTGTCTTTTGCTCAATGGATTTTTCTCAACTACTTTATGATCACTCCTTGATTAACAAGGTTTCCTTGGGTCCAGAATTGTCAGCCCTTGTGTACCAGCGAATATTATGTGTTGTTTTTCATAAGGACTTTGAGTGTTCCTTGATTATCTACACTTTTTATTTTGGAAGGATGCAGAAACAAATACCACGTTCAGAAACTAATTCAGTGCAGTGTGGATTATCAGATACAAAATTGGACAATAAAATACCACCTTGTTTAAATGCTAACCCTAACCTTGTTTAGAAACAGAAAGTTACCACTTTATTCACTAATTTTAACACTGATTCTGCCACTGTAAAACACAGCATATGGCAGCTACAGATAATCAGTCTGAAAGTCTTTTACTCAAACTAAAATAATATAGATGGTTATTAGCAATGATCAGAAAGACTGCATTGCTGAGATTATAATGTTTGAAGCAAGAAGGACAAGGGCGATAACTACTTGGAGAAAACTTCTGTAGCAAAGCAGTGAGCACCATGAGGATATCTGTAGGAGTGTTAACATTTTATTTGTGGTAGTTTGTTTCTCGGTGCCCCAGAGCTCAGGTGTGAGGCCAGGTAATGGCGCCGCCAACGTAACCAGCCTGGTACCTGGTACGCAGGCCGTGCTGCGAGGGCAAGCACCTGCAGCATGCTGGCAGCCCCCTTCCACCCCCAAAATTCTCTTCTTGTAGTAGATGAGTGCTGCCTACCCTTGTTGAGCAGTGCCTTCTCCCTTTTCGTCTGGCCATTTGTTGGGCTGGCAGGATGGCCAGTCATGTGTGACTGAAGAGATCGACCTGGTGACCTTTGGCTTGCTGTCACCTTAGCAGTCCTGTTGGTGTTACTCTCAAGCCAAGGAGTGCAGCATGATGCACACTTGATTTGGAGTACGGTAATCTGCTGCTGCCACTTGGTGTGTGACAAATGTTGCTGTGAGATGGCAGGAAGTTCTCAGAACATCACATTCCTTGCAGCTCAGTGATAGTTCTTTTTACCAAACCCTAAAGTTGGAATGGATAATGAAACCGGCATAAAACATCAGTTTTGCCTTTTACTACCACTTTCGTGAAAACAGTTTGTACACAAAAGAAAAAGGTTTGAGACGGAAATGGGCCTGTTGGTGTTGCCTACACTGCCTGCCTAGATGTGTCAAGGCTGTTAGAGTGCTGTGCCCCTGCCCAGCAGTGTTACAACAGTTTGCCTCTACGCCATGAGTGCACTCACCATTCCATTGTAGAGCAATGTCATTATTACCTTTTATGGACTTTGTGTCCACCCAGAGCTGTGAGACATCAGTTATGTATGTTGTGCCATGCTATTGTAGAGTCACTGTAGTTTGATATCTTTTTTTTTTTCTTGCAGTGAGCTTTAACATTCTAGCTAACTCATTCTGAGGAAAATGATGTAGGTTGTATTTAGCATGATGAAATGGTCTTGACCTGTGAGTTTAGTGTCAGCCAATTAAGTGGGATACTGTGATAAAGTCAGTTAAACTTGACACTGTTTTAGTGACGGGGTATGTGTAGACATGACAAAATCATCCACCATTGGTAGTCGGCACAGTAACATAACTTTTAATGGGGCTTGTAACTATGGAGTGGGTAAGATTTGGTTTGATTAAGGTCATTTGCAGACTAGACATTGTTTGGTGATGAGAAGCTTATATTGTCAGGTCTTTAACCAGTTCCCCTGTATCAGGCAGCCTTCTTCTTAGCTTCTACTCATTATGATATAGTAAAAGTTGGTGACTTGGTGTTTAACATTACATTTAATTTATCAAGTTGTAGTGTGTCAAACCTCTATTGCTTACATGGTGTTAAACAATTGCATCAAGTTGTGACTTAGCTTCTGTTGCTGACACTTATGTCAAACTGTAACTCAGTAGGAGACTCATTGCCCAGAAGTCTGGAACTTAGAGGACACATTGCATCTATGGATTTATATTAATACACACATAAAAATGATGTAAAGAAGAAAGACTTACTAAATGTAGTATTAGTAGGATGACCTGGTATTGGGCAGTTTGTAAAGTCAAGGTAACTCCAAGCTCTTTTCCTAGCTAAGGTGATAGAGACCATATTTTTCTTGGGGCTAGTTTTGTGAGAGGAGGGAGGTGTTCATCTTTTCCCCACTGCCTTACCTTCCCCAACCCTCTAATGACTCACTCAATAGCTGGGTGGAATGGGGCCTTGCCACAGTGGTTTTAAACCAGAGTGGGGTGCCCTTGGGTTCAGATGTCAGTACTTTTACCTCTTAGCTATCATTGTGCTGGAGGCAATTTACACTTCATGCTCTTCCAGACTGACCAGAGACTTTTGAAGCATTGCATTAAGGGGATATCACACCATGCATATAACTGAATGAAGGTGACATCACACCACGCATATTACTGTGCTCGCTGTGTTGCCAACAGCATTCCAGCATTTCGGTGATGCTGCTTTACATTTGACTTTCAGTAAGAAAATTCATAGAAAATTCAGTTTCCTGTCATAGATTTGAGTAACATCAGACTAGAATAATTTGAAACATATCAGTCAGCAAGATGACATTCGTCTTACCAAAACAGTGTAGTACTTGGTCATCTATGCAAGACATTTCTGACAACAATGATAACGGACTTAATGCATCCCCATTCTTGTGTTTTGTCTTTTTTAACCACTTGTTTTAATACATTCATTATTACCGTGGCATAACCAGGATTGTATGAGAAGCTGCTCATAACTATATTTGAATTGTTTTGTGTAGGCAGTGGTGGAGTGTAGTGTTTGATATAGTTAGGTCTGAAAGAGTGGCTGTTATAGAGGGTAAGTGACAGGAAGGCTTTCTGTAGGCAGTGGTGAAGTATACCATTCAGAGTGTAACTGACAGGGAAGGCCAGGCTGAGTGACTGACATTAATGATGTCCCAGAAGCAGAAAAGGGAATTGAAAAGACTACAATGATGATATCATAGTGGTCAAAAAAGCTAGCGAGCTAAGTGACTTATAGGATAGTGGGAGATGATGATATCCCAGTTGCAGTAAAGGGTTCCTTGGCAGAGTGAATGATTGTTATTTCTGAGAATGGCACAACAGTTTCTATGGATGGAGTGACACTACTGACGTCTCAAAGGCAAAGTGATGTCAGAATGGCAAGAGAAGCACTGTAGACTGTGACACTACTGACTTCATGATGGCAAGAAAGACACTGCAGGCAGAGTGGCAGTACTATCTGTTGTCAGAATGTTAGAAGCCCTGAAGGCAGAGTGAATAATACTGCTGAAATGTGCAATGGCCAGAGAGGGCCCACAGGCCAAGTAAATGACATTATTGATGTCACAGTGACAGAGGATGATATACAAGCTAAGTGGCAGACACTGTTGAGGTGGCAATGGCAGAAGAGGTGCTTCAAGTGCTTATGGTCCTAACAGCACTCATGTCTTTAGCCTTCCTATGTTTTATTGCTGTCATCATCAGCTTTGGAATTTGGCTCTTAAAACATGTAGGTACACCATAGCAATACAAACTTGAAATATTTAAGTGCCTTTTGAATATATTTAGCTTATACCAATTTTATTTAAGCACAACCTTGAGGGATAATAAGGTAAATGTAATCCCTTTAACTTGTAGTTGTTTAATTGTAAAGACCACACTTATCTCTCCTTTTAGTTGTGACGACGTTTCTTATCTCTCCTTGTAGTTGCTGGGAAGACCGCACCGATCTGTTTTTAATATGGGACATATCTCATGTCCAGTGCAGCCCTCGGGCAAGAAAAAGCTTGGGCACCACTATTCTAGGTGTTTAGCTGTGAAGAAGTTAGTAACGTCAGATTCACATTTAAACTGCTGGTTATAGCTATTTTCATGCAGAAAGCGTGGTTATGATTAGAAATTTCTAACCCTCTTATCACAGTCATTATATTCATGGTCTAATGGAGATACATGGAGTTGTTTTCAGAACTTCTTTAGTTCGCATGGATGTAATTGTATATATCCCCCCATGTTTCATGTCCCTGACACTTTTGTAAAAACAACTATGATAGTCTTTGATACACATATGGTACACACTTGTCTAAGATGCAATAACAATGTTTAGTCCATACCTGCATGAAAGAGTTAATGAATATTCATATACTGTGTACAATTAAGATCTTAAAGAAACATCAACACTCTGGCCTGCTGGGTGATGAGAAGAGAGGAGTCTTCAGAAATCTTTGAGGTAGTGTTCATGTGCTGGTTTGGTTCGACACTGGAGGTAGTGTTCATTTGCTGATTTGGTACAAAGGTTGTGCTAACAGGCTGATTTTGTTAAGAAAAAAGTATATGAGTATGAGAGCAAATTGAAGAAATAGAAATATTAGTCACAAATCACTGACTGCTATTTTAATCACCTGCAGTCATATATCACATTCATGGCATATTGATAACATTCGACAACTGCATTTCTGAGTCTGCATTAGAACTGTGTTGAGAAGAGTAGAAATTTGAATAAACCCTGGAAAATAGACCTGTCTGATTGTCTTGCTATGGTTCAGGTTTTTGAATAACTTATGTTATTGCTTGTTTATATACGGAGAACTGGACACAAGTAAAATTACTTGCCATCATCCACAGATCACAGGGTATCTCTTTTGTCATAGTGTACTTCTTTTTTATACTTCCTTTTTTAGAGCACACTTCCTTAGTTTTAGAATACTTCCACTTCTTTGCTATTGTATCTCTTTTATTACAGTGCACTTCTTTGTTAATAATCATAATATATTTATTTATATAGCACTTTTCCACACCATTAAAGGTGGGCTCAAGGCGCTTTACTAAAAAGAAAAGCACACAAACATAATAAAATGGATTCTGGTCTCAAAAACAATGACTGAAAAATAGCCAAATTCTAGGAGTAAGATCATCAGGTTAGTTTTACAATCACTGAGAAATAGCGAAATAGCAGATTCTGTTCAAGAATTTCTGGACAAATACTGGAGGCAACCATCAGCATGTCGGGGTGTTACAGTGTATTTCCTTGGTAATAGTCCATTTCTTTGTCGTAGTACATTGCTTTTGTAGTGGCACACTTCCTTTGTAATTGTGCACTTCTTTTAGTATAGTATATTTCTTTGTTAAAGTATACTATTTTGTAATATTGCACCTCCTCCCTTCTTATTAGGCACTTATTTGTTTTAGTGTACTTTTTCTTAGTATACTTCACTTGCGATAGAACACGTCTTTGTTATAATGCACTACCTTTGCAACAGCACACCTTCAGTATAGTGCACTTCTGTTGTTATAGTGTACTTCCTTTGTTATAGTGCACTTCTGTTGTTATAGTGTACTTCCTTTGTTATAGTGCACTTCTGTTGTTATAATGCACTTTCTTTGTTATAGTGCACTTCTGTTGTTATAGTGTACTTCCTTTGTTATAGTGCACTTCTGTTGTTATAGTGTACTTCCTTTGTTATAGTGCACTTCTGTTGTTATAATGCACTTTCTTTGTTATAGTGCACTTCTGTTGTTATAGTGTACTTCCTTTGTTATAGTGCACTTCTGTTGTTATAGTGTACTTCCTTTGTTATAGTGCACTTCTGTTGTTATAGTGTACTTCCTTTGTTATAGTGCACTTCTGTTGTTATAGTGTACTTCCTTTGTTATAGTGCACTTCTGTTGTTATAATGCACTTCTGTTGTTATAATTCACTTTCTTTGTTATAGTGCGCTTGTGTGGTGTAACAAAATGCATTTGATGCCTTCTCTGAAAAGGCCATGTGTGTGAGAGAAAGAACAGCAGTACTTTACAGCCATCCCCTGTCAGTTATATTCTCCATTTATGACCTTGTAATTTGAAGCACAGAGTGTCTGGCCACATGCTGGGATTCCATGCTATACAAGCATTCTTCTTCTTACTATTATTACCTTGTAGTATATTAAAATATAATCTGTGTAGAGCATCAGTCTCTACCTTCTTCAAGAAATGCTCTGAGAAGTGTTTCAGTCTGTTCTTGTTGCTTCATCAAGGTTTGCTGTAGGGAGTGTTCAATCTGTACCTCCTACAACCTTAGCTGCATAATGTGCTTCATTGTTTTTCCCTTTTGACTCTGGCATTTCACAGTGTTCCTGAAGGTGTCAGGGTGCTTTGTTGTTGTTCCTCTTTGTACAGAGCCTTGAGCTGTGTGTGGCATTTCAGTATCACCATTGTTTTTCAGCACTCGCAGTGAAGGCTTGAACTGGAAGTGTGCAGAATATCTGACAAACTGCGGAGGTTTTTTTATGCGTTAACTGAAAAACAGAGGGAGGCAGAAGTGCTGATGGTGAAGGTAGAACAAGGGAGGCCATTTGATGATTTGTAGGTCATACAGCACCACTTGTTTTTTCTTAGTGGGCTCTAAAAGGAAAGTTGGTGCCATCAGAAAGACCGATGAGACAGTTATGTTTATCTTCCATCTTTACTGCTATCATTTGTGTGCTAAACATGCTCCACTTCAACCCTGCCTTTCAATTCCCCCCTCTTGGTTATAACTGCAAAGCAAGGAATGGAATCCTTGATTCCCGAGGATATAAGGGTGTCCCCATTTTATTGAGGCAGGAAGGTAGTGAAAAGGAACAGGTACAGTAAAGTGTCTAAAATTCACTAAAATAAATGGGTGAATTAAATCAACCGCCCATCATATTATGCATCTGACATTTGCCATCTTTCAAAAATTGTCTTATTATTGAAGTGTGGAGGAAAGGCATGGAGATCCAGCATATAGTTATGGATGAAAGGTATTTTTATGGATAAGGTTATGGCTGATATTCACTACATGTGAAGACAAACATTCATGTAGTTTGTGCAAGTGGGAGGGTACTAAATGATGATACGGGCTTCACTGTTTTTAAAGAAATAGACTTAGGTATGATTAAAAGATGCGTGTCTCACTGTATTTTACTATGAATGAAAGATAAATGTTACTGGAGTAAGATTCATCATTATGTAAGTGCAGCAAAGGTATTGCATGATTACAAGGGTTATATTTCTCTCCTTTTCCTTTCTCCCTATATTCTCCAAATGTGATGGCATTGAAGTGCTGTACTTCTGTCACCACTTTCATTTAAATGCATATATGATTCTAAGCCCATGCATGCACAAGACGATACTTCTACAATTTTGTGACAGCATAAATGTACAAAATAATTATATCAAAATTGTTTAGGGAAAAGTAGAAACCACAGTTTATAAAAAGTATTTTAAATTAACTAGATCTAAAATAGCAGGATGTTACAGAGCATGTGAAAATAAACTTTAGAAAAGTATTCTGTTTTCATTAAACATACATTAGTTCTGAGCATGGTTCATTGATATGTGTGTTTGACCTCATCTGATTACATATTTAGGAGCATACAAAGGAGAAGATCAGACTGTTAGGAGCATATATAGGAGAAAACCAGACAGTATTAGAGATAAGCATGAGTTTAAAACATGAAAAAATGTGTAAAATAATTACTTGCTGTTCAAGTATTTGTGTGTGTGTGTGGATGCTTAAACATTGTGTGTATTTTAACCATGATTGAAGTGAAGATTCTAGAGCAGGGGTGGGCAGAATACGGCCCTTGGGCTGGGTCATCTTTGAACTGGCCCATCTGTCAAAATGTAAAGTGCACTTGTTTTCATTTTTTTTAAAATTCTGTCCAGGTTAATTTCATTGAAATCTAATTTATTAAGTACAACAGTGTTAGAAATCGGCAGTCCATAACATTCTAATGCAGACACAAAGAGCAAAGATGACAAATAACACAGCTGAAAAGCTGCTTTAAAGTTTTAGTGTGAGCACATTCAAACAGCTTCACTTTACACAATAAATTCAGTAAGTGAAGGCCTCTTACGTACTCATTTGTTGTCCATTCCATAACACTTTGCCTTTATTTGTAACTCTTTCTTAACCTATTTTTATGCCAAACATTCAGAAAAAATTTGGAGCAAAGCATTAGCAAAATATTATATAGGCATCTGTTTTGACCTCCTTATAATCATTAGTTCTTGGAAAAAAACCTGGATTATAGATTGACAAGTGATGAGTAGTCATGCTAGTAAATATCCAGTAGTCATTCATGAAGAATTACCATGTAATTTATCAGTTGATTTAGTTTTCAATGGATTGATAGGCATTAGAATGACTATTTAGATTTGTCAATAGATTTTTTTTAGCATGTTGAGAGGCACTGTAATGACCATGGTGATTGATTTTTCAATGGATTGCCAGGCATTTGAAGAAGAAGTCAGGCGAAGAAAAGATGACTGGCACTCACTGCAGCAGCGTGGCCTGGCCCTCTCGGAGCGTGGTGCCACACCTGTGACAGAAACAGAACTGCAGCACCTGAAGCAGCGATGGCTGGACATTAGCTCTCAGCTGGCACAGTACAAGTCATCGCCTATTGCTCACACACAACCTGTCCAGTCCAATGTTGATCGTCTGGTAGCAGACACAGATGGCACAGTCACACGCACAACCTTCAACATCGTCTCAACAAGCATTTCTCAAACTACTTCAGCTCTCAAGTCTCCAGCTCAGTTCCTTCAGGAAATTCTGCAGCTTCTGAATAAAGTTCAAGATTTGTTGAGTCAAATGGCATCATTGGAATTAGGCAGAGAGGACTTGTCACAGCTGGAATCATGGGAGACAAGGCTGAAGGTTTGTACAAGTAAATGCCTAGTTACTGGAAAAAAAGCATTATGCAACTTGTTGAATAATATCTTTTTAAACACTAATAAGTTTACAGCGTTTTAATGTTGTTTTCTGTCCTAAAAAGCATGTCTATGAATGACATAATATGCAGAAGAATGTGCAGGCAGGCATTTGTTACTGGGCATGAAGCAATTATTATTAAAGCTTAAATCACAGTATTTTAAGTAAAGCTGCTGATGTTTCTGCCACCACCTGAAGGACCATATTAGATGATCCTACTTTTCCATTTAAGACATGGACCACTTCCAATGCATGCAGATGGAAAGGTGGGGAGGAACTATGTAGAAAAACAAAAACTAAAGATGTATCTTACAATTCATGCGAGAGAAAGGCCTGTGATGAAGGGATAAAACTCTGAGTTAACCTTTTCATAGTGGTATAAGTTTCTCTTGCCTTAGTTGCTGACACAACATAAAATTCAACCAACCAACCAACCACTGGTCTTCAGAACAGAACATCACTTCTCCTTATCTGTTGTGCAAACTCTTCTTATTCACCAGTCTGAGCACCCTCTTGTGGTCTAGTTCCATATCCTTTATTTTTACAGTCACTGATACCATAGATGGTAAGACTGTCTTTGTGGCATGTGTTTAATCTCTGCGGCTGTGCCATTCTGATGCTTGAGGTCAGAATAAGCTGCGTGCCCTCTTTTCCTGACTTTCTACATTTCTTGGCCATCGTCTTCAGTGAGAGGATGTTGTTGTTTGCAGACTTTATGTAAATCACACATGTGCTATGTATTCCTATCTTTTACAAGGTGAATTCCCACCAGTTTGTCCTTTGTGTCCATGATACTTTACTGTTATACATGTTTTAAGGACTTGTCACAGCATCCACAGTATTTGCCAGCAGTTGCTTTTTTTTTTTTTTAGCTAGACTATTGTTCTCTTTGTTCAAGTCCACTCAGCCAGCAGCTTTTTTTTCATTTTTAAAAGCCATAAAAGTATACTTTTATATACTTTTATAACAGATTTGAAGTTAAAACTTAATTCATAGCCTCTATTTTAATATAAGCCTTTTTGAAAGTTACTGGAGATCTTTTAACCTTAACTACTTTCCCTTTTAAATCATTTCTATTCTCCTTTTTCTTGGTTTGTGTTAGTTCATATTGCTTATTTAGTTGTTTGTTAGTTCATTTGTTTATTATTTAGTTCTTTTATTAGTATATTATGTTTTCATTGTTATACGATTTGATACTTTTTCATCGTGGTACAACCTTCATTACTGGCAAAGCATAAAACATCTCCAACCAACCAACCCAGAAACAGCAAAGTCCAATTCAAATGGGGGGTATGTGTATGGCTAGTAGAACCATTGGCTGCAGCCTGCCCTCTGCAGGCATAATTTATGCCCACTGCAGTTAGTGCAAGGCTTGTAAGGCATATACAGCCAGTTGGGATCTTAGCCACTATCTGCTGGAATTCGATTTACCAGCTCAGGTAGTGAGTACATCAGCCTAGGTAAATGTATTTCATTAATTCAAGACCTGGTCTTTAGCTATAACTAGTTCATGACATTAGTCTTCCTTTTACAATTCTAGGACTTTGTAAAATCCAGGGCTGGTTCTTTATCATTCTTTTTGGGGTAACTTTGGTTGCAGGCAGCAGAGGGCGAAATAGCTAATTTACTGCCCCTGGTACAAGGACTAGAAAATCAGAAAGAGGAAATGATTCATCAGAGCTCACCAGAGGAGGCTGTTCAGGTTGGCAACTTGATGTCGCAGCTGTGCTCACAATGGCAAGAACTAAACAGGCATTACAAAGATAGAAGACGGTGAGTGAGATGCCAGTTTTACGGTTCACTTGACTGTCTTTTTTTGTCTTTCTTCACCAGACCCAGTCCCTTTTTACAATCCTGCCATCTATTTGGTGCTTTGCTGAAGTGTTTTCTCATAATTACCCATATTAGGCCTATACCAGGTCACATACCATGCCTTCAACACACCCAACCACTTAAAGTTCACCTTGCACTCAACTATAGGACTTAAATATTTACTTTTTTTTTAAATAGTAATTACAAGAAAGATTTGCAAAGTTTAATTGAGCTGAAAATAAGCTTAGTTCCATGAGGAAATGAACAGATTATGTCTGTATGCTGTAAAAAAGATTGTGACTGATGTGTAAGGCTTGTAATCCTAGTACTGACCTCAAAGCGTGTGTGTGTGTGTGTGGATTTGACTAGATACTGGAACAAGGTTTCTGACCAGTGGCGCTCCCTGCAAGCAGATGTGAAGGAACTGAATCTCTGGCTGGACCAAGCTGAAGCCAAACTAAAAACTGACAAAGGCAGTAGTGACCTCAAGAGTCAGGAGGCTATGTTGGCAGTGAGTAGCTATCATATACTTAGAATGCTGACATTTTTTCAGATGATAGAACAACCTCACCACTCAGTCTTGCAATAGTTACATGTTCTTTCTTTCAACACTATGTAAACAGGGTTTTCAACTAGTATTCAAACAATTAAATAAATAGGTAAACACTAATGAACTAAATCGCAGGGGAGGCCATCCAGGGTAATCAACACTCTCATTAAAACAATCCCTCTCAAACAAACTCAAATCAATTCAGTCTCATAATCAAATGAGTATTCTATATGCCACTGTCATTATCTCTCTTGTCCTCACAACATTATTATCTTATTATCAAGGGAAGCTCGTGTCACTCAAATAATATCCAACGAAATAACACTTTTCCAGAAATATATGAGTCTTTCTCAGGGGTGTGATACTTCTCACTATCTAGGTTGAATACACTGGTTTGGCAATGATATTACAGCAATGGTTTATCCTGGGAGCGAGAAATTCTTTTTTTTTCCACAAATATGTAACAGTCACTGCTCCCTTTCAGCGGATGTGGCACAACTTGTTGAAATTCTTTGTGACCTGGCTTTACCATCCAATTTAGGGCTTTAGTATTTTAGGTTCTGATTTAATGTTAGTCTTTTAGGCCACAACACCCTTTTAAACATG
This sequence comes from Pomacea canaliculata, assembly GCF_003073045.1. NCBI lineage: Eukaryota > Metazoa > Mollusca > Gastropoda > Architaenioglossa > Ampullariidae > Pomacea > Pomacea canaliculata. Next base: position 199,604 of record NC_037595.1, on the reverse strand, counting down.
TTAGTTTACCCTTTTATGTTATTATTTTTTGCTGGATTCTATTGTTAGTGGTTTAGTTATTGTATATTATTGTTTAGGTATTCGTTCCATGGACACTTTTGTCAATCAGAGAGAGAATTTGATAGTTTTCATATAGCAGCTAAGTAGGAGTGGTACCGTCCAAGTTTCCCATATATCGTATCTGATGGAGTATGGATAAAAACATTCAAAAGCTTCTTACACGCGAAAAGATGTACCTTTTGAACAGGGCTATTATCATGGAGAAATTCCCATACTTCGGATGCATATAGATGAGTTGGTTGTACTACAGCATCAAATACCTTAAAAAACTTCTGTCTACTCATGTCTATATTTTTTATGACTCTTTATCAGAGGTGGCACTTTTCCCTTTGACCACTTTGCCGTGATATAGCCTTAGTTGCTGGCTTGGCGTAAAACACCAATCCCCTCCCTTTGACCGCTACCTGCTTAGCCCCTCGAGATGAGCTCATGGTTGTCATAAAAGTAAAACTGAAGTATGCATAGCTGTTGACTATTTCCAAGACCATTGTTCCTAAAGACCACTTTTCCTGTCTTTCCCCAAATCCCCCTTTCCTAAAGACCACTACCTTAGTTTTTCTACAGTTGATTTCTAATCCAAGCTTCTGACATGAGTTAGCGAGGCAGTTTATCTAGTTTTGGAGTCCACCTGGTTTGCTTGATAGAAGCACCAAATTGTCTGCAAACATAAGAATGAACAGTTCAACTAGGCCAGGGCAAAGCCAAATACCGTGTCTACCTTTGACAGACAGCATATCGGCTATTTCATTCATGATGTGAATGAGAGAGAGACTGGGTATGTGTGGGGATGAGAGAGAGACTGTGTGGGTGTGTGGGTGCTAATGTTCTGTATTGTTTAACAGACACAATGTTCTGTATTGTTTAACACAATGTTCTGTATTTTGTAACAGAAATTAATGGGAAATACTTCTGTATTTGTGTATCAGTCCTACATTAATGGTAAATAGGCTAGTTCTGTATTGTGGGTTAGTCTAACATTAATGGTATAGTCTATGCATGCAGCATTGTGAAAGCAAATATGAAGACAAATCATGAGGATTCTAGAGATAACTAAAGCATGAAGGATGTTGCAGAATGTGGAAGCAGGCTTGCGTGTACACCAGAGCACCTACAACAACATCAATACTGTTGGCAAGGACCTCCAGCATGTAGCAGGTGCTACCACACAGCCATTATATCACAGCCTACAGGATATCAACCACCGGTGGAAGGCCTTGTGGTCAGAGGTTATAGAGAGACAGAAGTGCATTAAAAGGTAATGATCACATTGAAGAGACTAGGCTTTATCCAATCCTGTAAAGAGCTCACCAAAGGTTACATGCTGCCTCCCTCATTGGTAGTTATTTTTAAGAGCCAGATCCCACATTTACACTTTATCTCATTCATCTTAATCATAATTCGGTTGATGGCCAGACTACATGCTGTTAATGAACTGCTATTGTTAGCTTTCCTTATAGTGTTCATTCTAGTAATCAGCCAGACAGAATAAACTGATGCTTGTTCTTTTCTGTCTTCTTGAGCATGCATAGTTTAATTGACACAGTATACCTGAGAAAATTAATTTGTACTCTATGTTAGAAGCATCCTTCTGTTGGAAGTCTGTTCTCAAAAGAAGCCTCTTCTATTGTCGCTAAAATAATTTATTTTGTGAAATAATCTTGGTTATGATCTGTTGCAATGAACTGGTTTTCATGGGGTGAAAAGTGTGCAAGCCATGTATGCATATAAAAACAGGCATCCGTGACAGGTCTTTTCAGCATAGCAGCCATTGATCCTGTTGCAGAAGTGAAGAAGGAAGCGTCAAGACAAGTGATTTTACTGATGACATGGATGAGTTATTTTTCTGGATTGATGAAACTGAAAACATTCTCACCTCTAAGCTAACCCTTGACACACAGTACCTAGCAGACCTGCTGGAAAAAGTCAAGGTAGAACTATATTTTCAGCATACATGACTATTTTCATGTAGTTTTGTTACACAGGAGGGTAATGATGCTATTTTTGTTTTTAATAAACCTGACTATTCTTATCAATTTTGCATGGTAGACATTTTGTAAGATTTGTTATCAACCTTAGTATTCTTATCACTTAAATTATAGACAGTCCTTAAGATCTGTTATCAGTCCTAAGGTGTTCCTTACAAAGCTAACTGCACAAAAACATCCCTATAATATGTACTTCTTTATGAATTCCTTCCATGGAAATAAATTTTATACTAGCACTTCTTTTTTGTGTAAACCTAAACAAAAAATGTTGGACTCTTGGTGTCACAGTCACAGTTTTACCCCCTTCTGTAATAAACACATTCTTGATGTATTTTGAGGCATGGAAGCAAAAACAAAGCTTTTCAAAAGCTTTACAAACAGGTGTCATTGTAGCAAAGTTTTTTATTTTACAAAACTGTAGAATGTGTTCTCCTGCAAAGCACCTTCAGGTAATGGTAGCAAAGTAGCAAAGACTTTACATGATACCCACACAATAATTGCTGTAGATCATATATGAAGCTTGATTAACAGTATATCAGACATGTATGTGTTATTTACACTACTCAGGCACATTGTACACTGTATTATCCCAAGCTCATCTCTGTTTATCCTGATGCTTTTTGTCTGTTGGTTTACAAACTTGAAGCACCAGTTTTATTGGGTTGGTTTCTACACCATTGGTAGAAAAGTAGTCAGTAGGTGCTATGAACCATAAATTGTGAAAAGTCCTTTTTTGTAGATTTAAGAGATGAAGAAGTCACTTGGATTACTTATTTGTTTATATTTAATTTTGATTTGGCTTTTTAAAAATATGTCTTTTCTAGTTCTTCTTTATTGCAAACTACATCACTATTGACGGAAGACAAGTACACCTAGCCTCCCTAAATAAAGTGTTTGCTACATTTTAACCTGTTTAATACTCATGAGATTGACTCATGTACCTATAAAATGAAATGAGCAACTTTATTTATCCCAATGGACAATTACAGCTTAGGAAGCATGCTCAGATGAAACATGGGGAGTGGGGGGGAGCAAGTGCTAGTTACAAGACAAAGAAAGTAGCTCATCATCTCAAAACATTAAAATGTGCATTTGTACATCTTAAACCATTCATAGAGCACACCTACATCATATACCCTCACGCTCACACAACCAGCAATTCATCTGTAGTTGAGCATATGGCTGATATGAGTCTATAAATCTAACTGTATATTGCAAAGGATATGAATGTGAAAAAAATGCTAGTTCTCGACAAGAATTACTTAGGAAAACTAAAGAGATCACCATTTCCCTCTTTTAGTTTTAGGATTTATGGTTTATAAGAAATAAAAAGCTACAAGGTCTGCCATTTGTTGTATCTATGAAGGATCGTGAAGATGACATTGCCGCCCATGAGGAGAACCTGAAGGTCATCAACAACAACGGTGCTAAAATATCACAGAAGCAGTCTCTGTCAGAAGAAGATCAAGAGAATATTCAGCGTGATCTCAATAACCTAAACGACCGATGGAAAAAGGTTTGTTGTTCACTTGCGCTCATAGTTTGTTCTTTAGAAACCATTAATGATAATGTTTAATTTTGGGAAGTCTAGAGGCAACCAGTTTCTATTAAAATTTGTCTTCTATTATAGCTCACTTTCTCTATTTCAGCTTCCCTCTTTTCTCTTAAGAGCGGTCCGGTGGCGCAACGGTTAGCGCTGTTAGCGCCTGTCACCAATACAGTGAAGGTTGGCTGCCCAGAGTTCATTTCTCGTCTCGGGCACGCTGATCTTTCTCTGCACGTGGCATCTGTTTACAGGGCTGGCTGCTTGCCGTAATATAGCCTTAGTTGCTGACACGGCGTAAAACACCAATTCTCCCCCCCCCCCCCTCTTTTCTCTTTTATGTCATCCTTAGGATAAACCCAGGTGAACGGGTACCTATATTTATGATAGTTTGAATTCTCCTGATGAGTATTCAAAGCTGATATTTGATTTGATTGTCCATATGATGCAGAAACGTTTTGTCCACCATTTAGTCTGCGCCTCGATTTCTTATCTTTATCCATACATTTCATTTATGTCTGTTATGGTGTTATCTGTCTGCTATTGTTTGTTTCTTTGTCATAGTTTTGTCACCCGTGTATCATATTGTTTACAGAAAAGTGCCTGATGGCTTGGCATTTACGAAAGAAAGCTTAGCTTTTTGCCTTCTGCTACCCCATTCCTAAAAGTGTGCTTAATTTTAAACACAGTCGGGCACAGACGTTCTTGCAATATCTTCCTTCAAATCTTTATAGGTGTCAGGGGAAATATCTCAGTATGCTGCAAAGGTAAAGCAGCGATTGCAGCAGTTAGAAGGCTTGCTGGCTGAGGTAGCAGAGGTTGAATCATGGCTGGTGACTACAAAAGAGCTTTTGGAAACCCAGGCAGCACTTCTCTCCTCAGCCTCTTCCTCAGAGGAGAAGAATTCTGTTGTTGACTCAAAGGTAGAATTTCAAAGGATCCATAATTCATAGCATAGTCCTATCTATATCACGTGTTGACTATAATAAATATTACTATCAAGCTTTAAGATGATCGAGCTGAGATGTGTTTAGTACCACGTACCAAAATGTCTATGAACATTCTGTTCACGCAATAGCCATTATATGTATTTGCACAAAGAACACTTTTTTTTTTGTTGGTGTTGAGAAATAGTGCATTTTCTGGAGCTGTTTTTTGCTTTATCTCAGACCACCCAGTTAGCTGTCCAAACACACCAGGTCAAGATCACAAGGATCAATGCAACTTTTCAGCAGCTGTGCCTGAATGAAGGGCAAGCAGTGAATGTTCCAGCTGAACTCATAGAGCGTATTGAGCGCATCAACTGTAACTGGAATGATGTATGTTGCCTGGCAGATCGTCTCCAACATAATGAAATACGTGATGTAATGACTCCAGGTCAGTATATAATGAAAAAAGATGGATTGTGGTTGTCTGTATTAAATTGAGTGACAAAGCGTAAGTCCCAGTTGTCTATGTCATCATCAGTGGCTTATTTTGGGTCCTTAATCTATGGTGCCAACCTCTCCAAGAAACTGAGTTTGTGCAGTCGAAGATTTTTCAAAGCGAAACACTTTATTTACAGTTTTATACAACAGTTTCCATGTGCATACACATTGCCAAATCAGCGACGTGCTGGAAACACAATCATCAGTGACACATGCTCAAACTACTCTAGCAGCGACTCCTGCTACTTAAGCAGCAACACATGCTTCACAGCTCTGATCATAGCGACGCTCGCTAACTAAAGGCGACACACACCCACAATAGCATCCTGCAACTCTCTATTTATAGTTTCATTCTGTGTCCTCAGGCTCATCCTCGCTGCTTATATACAATGTACAATGTCATCTTGATACATCTAGCCTTTCCTTGTTAGGCACGCACTGCCACCAAATATTCCAGACACCAAGGCTTGCATCAGTCACACTCATGCATTCGCTAGAAAGATCTAGACGGGCCTAGTCACAGCCGTGTGGCTGTCACAGGTGGGTCAAATGAAGGCAGATACCTCATCAAAGTGCTAGCAGTCCCGGGTGACACCTCGCACAGACCTCCACAACATTTAATTCTTAACACAGTACCTACACACCTTCATAACATGTAGAGTAAGTGTAACCACATGGTTGTTGATGTATGGTCTTTTTTTTTAGCATTACTTTAAAACCTTTGAACACTTTGTAGAGAGTGAAAGATTGGCTGTAGGTAGATCTGATAATTGATTAGAGATATTCATAACAATTTATAAATCCCATGAGCTTTGTTATTTGTTATAGGAATAAAAGCATTCTTCATTTTCTATTTTCACTTTTAAAAAGCTGGGGATTCATTTAGCTAAATGTGTTACCTAAAGTGGGTTTTTCCTTTTTTTGATGACATTTTACTGCTGTAATAAAAGCATATAACTTCTGATAGTGTTTGAATAATTACTTCAGCTGCACTGATGCATTGTTGTCTCCATTTCCATATGTTGAAGAAAGATATTTTGATATTTGGATCAAAAACGTGGTATTCATTTGTATTAGTAAGAACAGGATTACAACATCAGCCTGCTCCACCATTGCTGGCACCAGTTCTTCCAGCAACTACCATTTCTGAGTTAAAATCATCATGGCCAGAGTTCAGTAGATCTGTTCAAGAGCTGAAGGAATGGCTAAATTTACTCGATGACCTTCTGTCTACACGTGTCAGTGTGTGTGATGTGAGAGAGGTGGAACAGGCCTTGACCCATCAGAAGGTCAGTTTTGTTTTGTTTTTTCAAACGTAGAAGGGGGAACAGTTTATTGGGAACTAGTACTTATTTACATTCTTTAGTTTCACTTTCTACAATGTTGGACATTTTATCCTGCCTCCAAAGACTGATTGCTGCTATTTTCTTCAGCAAGCCATTGATTCACCACCAGTGTTTTCTCCTGTCTAAAATCGCTTATGATAATCAAATTCCCCCACTCCTTGTTCCATGTGGTTTTATAACATTATAATTGAAATCACCATTCCTTGACTCATTGTTAGCCCTTCAAATAGAATAGACAGTTTATGAAGTATTAATTCTCAGAAATAAGACTCATAAATCAAATGGTAAAATTCAGTTTTTGTTGTTTTTTTTTTATGTAGGAGTAAAATGAAACAAAGAAGCAGATTAATTAGGTTAGTAATAAAATAAAACCCTAGAGAATAGAGAATATCATATGGTGTCTATAGATCATTTTATATGCAGCTATGGAGATTTACCATCCCACATGTATTTTTAAAGTATAAGGAAAAGAGCCCCAAAAGAGAAGAATTAAAAAGGTCTTAAACAAATATAAACTTAACATTAAACTTAAGTTGCTCTCTCAAGCCACCTAAAGAACTGTGGCTCACTGTACTGCACATTTACATTATGAACAATATAGTATTAGTATCATGATATTAATAATAGTTGATAAATATAATATCAAAAGGCAGTCTAGAATATAGGAACAGTGGAGCATAGAAATCTGGCAACCAGTTTAGCATGCTATTGCGGACTTGGCAGGCCTCCTGGACACACTTTAACAGCCCACCAAGAACAGTAACCAGTGCCAGCAGTGTGAGGGAACTACAACTTTTTATGGCTTTTTCTAGCATTGATTTTTTGGGTAGCTATAGATGCCTTCTTAGAGATAGTTAAATGTGTCAAATGTGCTGGCTATACAAGGAATCAAAATGCACTGTACCATGATGAAGTTATCTAAAAATAACATGTAGTCATGGTAGGATGTGTGATCAAGTTGTTTCCCCATCTGTGGATAATCCAGTCTTTATACCAATCTCTGAAAAGGTTGTGGCCTTCAATTTGTTTTGTACAACTCCACTTTATGAATGTTGAACCATGTCTGCGTTGTGATTAGGTGGTAATTGCATGCTCGCCTCCAAGAGTCAGACCATCCTAATGAGGCTGCCATTGCCAGTTCCTTGTAAAAGTCATCTTTTACATAGTATCCTTAAAGAGTTGGATCATCTTCAGAATGTTTTCCTCCAGAAGTCATCCATTACCTTAATTCCATCTCCATTAAAGTTACTGTCTGCATCCTGATAAGGTGGCCATCATGTGTTTCTCTCCAGAGTCAGCTTTCTGTCCCCTTTTCAGATCACGATGTGTTCTCTTTTATGTTTATGATCAAATGTGTTAAAAATTGGATCTAAGACATTTATGCATGGTATTTTTTCATGATTATTCTTTTGAATACATGGACAGAAGTAGCTCTTTGTCCTGATCAGTTTGACCTTACAGTTCACACCTTTGAATGATCATATCTTCATAACTCTACAGCTCAATTGCTTTGATACACCCATATTAAATGAGCTATTCTATACCTCAGTTGGGTCGATACATCTATATTGAATGAGTTAATCTTAATGCTTTTTATGAGTTTCTTGACTTGCATGGTCTGTTGAATTATAGTCATTACTTCAAGACATGGAGAGCCGACAGACCCAGCTGGAGGAGTTACTGACCACAGCTGACTGTATGCAACCCTTGGCAGGATCTCATATTGAGAAACAGCATGTCTTGGAGCAATGTGAGTCACATGAACAACATAGCACAGTTACTGTTTATTGTATATTCTTCTTGAAAATTTTCTCTAAAATACATGTAAAATTTTCTGGGTTTTTTCCTACTTTTTTTTTTAAATTGAAGATTAATTATATATATAAAAGAGCATTTTCGGGGAGGGTGTATTTAGGGATAAAATTGTCCTCGAATACTTCAAGAAGCTTTCGCTGAAGTTGATGACTCCAGACACTTACCAGCAATGGACTGGCACAGTGGGCTGCTTAGGCCTTGATAAGATGAACGATGAGGGCCTGATGCTTCTAGAGTTTGCTCAGAGCCACAGCAGGTTAACCCCTGCAAGTATCCTTCACCATCACAGGAGGTCAAGGCTGGTGACCAGGCATTCTCAGAATGATTTAATCCACAATCAGATCACCTTCATCTTGATGCAGAAACATTTTATGTTAAACATCAGTCAGGCACAGATGATGGCATATCCAGGTGTGGATATCAATAGTGATCATTATCTCATCTTAACAAATCTTAGGCTGAAGCTGAAGGTTTGAAGCATCACCTATCCAATTCTTGAATTTGCTTTGACCTAGATAAGCTGCCTGACCAAAATGTTGCTGAACTCTTTCAGGTGCAGAAGGCAAATTCGTCACTTTCTCTGATCAGGTAAAAGAATTAGTTCTGTCCATGACTCAAAAGCTCCTAGGATGTCAGAAGGCAAAGAATCAGCGCTGGATCATTAAAGAGGTTCTCAGCCTTTTATGAATGCAGATGGACCCTGAAGAGTGAGAGGAAGAGCAATTATCAAGCATCTATTGAACATTAGAAGGTCAGCCACGATACCAGGAAAAACCTGCACCAAGGAGAGATGCCATGAAATAGACAAAGGGATGGATTAGGGTGACAACAGGAGAGTGGGAAGTCTCCAGGGGTTGATAACAACCCAGTAAAGTTTTTTTAGACATGGAGAAGAAGAGACAGCAGTGAAGGCACTCAGTGCCCTGTTAGAAACTGTGGGAGATCAAGCAATGGCCATGAGAATGGACATAATCACTGGTCATAAATATATTTATAATTGGTTGGGAAACATTAAAGACCATCAGGCTGCCATTTGGGAGACCTACTCAAAGGTGCTCTTGATCAGCCTAAAAGGCACATTTTTGCTGCTGCTACATCTCATTGTCCAACAAGAAACAGAGCAACCCTGAAGCAGCTGTCAAGTATTGCAAAGTCAATTATGGGATTAGGAAAGGGATAAAGGCAACCAGGATTGAGGAGAGGTGCATTGAAATTGATGAAGGGATAGCTTGAGGGGAAGACAATCAGGCCTTTCACTTACTCAACACCCTCAACTGTTGTGTTACTCAACACCTTCACAAATGAGAGGACGGCTGGGTGGCACAAGGGTTAGGACCTGTCACCAATACAGTGAAGGTTGGCTGTTCCAGGTTCAGATCTTGTCTTGGCCGCGCTGTTCTTTCTCTGCATGTGGCATCTGTTTACAGGGCTGGCTGCCTTACCATGATATTCATACAGTTCCTCTGTAATTATTATTAATATATAAATCCTTATAATTATTAAAGTATTAACATATTTCAAGAAAATTAATTACCAGTATGGGAGTTTTCAGCTGCTTGGCTCAGAGGTCCTGTACACTTGTCTGCTGTCCACTGCAGTTGACCTTTGAATGACTTCCAAGCACACTATTCTTTTGATTCACATTCCTATTCTAACATAAATAACAAAGAATTTAACCCATTCTTTCATCTATTCTTCTTTCTTACTGATGTCAGGAGATGTCCTTAACAAAAGAGCATGCACCCACACACACATGTATTTTGGTATGTAGATATATATATGTACAGAATCACAAATAAATGCCAGCAGACTAGGGAACTTGTATCTTTGTGCTCTCTTTCACAATTGTTAAGAATTGCCCAGCAAATTGTTAAGTTTATTGGGTGGTGAACTGAAGGTTTGAAAATTTAAGCAACAGCCTTCTTAACTATAAAATGGTACATTCAGTGTAAAAAAATTCTTTAATGGACTAAGTTACTAAGATGGAAATCAGTCTGATGTTTTTCTACCATTGTAAGGGAGATGTTATTCCTCTGTTCTTCCTGAGATGTTATTTTCCTGTTTAACCTGATGTGCCATTCTAATAGTTTATAAAAGATTCAAATATAGCTTTTGCTTTAAAAAGAATATATATATACACATCTTGTGTGGTCAACAGTGGGGTCAATGCAACTTCGCTGGAAAGCAGCACTAAATCAGGCCTATGGTCGCAAAACACAGTTGGAGGACATGTTGGTGGACTGTAATCAGTTTCACCACTTACAGGCTGAGCTAGATGGCTGGCTGGCTAAGGTGGAACAAGAACTGGATGCTACCCTTGGCCAACCACAGTCACTACAACATGCTGACACACTACTGACACAGCATGAGGTATGTGAAATGTTTACTCAACCAGTCACTACATCAGGCTGAAGTTAGTCAACCATTCACTGCAGCATGCTGATGTACTGCTGAAGCAGCATGAGGTATATGACATTTCTAGGCACCCTTGATTTCCTTACTGTAGTCCATAAGGAAACAACTATATGTTGCTGAGAAGGCCGATGGATCTTTCAAAAGTGAGTGTGATGGTAGTATAGTGTAACTGATGTATGCTGTAGTAATAGCTGATGAAGGACAGTAACATTAATTGTATTTAATTAAAGTGATAACTGATGCCTGTCCAACAGCTTAATAGGTGTGTACTGTACTAAATTGTAGACTGATATATGGTGTAGCCATTGAGAGGTTTTTTTAACACTAAATTGCTTACTTTGATCATATAATCCACAAAGTGCAATAAGATAACAGGCATCTTTATTTTTGCTTGGGCATTGAAAGTGGCTGAGGTATGAAATATACACATAATTCATAACACAATATTTGTGCAACGCTCACCCATATATCATTCCACAACACTTTTTTTTTTTCTGAGCAGCTGGTGCAGGACAAAAGAATGAATGACAAAACTGGTGATTTCAATGCTAACAAAGTAGATCAACATAAATCATTGCCTCACTCACCTCCCTTCAGGCTAAAGTCCCTGCACTAACATGAATCCTTCCCCCTCACACATGCATATGCACACAAGCCTTGTAAAAGTCTTATGAACATACATATGCACACAAGCATTGCTGCAGCAGTGTTATGGACACACGTCTGTTGTAGCAGTGTTATGGACACATGTCTGTTGTAGCAGTGTTATGGACACACGTCTGTTGTAGCAGTGTTATGAACACAAGCCTGTTGTAGCAGTGTTATAAACACAAGCCTGTTGTAGCAGTGTTATGGACACATGTCTGTTGTAGCAGTGTTATGAACACAAACCTGTTGTAGCAGTGTTATGAACACAAGCCTGTTGTAGCAGGATTGTTATAATTTTTCTGCCTGTTAACAGCTTGGGCAAACTCAATCTGTCACTAGATAGAAGTGATAAATGATAGGATGAATTGCCCCGATTTATGCTAGCATCCTCCCATGTCGCCTTCACTAATGTTCACTTCTTCTTTATAGCGCATTCTTATTCCTCTAATTCAGAGGGTGATGCTTAGGACTGCTTTAGTGACAAGTTCTCAAAACCAACTTATTTACTTAAAGAAACTTGATCTTTTGAAGGCAAGAGGGCCTTGGTGGACTTTTTTTTAATGATTTTCCAAATACTTAAAACTGTTAGTGTTTTTGAATATTGTGCTATTAATGTTGATGCTGGGGTCCACTGCAGTGCTATTGACGTGATGCTGGGGTCCACTGGAGTCGTATTGGGAGAAGGCTGGGTACAACATTTTAGTCTTTCCTAGTCTGCTGGCATGTCACAGTAAACATGTCAAGCTGAAGGTCTTTATTTGTGTGGGCCAGGAGGGCACAGTCATCAGCAAAAATGGCTTCCTGCACAAGTTTGTGGAGGCACTTTGACTTGGCATTTAGGTGCCTGATGTGGGATAGTAAGCCATCCAGATAGTATCTAATGTAGACACCCTCATGAATATTCTGGATGACACGTGACAGTATACAAGTAAAAAAAAAAAAGGTTAAACAAAACTGGAGCAAGAACACATCCTTGTTTGACACTGTTTGTGATGACGAATGGTTCCAAAGGGTAATTTCTGCAGATGAACTGACCTATCATGTCATCAAGGAGAAATAGTATTATCTTTACAAACTTTGGATGGACAGCCATATTTTGCCAGCATATCCCAGAGAGCCTGTCTGTTAAAACCATTATCAGATCTGTAAAAATGGCATATAGGTCTTTGTTCTTCTAGGTACGTTTCTCCGGTATCTGTCTCATAAAAAATATCATGTTTACACTTGGATATTGTCAAATATCTCTGTTGCCCTGGATCAAAGAACAAATCTAGGGCTGCCAGCATGCAAGTTCATGACTACAGCCACCTGTTACTTTACTAAAGCCCCATGACTGCAGGGCTTAGAGCAGTAAAAAGATGGGAATGCATGACACAATGAAACCTGTTCATGAAGTTATTTTAAGTGGTAGAGCTGTTGCATGGAGGCAGTTCCACTTGCTCAGCTTGAGATGTTGGCCCAGTGGCATAGAAAAACCATTGTGTCTGGAGACCTCCCCTGCTGCAGTGGATGACCAGGACTTCCACTGTATCTAGTCCTACCTTGAATGCCCCACAGTGCCTGCTGGAACTGTAGTTATAGCTGATGAACCTTTTTGTGTTTCTTTCCCCCATCCAGTTTTCGCGTGTGTGGGATAGACAAGCCCTCTGTCACTAAGGGTTTTTAGACCTGATGGCTACCTCTGCAGACTTAGAGGCATGTTGAAGCCATTGTGCACATATTATCTTAAGGTTAAACTCGGACTTCTAACTCATGTACCATAATGTGTGCCACCCCCCATCATGGACGCAATTGGCTTTATAGGCCCCAGTTGTTACCCACCCATGGTGGGCACATGCATTTTGAAAGCCCTTACAGAGGTTATTCAGTAGAAACAGATGAGATATGACTACTTGGTGATAGAAATGTGTAGTTGGGTGACTGGTCAGAACAAATGAGACCTGAGTGCTTGGTAACAGAAGTGTACTGTAGCCAGGTGACTTATTGTTACATGGCTTTTAATTTCATTGTTGCCTTCCTCTGCTTTTCAGTTCTTTTATTTCCAAACTGTCTCAGTAACATGACTGTGCATTGCAGTTGCTGCAGGAAAACATCAATGCTCGAAAGTTCACTGTGGACAACCTAAAGCAGATGGCTGAAAGAATGATTAACAAGTACAGCAAGGATGACTGTGCTAATACTCACAATCAGCTGCAACAGTTGAGCAACCGGTGGTCCCAATTACTGAATAGGTATGTTCATGTCTGTGATATGTGATCAGCTTGCAGTTTATAGCACTTACAACATAATATCATTTCTTTTGTATAATATCAATATAAGTGCTAGGGAAAAAGTGGTGGTGAACTGAAGCGACGAAGCATAAGTCCCATGCACCTATTTCATCATCAATGGCTCATTTGTGGGTCCTAAAACTATGCCGCCAACCTCTCCAAGAAACTGAGTCTTTGTAGTCGAAGATATTTCAAATGAAGCACTTTATTTACACCCTTACACAACAATTTCCACTTTTATATATGCTGGCAAATCGGCGATACATCAGCAAGACAATATCAGTCCATGCTGAAACTATTCTAGCAGTGACTCCTGCTACTTGAACCAACACATGCCTCACAGCTCTGGCCTCAGTGACACTGGCTAAAGGCGACACATGCCGGACACAACAATCTAGCGGTGACATGCACCAAATACAAGCTAGTGGTGACACATGCCAAACACATAAGCACAACTCGCACCCACACAACAGCTCCTGCAGTTCTCTACCACTTTCACTCCCAGTACTTTGACATTAGCTCTCAAAACTTGTGTACAAATGTTAATGTTCAAACATCCAGCATCTACTCGTCATACATGCCCTCTCCTGCACCGAACATTCTAGGTATCAATGCTTGTATCAGTCACACTCAGTCATGCACCTGCTAGTATTGTCCAGGCAGGCTGGGTTACAGCTGTGTGGCTGACGTTGGCAGGTCAGGCGCAGGACTGTTAAGAGTCAGCACGGGCCCTGGGGGTAGAGATTTCTCCGGGCCCCCTGTAATTGTAATTGTAATCATAAATTATTTTCCCAGGATATAATAATATGCTTACAATTCGATTGTCAGTATTTACATCTCATTCAGTAATGTAATATAGACTACAAACATTAGGACAAGCGCACTAGGATCTACATCATTGCTTGAACACAGAGTTGTTTACATGTGAGTGGTTAGTAAGTGAGGAAAACTGACGCTAAAGGATCAGACCTGTAGCACCCTGCTCATAGAAAAGTTCCCACAATGAGGAATGCTACCTCAAACGTTCTTAAAAAGAAAAGGAAAAGAAGAAGGGAAAAAATGCACGGACCAAGGCCCAGCCTCCTTCACAGCTGCAGGGGCCCAGGTACACCAGACCCCCTTCCCCCTGTTTCCCTCTCTCGTCGGACCTGGTCAGGCAAGGTCAGATACCTCATACAAGCGCTGGCGGGCGCTAGGTGGCACCTCACACACACAAACTACGACATCCAGTGCTTACATGTTGCTGACATTTACTTGTCAACTATTATTCTTAATACTTAAAATATTTATCGTAATATTTGAAAATTTGTAATATTTGTAGTTTTTGTAATATTTTGAAATATTTTATGTACTTGTAAATTTTGAATGATACCTGATTTAGCAGCTTGTACTTATCTGCATGTACCTATTACATGCAGCAATACTGTCATCAGCATGTTGGGACAAAAATGCATGCACTTAGTACAAGCAGCACAAGTGTCATCAGCATGTACCTAATACAATCAGCGCTACTGTCATCGGCATGTTGGGACAAAAGTAAATGTTCTTGTTAAAACTTGGGAATCTAAAGTCGTTTGAAAATAAATATTTGTTGTAGTTTTTGCCAGTAATCATTTGGTGAATTGAAACAAAGAATCAGTGGCAGATTTTTTGACAGATACCAATGTTGCAGGTCAAGAAATAAAGTTAAATATTTTGGAGACAAGGTTTTGTCTTGTTGTAAATGTCTGTTAGCATAACACTTTATCACACCTTCAACAGTTTAAAGTGTATGCATAATTTAACTGTCAACAGTATCAATATTCTTCACTGATACTTTATTTTGATAGAAAGTTTGAAGAGAATCTACAGAGCAGCTTATTAAAATTTTCTGCTATTCTTATGACCAAACTTATAGGTTCCTTTAATATTTTTATGAGTCATCATGGGTTATCAGTGTCATCACCAAATGTTAATACTGATCAAGCTGTCCTGTAAATATAAACTGTAGTATCAGGTTAGCAGGATGATGTTAATAACAATAATGGATATTTGTAATGCGCAGCACCACAACCAAGATAGATTGCACTCGCTGTGCAGACCAGTAATGATAAATGAAGATAGTGGATGGGGAAATATATAGAGGCACAGAACGTAAAGCAATGGATGAAGGTATGAAGGATGCTGTAAACAGTTGGTGCCGTGCTTGACAGTTAACACGTCCGTATTAATGGAGTTAAGAATAGTAATTTAGGGTTAGTACTTTGTGAACAGATATTCCACTGCTTATCAGCACAGAGGGAGGACGTCCGTTGTCCCTATGTGACTGTCTTCGTGGGAGGGAGGATAGAATGCGCCAGTCTGATGGGGAGCCAGGGTTTAGGGCAGGAGTGTGGACAGACAAGATTTCAGTAAACTAGTTTGGGGAGGAGCCTTCAAAGAATCCATAGCATAGAGTTGACAGTTTGTAGCCTATTCTAGCTTTAACTGGCAGCCAGTGAAGAGAAGGAAGAAGTGGTGTGGCGTTCGCATTTGAGAGTCCGGAAAACGAGACAAGCAGCTGAGTTCTGGACTTTCTGAAGCTTGTGGATGAGGTACACTGTTGAAGATCATCCATAGTCTTATATCAGAAATACAATCTTGGATGCTCTGGATAGCAGTGTGTGCCTGAGAATGAGAACAGATGGTATACAGCTGAGTGTCAGCAAAGGATTGATCAGATACAGAGTGAGATTGAATTAGAGTAGTAAGTGACTTAGTGTACATGATGAAGAGGATGGGACCAAGTACAGAACCTTGGGGGACTCCTGAGTGAATAGAGACTTGTGGAGACATGCGGCCATCCATTATAACCGACTTTTTCCTATCTGAGAGAAATAACTGAATCCAGTCGAGTGGGGAGCCTGAGATGCCATAGAGAGTACCAAGTCTATGAATGGGAATACTGTGGTCTGTAGTATCAAATCAGCAGACAGGTCTAATATGGTGAGAAATGAGATGACACCTCTATCCAGAGCAGACAAAATGTCAATTGTCACCTTCAGCAGGATGGTGTCAGTGCTATAAAAATGGTGAGAAACAGTCTGTAATGGAGAAATCAATTTTTCAGAGTTAGGATAGAAGTTGCTTGAGAACTATTTTCTCAAGGATTTTGGAATGAAATGGCAAGTTTGAGACTGGATGGTAATTGTTTAGCTCGCTGATGTCAAGGGTAGGCTTTTTTTGTTTCTTAGGCTGTTTTGAATGTAGTTGGGAAATTGCCAGAGGACCAGCTGTCATTTACTATTTTTGTGAGGGCAGGGAGCAGGACGTCAAGACAGTCTACCACTAGTGAGGTGGGAACTGGGTCCAGTAGACAAGTTGTGGGTTTTGACTGGAGTATGATGGTCCTAAGTTCACTTTCTGAGATTGGCTGAAAGGAAGCAAAGGAGCCAGATTGTCAATGTGGTTAGCAAGAGCTGAATGGTCCACAGGCAGTTGATCAAGTTTAGCCTTTGGATGTCAAAAATATTGTGGACAAAAAACTCGCCAAAGGCTTCAGGCAGTAAAGCAGGTGCAATGATCGCAGGCAGTTGCAGCCTGTTTGTGCAGCCTAACAGGTGGTTGCAGGTCCTAAACAGTCATCAATTAGATGAGCAATACTGATCAAGCTGTCCTGTAAGTGTAAGCTGCAGTATCAGTTTAGCTAGACAATGCTAATATTTATCAGGCTGTCCTGTAAATGTAAACTGTTGTATAAGGTTAGTAGGGCTATGTTAATACTAAACAGGGACCAAAAGAGAAGCCTTTAATAGTGAATCAGACTCAAACCCTTGTAAGTAGGTTGGTGTATGTGTCCAAGCATACCCCTAAGCGAACCTCAGTTAATGCATAAATTAATAAATTCATCACCAGAATTATTTGTTTTCTTATCAAGTGAATGCCAGTCAGGTAGAAGTAGTAAACATACAAACCTGTCTGTTTGAGTATGTATGCCTGCCCTTGTGAGCAAAAGAAAAATTTCTGTCTTGGGTATCCTCAACAGACAATAAAGTCTGATTTGATTTGATTTAAAGCATTTCAGATGAGCAATATCTATAGAGATAAACCATGAAAAGATAAGAAAGTTGACAGTTTTGTTAATTCTTTACCATCTTTACTGATAACATTTTCAACCATTAAGTTTTGCTGTCATTTAATGGTATTGCCCATTACCACATCCTTTAATAATGAACACTATCATCCTTCATCATTTTTATTGATGATCAGCTGCAGCAGTCTTTTACTATTTTTGCTTATAATTAATAATTTAAACCATTATCATAGTGATACAAGAATAATTTCATCAGCACTGAATAAATCAGTGACCACAACGGCATATTAGCAGCACATGTACATTTTTAGAGGCAGGATACTTCCTGCTGCCAATCTAAACATCATCATTCATCATGCCACCCAATGTGGTGATGAAAAACATAAACATGAGGCTTTGCCAAGTGAATGCTGTTGCTGGGAGCTAGTGTCCATGGAAACCAAAAGCAGGTGGTACAAAGTCTGCCCTTGGTTCCATGAAGGCATTTCTGCTTTGCCTGAGGGAGCTGGTGCAAAATATAGAAAGCTCTCCTCTTGCTCTCTCCATCTCCCCTCTCAAGTGTTGTTTGTGGGGGTGTGTGTGTGCACACATACATATACACTCAGATGTGTTGCATTATGCTTTTGGTGAACTACGTATATTTATGTTGCTCCTCATCATTTTCCTGTGTGTGGAAGACAGATGTTGATATGAGTAGCCAGTGTCTTGTGGTCCTTAGCCAAGAATTATTGTCAGCATAAAATGCACTCCACAGTGGAATTTCTGTCAGCAATGTGAGCAGTCTGATACTGCTATTCATATGTTATGCTGTCAACGGTGGTAAGATTACCTCAGGATTGAAGTGTCGCTGTTTGTATCATAAGCATGAAACATGATACTGGATGCTACAGAATGTTTCCTGTACAGACAACATTAGATGGGTTTTTGTGAGGTGATCAAGAACATTACATTCAAGTTAGGGATGGTGTAAATAACACTTCCAGCAGATGTGAACAATCAAAAATGAAGTGTGCAACTGGATACTAAACATTTTTTTGTTGTTGAAGCAACTACTTTTACTACCACTCTTTGTTGGTTTTACATTTAATCAGATGGAAAACGAAATCAGTGATATGAACATGATATTATGGACCAGTCTTTCTTTAGCTGGGATAAGGCATCCGTGAAGCCCTTACCGACCTTTATAAACACAGAAGAGCAGAATCTTATTGACGACAAGGAGTAAACCTTGATAACCACAGTATTTGAAGCTTGATGAAGAACTGGCCTCATTATTTCCGCTATCAGTTGACTGCTATGTTGAAATTTGAAATGTTCCTTAAAGTATATCAGAGTGAAAATCATACTTGAACAAGTCATGTGACATCATCAGGAGAGGTCAAGTGACTATAATAAGGTCATGAAGGATGTTTATAAAATTCAAATGTCACAAGAAAATCTCAAGAGACTGTCAGATTCATCTGCAGGGTCAAGAGGTTTTAGAGACGTAAAGGAAGGTCACTGAACAACTGTCACCATGATGTCCAAGACAAGTATCTATAAGTAAGATAAAGTCAAGTGACAGTAAATGACCTTTGACTTGTCATGTGACAGTCATTTGACTTGTAAATGACAGTAAAAGGCATTTCACTTGTCAAGTGACTACGAAAGTCGTTTGATTTGTGACCATAAAAATGTGCTCATCTCTTTTTATGGCAACTGTTAATGTAGTCTTCGTTTGTCAGTGATGCCAGCCGCATTGAAGGAACATTCCTCATCAGTCTTGCTACTGATGTTTGTGATGTCTGTCAACTTCTGTAGATAATATTTATAGTAACATCATCACTTGCTTACTTTTGATATCCCAGAGTGAAATTGTATAGTACAGAATACACCGCACAGATCACAGCTGTTTCACATTGTTGGGTTTCTGCCTAATGGTCTATTATTAGATCACCCTGTTGCTTTTTTCTTTCTGTCCAAGGGGCCATCTACATAACTGTTTATGGGAACTAGTATCATCTGTTAGTTTTGTCAGTTGGCAGAACACACCTGGTTTATTGAATTTGTAGTGCAGCACACTGTTTTTGTGAGCACATAACACATTGATGTTTAAAGCAAATTTCATATTTGTTTGGCCCACAAGGTCTACAACACTTTGCAGCTATTCTTACTTTTTAAATCTATCACAGAAGTACCTGGGCAAGATGTCATTCTAAATAAGTATCATGTATTGAACAAAGTAGAATTGTTAACAAGGTGTCAAAAGTGAGATAGGTAAGAACTCTGGCAACCCCTCTAGTAGGAAACAGTTACAAGAAAACTTGTCAGGCATTTTGTTTTTGAATAAATCTAGGAAAAAGCTTGCTTTTCTATGAACATTTTGATTGTGAAATCACAAACTTGCAAACTCTTTTACTTCTTTTGTAAATAACATTTTATTGCTCTGGTCAAATAGTTTCAGATTGTCCTCCAAGCACTCTCTAAATAAAAATACCCCATACTCCTCACTCACATTTTTTTGATAAATAACCATTTTTTCCTTCTGCCAATTTCTCCTACCACATTACTTCATGCGAGCATCAGAGGTATATTCACTTAAAAGGCAAGGCCTCTCTGTTGCTGAAGTACTCCCACCTCCACCACCATTTATTGACACTTCCACAATCAGTCAGTGGACCCTTGACCGGCAATGGTCGCATGGATAGACGCGGGAGCTGACGGCCCGCCACTCTTGTCTATTGTGGGCAATAGTCAGCAGGTCCTGTACAGGATGACCGCTCCAGTCTTTGACCTTCGTAAGTCAGTTCTTCCTCTGACCACTGTGCTGTGGTGTCAGCTACCCCTCCCCTTCCCCCAAGGTGCCTTGGAGGATAGTCTTCGACAAGATGTCGTGCCGGGTCACATGGCCAAAGAAAACCAACTTACATTGCTTGACTTTTGAGAGTAGAGGTTCCTGGTGTCCTACGAGTGTCGCCATCTTGTTTCGTACAAAGTTGTTGATTTTATGTGCTCTGTGTAAGATCTGGAGCAGCCTCCTCAGGAACTTGCCTGGATTCTCATTTCCCAAGCAGAGTCCACGTGTCACATCTGTAAAGCAGGATTGGTACTACCAGGGATTTGTACAGCTTGTACTTGGTAGTGAATCTTGTGGCTATGTCAGATCTATCTAGTCTAGCCATTACAGCTGTTGCTGTTGATCCTGATGTGGATATCTGGGGTAGAGCTGCCGTCCTTGGAGAGAGTGTCTCCCAAGTATTTGAAGCTGCTGACCTCTTCGAGCTGTACCTGATTCTTGTAGATCTCTGCTTTGCCACTGCTGTTGATCGTATTTTTTGTTCTTTTCAGTGCTGGTCTCCATTCCATATGCATTTGAACTGTCTTTCAGTCCGTTGGTGAGGTCTTGAAGTTCTTTGTTAGTGCCTGCTAACAGGTCTTGTCATCTGCAAAGCATAGGTTGCAGATTGGTCTTCCACCAGTGGAAATGGAAGTATGATGGTCGTGGAGAGCTTCAAGTGTGATGTTCTCCACGAAGATATTAAACAGCATGTATAGGGGGCATCCTTGACATACGCCTACAGTGGCGTGATAGTAAGCTCCTTTTTGGTTGTTCAGCAGTACTCTACTGGTTGAGCTATTGTACAGCACCTTGATGACCTGAACAAGGCTTTCAGTGTTGAATGCTCACATCACATGCCATAACCCTAACCCTGACCCTGTCAAATGCCTCTTTAAAGTCAATGAAGTTGGTAAAGGTACCGCTGATGCTGAAGATGCTTCTCTATAATGATGTGACAGTTGAAGATCTGCTCAACTGTGCATCTACTTGGTCTGAGTCCAGTCTCTTCTTCTGCCAGCAGCTCTTCTGTGGTTCTGTATGACCTTCAGCATGACTGCTTAGGTGGCTGAAAAGGCTTGTAGTTGTGTAGTTCTGGCACTCCTTGCTGTTTCCTTTTTTTGGGGGGAGGGGTATGATTAACGACTGCGTCCATTCTTTGGACCATTCCTTGTGTTCCCAGACTCTGTGGCACAAGACAGCCAGGGCTTTTGTATTTTCTTCTCCACCCTGCTTGAGCAGCTCAGCTGGCACATGATCAACGCCTGGCGACTTTCCTTCCTTCAGAATGTGTACAGCTCTTTTGACTTCTTCCTGTAGGACTGGTAGGTCTGCAGGTTCACTGTTTCTAGTCTGTTGTTTAGGAGGATGTTGGTGTTAGTCTTCAGATGGAAGTTGTACAGGTCCTTTCACTATTCAGTACATTGATCGATTACATTGCTTTTTGTGAGAAGGTGGCCATTGCTG
Source organism: Pomacea canaliculata (assembly GCF_003073045.1). Classification (NCBI taxonomy): domain Eukaryota; kingdom Metazoa; phylum Mollusca; class Gastropoda; order Architaenioglossa; family Ampullariidae; genus Pomacea; species Pomacea canaliculata. Next base: position 177,762 of record NC_037595.1, on the reverse strand, counting down.
TCTTCGATGACTGGGGTCTTGTGCTGATCTTAGTGAGGGTCTTAAGAAGTTGGTAGGTCCTCTTGCTGTCACCTCATGTCATTCCATCCTCTAGATCCTGGCATTGGCTTTTAATCCAGTACTCCATCGCCTTCATCCCTTTCTTGATGGCACAGTTTACTTCTTTGTAAAATCAAAGCAAATTCAGGGTGTGCAAGAGCTGCATTGCTTTCATCTTCAAGTTTGTTAGAACAAGCTCATGGTCACTACCTGGGTACACAAGTTCCACAATGGTTATTGCCTTATTCCTGTCCATAGTATAGATAGTATAGATGTATTTTTCCCCTCAGGAAAGTGTCTGATACAGCAAGATCAGGACTTGCACAAGGAAAAGACTGCACCAAGAAGTTTTTGGTGAAAACTATGAAAATTTCAGCTTGAGAAGAAAACATGAAAGCTTTTGTTGCTTAGCAGAATGACCCCCAAGTTAATGTTCACTACCAAAAAGACCCACCATTTTAAACACCTACAATGGAACATACAGCAAAGGCAGAACAGTTCAGAAACTTTAGCCTGATGCCCTCTTTGCAGGTGTCTGCATCCTTATAGGCTATGCAGATTGCAGTTTGGCATGCAATGCCCTACCACAAACTTTCTGGAGCTGTACAACTGTTTGGACTCACCATCAGTCTTGGAAGAAAACAAAGTTCTCCAACACACCTGATCCCCTTGCTGCCATTTATGGCACCATTCTCAAAGTAGTGCCAGACTTTAAATATTTGACAATGACCAAGTAAAATTCATTGGATAAAGCAGTGCCAGACTTGAATTACTTGGGCAATATTCAAATAGGGTTCATTGGACAAAGAAATAAATGTTCAAATCTTCAAGGTAACCAGGCAGTCAGCAGTCTGAGCATCAAAGTGCTCAAGCAACATAACATCAAGGTGTCTAGGATAATACTAGTTTACACACCCGCTGTTCTATCACCTCTGCTTTCTTCTGTAAAATATGGACTTAACAGACCCCACATCATACAGTTTCAAGCATTTAATATTTTGCTGTCTCCACAAAATCATGAACATTCAATGACAAGTCAGTGTCCAACTTCAGAGTCCTTCAGAGAGCTCATGGGCCCAGGATTGAAAAAGCCCTTATGATATCCAAAATAAGCTGGTTTAGTTTGGGTAGTACCAGAATCCTTTCTCCTACTATATGGTCAGCTTTCAGAAAGGACAATAAAATAGGTTGCCCAAAGAAGAGATACAAGGATTCTGTTAAAGCATATCTGCAAAATAGCTTCGCCTTATTCAATAACTTTGAGAGCACAACTGGTGACTTAGAAGGGTGAACATTACTGTGTGGAATTCTTGCTCCAAGGTCAAGGAGCACAAGGTAGTCAATACACTGGGCAATAACACCTCATCTGATGACTTCTAGTTTCACCTACCCTGTATGTGGTGGAATCTGCTCATCCATAATTAGTCTCTCAGTCATCACAAAACTCACACAAGGACCAACAGAAGAAATGCATAATTCATCATTAGCCATGTTTGTATTAATGGACTACCAATAATAATAATTTTCTCTCCACCTTTTTATGTGAAAAGAACATGTTCTTTGAACAGATGATGGATCCTATCCCATTAACTAAATCCTTTCATGCTACACAGATAGTGAATTCTATTCATAATGAGCATGTTCATCTGTCAGCTTATTGTTGCTTGGGTCAAAAGATAATGTGTTGATCCGGTAATATTTCTATCTGTGAAATGTGAAAATTGCACCAGAAATTGTGAGTTGAGTTTTAGTACTAACATCATTACTTTCAGAGGCAGAACATTTTAGTGGCTTGTTGAAGATTTGCCATGGTTAGGCAGTAGTACCCATCCATACTTATAGCATTTACCATCTTGAGTGGCTTCTTAACTGGGGTCAAAATGAGCTCTTTGTTTTTGAGACCAACTCTCATCAATATTATTGACTTTTTATTGTTGTAAAGTACTTTGAGACCAACTCTATTTGTTATATTATGTCTTGTTATTGTAAAGTATTTTCAGCCTACCTTTGATGATAGAGGTATTGGGATCCATTCATATAATGATGCTTTTCAGATTGGCTAGCAGATGGAAATCATTGCAGAGTGACCGCAGTTCCTTGCAAGAGTTCCAAGCAGCAGTGGATGATTTTCTTGGACGTCTTGTTGCCATTGAAACTAGTCTTCAACGACTAGCTGAGGAGACAGAGAAAACAGATGTCGTGGAGAAGCGAGAGCTGGCCCAAGAGTACCTGGAGCAGTTCAGGGTGAGTAGTTATCATCAACCTGCATCTTGCTTATCTGTTCACATTTCTGCCAGTATTTACAATGTTGATATCACTATCACACTTGTGGTGTTAGATGTAATCATGACGGACACTTTCTTTTGGCCTTGTAATCCTGCTGTGTTGTCTAAGCACAGTTAATTAGATGTGTATACATGCCTGAAACAGTGTGCATACACATATACATGCACATAAATGCTTATTCTCTAATTAACACAGTACATACATACACATGCATGCTTAGTGAATCATTAGCATATACATGCATGCGTACTCTCCTAACAGCTATAATTTGGTATATGTGGTTTACACCCACCTATTGCTACAGTTCGACTTTTCAAACTCCTATTAATGTGGGGAAAAAACCTAAAATTGTCTTGATAAGAACAGACAGTACAAGACTTGTACAAGTAATTATTGACAAGAATAGTCAGTAGTAGGGTTGTGCAACTTATTTATTAAAAGCTCATCAAGAGCAGTCAGTACTAAGGTCATACTACTATAATGTATAAGTATAAGGGCTGTACAACTAGAATGATTTATTAAAGGCTCACATTAAGATATTTTAATAGTAGGGTTGTGTAACTATATGTAAAATGGAGTTGTACAACTATGAGTAATGTATAAGTACTAGGGCTATACAACTAATAATTATAAGTAATGATGTGATGTGTATATGAGTGATGTGTAAGTACTTGGCAATACAACTGGATGTAATGTACAAGTACTAAGTTGTACAACTATAAGTTATGAAAGTAATGATAAAGGTTGAGCAATCAATACTAGGGTTGTACAACCATAAGTAACATATGAGTATGAGGTCCATACAGATATAAGTAATGTACAAGTACTAGGATGGTAAAACAAACAATGATTATTTACTAAAGTCTCAGCAAGTGCAGGCAGTATAACTGTCATATATCGTGCGCATGTAGTCAGTAGTGTTTCCAAAGGACGCACTCAGTGAGGTTACAGTGGCGTAGGGTTGTACAACTATAAGTAAAATACAAGTACACGGCCCATACAGATATAACGGTATATATAACTGGGTGACCTGTCCTATGTCGTGCGCATGTAGTCAGTAGTGTTTCCAAAGGACGCACTCAGTGAGGTTACAGTGGCGTAGGAACCAAAGGGGCAAGGGGGGCAGCCACCCTCCCAAGCAAGATGCTGAAGAGGATAGAGTTTGAGCCGAGCAGTTTGCTAAGTCTGGAAGCTGATGACATGGGGTGGCACACGAGACTAAGGTGGCGCCGCCACACTCTGTGTCATGGCTGCCAGAGAAGTCAGGCGGCAGCACCACAGACGGCGTTACACAAGTATCCTGCGGCCACCATGCGTCTGCACCACACTGCAGCAGCGGCTCTTGCTGCCAGCATTTGTTTGCGTGTTGCTACGGCACCAAGGGCTGGAGGAGGAGGGTGTGTGTAGGGGGGTGGGAGGCTGCACAATGAAGGGCACCGCGCGCCCGGCGGTTGTTAGCGCGCCGTATGACGTCATGGCGCGTGCAGGCGGCCAAGTGCTGTTACTTGCATGCACGGGATGCTGGATGCTCTTGTGTGGGGTGGGTTGAGGATCTCGGCGTCCCAATTTGTGTTTTTGATTTCATCCTCCAGTGGCAAAAGTGCATAAGTGCACGTTTACTGCAAGCGGGGGCAAAGGGGGGGAAGGGAGCGCGACAAGCGGGTGCAACGTGCGGCCAGCTGCAGACGGATGCTCAAGGCCGTGAGACGCAGGAGAGGTCACGGGGTCAGGTGGACGTACCTTTTGCCTTCATCGACCGGCATGACGATGACACAAGCGCCAGCCTGGATGATGTTACGCTCCGACCGTGCACGACAGCTGACGAGTGGCTGAGTTTGCGATTTGCAACCATGCGCGACAGAAAGGTGGGTTGCCGCTTGAGCGCCTCTCTCGTCCTTCACTCTTTGGTGGCGTCCACATCCGGTGATTTGACACAAGTGTTGATGCAGAAGATGGGACTGTCCTTAGCGGAAATGGCTCACTACACCAGGACAAATAGCCAAACACTGATATCGGCAGCAAAAATCTGACGTTCAACTCACTTCCATTCTCTTTCCATGACTATCACTCGGTTAATGTATTTCTCTCTCACTTAGATCGATTCACATGAAGCCTCTTCTATAGACAACAGTTGTCATTTGATGTCAGGTCATCAAACTGGGGGTATTGCTGTGATGTGATGTGACATCAAGTCCACAAATGAAAGGCATGGCAACACAGTACAGGCGATATTTTATGATGACATGATTTTGTCAGTGTCAAGTCTTGTAGAAGTGGCCCTGGTATTTGCTGGAATATTTTTGGCAAGCGCGCAGGTGAAAGAGAGGGATGATTGGAGTCCCAGCAAGAATGCCTATGGTGACTGGTTTATCAGTGCTGGGCAGAGGGGCACATTGTTACACAGCTTTTGTCACAGCCCAAAGTGTCAAGTGTTGTGAATCTGACCTCATACTTAGGTAACGACATTCTGAATAGTTACTTGGTCATTTGATACAGAGGCAATAACTAATTCAATATCAGAGTATGCAATATATGTTAGGTCTTCATTTGTACTACTACCTACTTGCTGCATTTCTTCAGTGCTACATATTAGTACCATGCTATATATCTACCTTACCATACAAGTATACAGCAACTTTCATACAACCCATAGAGCTGCATGCTTGCAACTTTCACACAACTCACAGAGCTTCAAGCTTACGTGCAGGAATGCTTCATTCCTAAAGGCTGCATTTGTTACCTTAGCTATATGGCCATAGCTTTGATCAGTGAAGCTGCAGTTGTCCCTTGTCCCCTCAGCATATGATGTGAGAAAGCTAAAACTATCCTTATCTAGAGCTACAGAATTAAGAAAATTATAGTTACATTTGTTTTCAGCAGCTCATGAGAGGAGCAAAATAAATCTACAAGTGACTGTAAAGTTATGTGAACCAACTGTACAGTGACATGTGAGAAAGATCAAGCTGCAGCTCTCTTTAAACTTAAGCAAGGAGTTAGCCTAGTCTTTGTAGGGGCCATGAATTGCATGTGGAAGGCAGAACTTGATTCTCTTCTTCTGCCCTCTTTATCTTGCCTAATAAATCAGAGTCCTTTTCATTTGGGTGGGATAAGAGTTTCAGCCATAGGAATGAGCTGTTCATGAGCTAGGGACCCTCTGCTCCTGACATTAATCAGGCATCTTCCCACAGCTCACTATACCACTGCACTTGTAGTTGAGGGCATTTACATTTGACTATTTATAGTACCATTGCATTTGTAATTTTGATACATACCTGGCTGTCAACAGATTTTGTTGAAATATGCCCTTTTTTTGTCATGGGGCACCTAGAATGTCATGACATGTAGATGTGTCCTGGAGGGCCTTTGTTGGTAATCTACATTTGTCATGGTGTTTCAAGGTACATGTGGTATGCATGGTGTGCTGATAATACTTGGTGCACCATGGTGTTTCCTCTTGACCATGCTACGGTATACCTTTGTGTACCCATGAATGAGACATTCAACAACAAGAATGAAAAGCAAATAAAATACCTGCTGTTATTAGTGTTAGGTTGTCTGCCTTTGGAGATAACACGATACAAGAGACTTGGGTTTTGTAACATCAGCACTGTTATGAGCGCATTCCAAATGTCCTGTACAGAATCATGACTAGTGAATGTGGTTTTCATTTGGAGTACTCGGTGGACTGTAGACTGAGTTATTGTTTAGAGGATGCACTGAACTGTCCTGGGGAATGTTGTCTGGGATGCACTTTGAAACATCCCATGGATGGTAAAGTCCTTTGTAAAGCACATTATGGAATGAACGAGAGGCTTGATGACCAAGTGGATTGTGTTGATGTACATAAGGATGGGGACCACCATCACCTCCACCACTGCCTGTCCGTGGTGGGACCTAGCAACTTCCAGCAACTGAATGTCAAGGCCGCCATGGCAGCAGCACACCATCGAGCATATATCCAGGTATTCATTGCCTCTTTCTTGGTATCCTTCAGTCTACCTTTTCTTGTCCCATGGCTATTGGTATAAATGAACCACACAATTGAGCATATATTCACATATTAACTACCTCTTTGTTGGTGACATTCTGTATGCTTTTGTGCATACTTCCAGCACATCATCTAATCAAGCATACGTCCAGCTTAGGACGTATTTGCAGATGCTCATGTCCAGATGACTGTACTGCATGTGGACATTTTTTTCTTATTTTCCCACCCGTTCATTTCTTCATTTTCTAGTCCTGCCCATTTCCTCCTTACTGGCACTATCCTGGCAGGTATGTATATGTGGATACGCATACTTACTAGCACCATTCACACGGGTATGGTTTACTACAACCATCCACGCTGGTATTTGTATGTGGATAATAAGTTTACTCACTGCCCATGAGTGTGGAAATTAGGGTTAGGGTAAGAAAGACTAAAGGAGAGGAATGATAACTAATAACCTGTTAACCTGAGCCCTAACTACACTTTTAAAGCAAGTAATCATAGTCTGTCTTTATAGACAACTATGACATACAGAATAATTTGCTCATGCAAAAATACCGAGCTAGTGTATGAACTTAATGAGCATTTATGTTTAAACACTATTTCCTGACATGTATCATATTCCTTATAAATGTGTGTGTGTGTGAATGTATGGGTATGTTCATATGTGTGCATGTGTGTGAAAACATGTGCATTGGCATCTGTGTACGTTTATATGTGGGTGTAGGGGGAGCTGTGTGTCTATATGCACCCTGATTGTTGTAATGTCTTAAAAAACTAAATTAGATGGTATTTTATAATAAGTTTTTTGAGTGTTGTCATTTTAAACCATTTGACAAACATGGACTTTTTGTGGGTTTGGTATGTCAAGGGTTAAAATTGTACTTGCTTATGAAGCAGTTTGAGAGGCATGCACCCAGGCCTTCTATCGCTTTCAGTTAACTGGTACTAAAGATGATACATGTTCTATAGGTTATTTTTGATCATAAACTTAAACAGTCTTTTGCCTTATTATCATAATTATGTCAGTGCATGTGACTGGCTTTTCTTTGAGATTTGATTTACAGTTGATTTTTTATTTTTTATTTTTACAGGACTTACAAGCAGAAGTAGATGCACAGCAGAGCATGTATGATTCTCTTGCATCAACTGGAAGTCAGTTATTCAGAATGATGGGTGTATCAGAAACCCAGGTGCTGCAAGATCGACTTGAAGAGATGAACCAGCGCTGGCTCTCTCTTCTGACCAAATCAATGGACATCAGGTATGTGTGATTAGATTGAGGGGATATTAAGGTAAATTTGTCTGAACAAGAAAGGTATATTTTACAGTGCATCCCTGTAACCTGATGCAGTCGGACATCAAACACTCGACACTTTTTCTTTTCTTCCAATGTTCCAAACAGAATTGGATTAAGACAATACGGCTGACAGCAAACAGCAAAAACTAAAAGCAGAAAAGCCCCAAATGTCCTCTAAAAAGCATAACACACTAATTACAGCCTCTGACCCACCTAATGAGGACTTTCTCCAAGATCTGGTCTTAGTTTTAAGATTCATTTCAGATTTATTTGCATGTTCTGTGTTTTCTGCTTCTGTTCAGGTTTTGAAGTGCACCAAATGAAACAGGTTTTGTTCACCCAAGAAATAATGTTAATTACATTCATTAAAGAGCACTTATATAGCACATTTCCAAAGGGTAATGAGCTCAGTGTGCTTCATGAAAAAGAATAGCAGAAAAATATTAAATGGGAGAATTAACTAATGAATTCAACCATGATAAAATGTACACTTACTAGCATTTGTGCTATCACAAAGATATGTAAATTCAATAGAGGTTTATTTAGTACCAGTGCAGTCTAACCTTTGATCCCAAATATGAGTGTCAGGCACTTTACAGAAAGCCTGTACAAACTTATTGTGCCAATGTCCAGCACTTTCAGTAGCCCAGATAGCCTGTATGAACAAGCATCCAGCTCTTTGCAGCGTCCAGACCAGTAGCACAGCTTAATGAATATGAAGTTCTACATCACGGAGAGAGGGGAGTGATTTTGAGCAGGACTAGAACACCTTGTGGCAAAAGGACATTTCTCCATTGCTTAAAAGTGCTCAGAACCACTTGCCTTGCATCAGACAAATCTGTAGCTAAGCTCAGGAATACTGCTTAGCCAAGCAAGACCCTTAGAGCAAGCAAGGTTCTGTGGGCAGGGAAGAAGTGGGATGACAAGCAGGACCTGTCACTTGTGACAGCCCACATGACAGAACTGAGTTGAAACCTCAACTGCTTTAAGGGCATCTGCCTTGCTGTGTGCTGCTGCTTGGGCAACCAGCTCAGCTCACTAGGGTTTTTGCTACAATATTGTTATAAATAATATACAATATTTTTGTAAATGTGAATATCTGTATAAAGACAGTTGAATGATAAATTATTGCTTGTGCCATAAAATAAACATTTTAGATATTCTGTACCTTGCAAGTGCATCTGTGTATGAAAATGTTGAAAACAAAGAAGAAAATAGGAGTGTCTTAATAGTAAAATATATGCTATTGATAAGGATTACTATTATTATAAATGAAAAAACTCTATTAAGTGCATATGTTGAGTTAGAGAATACTAACTCTGGGTCAAACATTAAATTGAGCACATGGTACAGTTGTGTAATGTTATTTTCTTGGGATGCACATCATACTGTTTTGTAACTTTCAGGGGGCGCTTGGAATCTAGCACAGAACAGTGGCAGCACTTGTTACGCACATTGCAGGGTCTGTTGTCTTGGGCCAATCAGAAACAGGTGGAGCTGCAACAGCAGCAGCCTGTTGGTGGTGACCTAGCCAGCATCACACGTCAAAGCCATGACAGTAGGGTAAGCACTTTCTTTTGATTTGTTGATGATTTTCTTGAAATTCATATATTCATGTATCAACATGACACTTTATGTAATATGAATTAACATTGGGAATAGCTTATCACTGAGAGGTCCTCCCAAATGCTATACCTAATCTGCAGCATGTTTGCTGTCTGCTTATTTTGTACCCAAAATTGATGATGTTACCATGGTCTTACAATTTGCCACTGCCTTGCAGACTTTCTACTCTTACATTGCTGGTCACTCAAAGCGAATTCTGGTTGGTGTTACCTCTTCTTAGTATCAGGAATAGTGCACTAGCATGACGTAGTACACTGCTAGCATGGTAATACACCATTACTGGTGCTCGTTGATCGCAGGAACGAATCATGTACTTTGCTAGCAGATAATCAATGGATGGGTTTGGGAGGCTGAAATTTACAGGTTAGGTTTTTATCTTCTATATATGCTATCTGCAAAAAAATGCAAACCATTCAGGTTGGTCTTTAAGTTTTGTAATATCTTGATAGTTTTTGGTTTGGGGTTTTGGTTTGTTGGTGGCCTTTTGGGCCACAACACTCCTTTTGACATTTTACCCACTCTTTTACATTATTCTTTCTTCTTGTGTTCGCTTTTATTAAGACAACCTGGGTTCAGCTCATGTCTCAGGCACACTGTTATTTCTCTGCATATCACATCCCTTCCAATTTTTAATAAATTTGACAGTCTGTTATGTGATATAGCCTTTTTTCCTGCCAGGGAATTCAAAATCATTTCATCACTAACCAGCCATCATCAGCTGCTAACAATCATGCTCAGTGCTTGCCAATGTCATTACAGCATTTACAAGGCCAGGTGAACTTAAAGCAACCCATGGTCGAGCAGTGCTTGCTGGCTGGTCGTTCCTACCTGAAAGAGGAAGGCTTTGATCGCCGCCTGTCCACAGACAGTGGTGACATCAGCAATCTAGGTCCGTGATGGTGTTGTCATAATGTGCAGTATTATACCAAAATGTTCATATTTTGGCATACCATAAATGTCTTGGGTGTTGGTAATGTGTAGTGGTTGACATGTCAAAGATCCTTGTCATTGGCACGTTGAGCACAAGTGAAAGATCCCCATATTTTTTTGACAGCAGTGTGCAATGGTGGCCTAATGACCTGGCATGTGCTCAGGCACACATGCTTGTGTCAGTTTCTTTGGGTTGCTGTCATTGCTGCTAGAAGCCACTCTTATAGTGATATTTGTAAAATCCTAGGCAGTACAGAAAGCAGATAAACTATAGAAGAATCTTGAGCCTTAATAAACGATCATTACACAGAGTGATCGCCATATACAGAATGTGTAAGTGCTCCCTTGGGTGATTTTTTATCATAACAAGTAATATGTTCCCATTAACTTCACCTTTTCTGTCAGTCATAGTCTTTTATTAATCTTTGAGAGCCTCAGCCTTCAGTTACTGTTTTTTTTTTTTTTACAGATGAGGGGATAAGTGCAAATGCCACCTCAGAAAAAGATACTCAATATCTTATGACCAAAATTGGCAAGTATGTCCGACTTCTACATAGGAAGTGGAGTGAGTTGACTTCTGCCTGTCAGCTGTGGCAGAATAAGCTGGATGAGATTCTTGAAGTAAGTAAATAAGATTCAAACTTCTTTGAGAGCAGTAATTTTAAAACAACCTTTACTGGTTGCAACAGTGCTTATTTTTCGTAACTTTCTTCTGATGAAAGGAGACAACTGAAGAGTCAGGAAATTTGCAAAAATGGATGTCAAAAGATGATTTTAAAAAATTTTTCTGCTATCAACAAAAATGGATGATAAAAGATTACTTTAAAAATTGTTCTTGTACAAAAGTTGTTTACTTTTTTTTCTTGCACTATCAACAACATCAAAACAAGATTTAAGATACTTGTGCAGGACATGCAAAATTCATATTTTACTTGCCTTCTTATTATCTTTTAAACTTTTTTGTTGTGAAAGTCTGTTTTATAGTGGGCATATACATATGAGGCTATTTTTTTCCAAGCAGTTTCAAAAGGTGCCTTGCAATGATGCCACTGTCTAAAAAAATATAATAAAGCAGTTAAGTGTCTAGAAAAATCAGTTTCCTCAAAACTACTGTCAGAAGCAAAATTTTAAGAATATTTCCAAGAGAAAGACTTGTAACGAGCCATTTGGATTTTCAGAAAATGACACTGTTTCATGAAGCCATGGAAGATCTTGAACAACATCTGACTGAAGCTGAAAGAGAAAAAGGAGCTTGGCAGGGAGTGGGTGATATCCTTATCAAGGAACTGCCAGCAGAGATTGAAGCCACCAAGGTATAGTCATCACAGAGCTGTTGCTCTTTTAAACCTGTGTGTAAGACATTCCAAGACTGAATTATGAGGAGTTGAAAAAGTTTGATCAGTTATAATTAAAAACAATGATTTTTTTTTTCAACCGTTAGCCTTTTCACTTCCACAGTTGACAGTTGTTGCCTTCCCAGTCTAGTACCAGAGTTGATGCATGTCAACTTGCAGCTAGACTACCACAGTCAGTGCTCATTGATTTGCACACTGGCGTAAATCATGGACTTTTTGCTCGTTTGTGTGGAAGAAGACAAAGCTAAAGCTAATGGCTCATCACATGACTTGTTTGTGTGTTAGTGCATGCTCTGCAGCAGACACTTTCGTGTGTTTTGCATACTTTTTGAGGCATTTGTGACGTATCTCCCAACTGACAAATATATGAGCAGACATATGTGACAGTATGGTGGCAGAGTTTATACAAAGTTTACAAAGTTATTTTAAAATTAGGGAAGAATTCTAACAGCAATGTCAACATGGACTGGGAATATGACCAAAGTGATAGTGTCACACATATTACTACCTCCTCTCACCGCAGGGAACAGCCTGGGTGGTACATTTTCTTAGACATGAATGTTGATATCATGATGCAAATATAAATAAAAATTTTGGCTACTTGTATCTCTATTGTCAATGCTAACAGCAAAGAGCATGTGTGTGTATCTGACAAGTAAAGTGTAGAAGCTGCAAGCTGCCAATGACAACTGCCTGAGTGCAGACTGAGTGATGTCCTTCACTGCATTACAACCAATATGTCTTTTGAACAACTTCTCAGTTTTAAAGCTGCCTTTTGATCTTTATTTGACAATAATTATGTTAACTTCTTATACTCACTGTTTGACGTTCCTGTCAAATTAGATTTTAATTTTTTTTAAAGTTTTGTTTGTAAAGTACTTTAAAAGATCTAACATAATTTAATTACAAATCTGTGACACTGTTTTACATTATAATAATTAGTGACCAGAAAAGCTGAATAAAATCAATGGACAGAGAACAATTTTAAAATTGGTGAAGGTATAGCAAATTAATAAAGGTGACTCTATTCTAGGGGTGGGCAAAGTTTTGCTTTTGTTGGCTGGTCTCAATATTCTAAGCTATGCAGCTGGCCAGTAAAGTACCAAAAACCCAGACCAGGTTACTATACAACAAATCTAGTTATAACAGAATGGACAGAAAAGTAGTACATAAGCCTGGTCCAAAGACGACTTCGGGCTGTACTTTGCCCGCCCCTGCTCTAACCCTACAAGGAACAGCCGGAAAGGCCTACTGTGGAAAAGCCTGATAGTGAAAGGGTTACATTCTTTTTCAGGCTCTAAACTTTTGGTCAGCAACTTCAGTCAATGCTTGTTGATGCTATTATTTCAGAAAAGTTTCCCACATAATGTCTTTTGCAAGATCTAGGTCTGTAGAATAAAAGGGTGGCTTAGAATTAATTTCACTGCTACTGTTTATCTTTTCACAGTACATTTCTTTTTCTTGATATCTGGTATCAATATCTGGCCTTTCTTTAGGTTTGTTTTGTTTTATGCTTTTTTGTTTGTTTGTTTGTTTGTTTCTGGTGGGGTTTCTTGGTTGTTTTGGAATAATGAGAGTTGTGTCCCTTTGCCTAACAGGCTGAGGTGATCGGCTCACCTTAATTTTGTTTATGTTTTGTAGTCATGCTTTGATTTGGATAAAAGTGTTGGAGTTTCATGTTTACATGTGCTTCTGCTGCATTTTCTTCCTCTTGTGGTTTGCAACAGGACTATATAATGTTATTTTGAAGTGCAAACTGTTTGGATCTATATTGGCTGGATTCCACTCGGCCGTGCATCACTCTTTTCAGAGGCGACCATGAGCTGAATTGAATAAACTGAAGTGATAATCACCCTCTTGCAGTTTTATATCACAGCATTTGTTCATATTCTTAAGATTACTCAGTATCTTCCCAGTACTCTCCTGATGTCACTAACCTTATTCTCTGGGGTCGTTACCATTAGATCTACATGCACTGATCACCCTTTACTACAGGAATGCAGCGAGTCTTTATATTATACTTCATTCTGCATCTTTGTTACTATTCTGTGATGTTCTACATCTTTGTTACTTTTTTGTTAACTTGTTCTATAGTTTGTTATTATTTTGTGATCTTGTTAAGTGTGATGAGTCTGCCTTTGGCTGAGATATTGGCTTCATAAATTCTCACTTCTTCTTATGATTATTTTTAGACTTGTCACTGTTTCATGCCCAGTTCTTGGAAGGAGGCATGTGGCCCTGTGCAATGTTTTTAGAGATCTTTTTATATTATCCTGCAAGGTGGCCAGTTGGGTCAACATTTCACACCTGTGGTCTTTGATAATACATTTTCATAATGACTTTTGTTGACAGTAGCTTACTATCTTCACTGAGATTTTTATCATTGTTCAATTTTTTGTTACTTTCATTGACAATCTCTATGCTCATAGCTTTGTCAACAAGTTCATTTCTGTTTCAGAACTTTCAGCAGAAGTATGCCCCACTTCAAGGAGAAATTGACAGTGTCAATGACCAGGCCAATGACTTGCAATCTGCTGATGTTATTCTTTCCCATGTTAATGTTCGTCGCCTGGAAGATTTCAACACTCGGTAATTGCAGTTCTTGTGGCTTGGTATTTTGTTTCCTCTTTTACTTGCTACTCCATGGGTTGGTTTCTGTGCTGTTATCACCATCTTTTTTAAAAATAAAGGTATTGAAGAATTTAGTTAAATATTTTCCAGTCTTCACATTGAGGGATGCATCTCCAAACAAAAAAAAATAGTTTGCCTAATAAAATAAATTCTATTCCTTTTTCAGTAACAGTAGTTGTATATTAATCATTACATATTATGCACACCTGCTTACACATCTTACACTTGAAAGATTGTTAAAAGGAGTGCATAATTTTAAACTCTGTGCTGTGAATGTCTTAAATTTTAGAGGTATTGAAATACCTGTACTCGATAACATCTGCCCTGGAAAACGATGGCACATTTTATCACTTCCAAGCAAAATACTATAATCTTATAAAAACCAGACCGTGGAGTTGTGTCTGTCTGTACTCCATAAAATCAACACCATTTGTCCAAACCTAAGGATATTGTGCAGGAATACTCATTTCAAACTACTAGATGTTGTGGACTTTGGCTCATACATATAGTTTGACAGTATCTTTATGTTACTAGTGGTTCCAAAGCTGCATTTAGGTTGTAATTCTGCAGTAGCACATCCAGCAATTTACAGTGTGACCTTCCTTGTAAATGTTTGCAGGAAAAAAAGAGAAATTTGGTGATGATAAAACTGTAAAACAAATTTTTAAATCTTTGAGTTACAGATTTTTTTTTGTTAATGTTACCTGCTATAAACAATGCTCTGCAGATATGGTGCACAGTTGCAATACACATCCTTTTTCAAATAGGTACTTGAGTAGCTTTTCCAGCCAAGGCTTCAGAACTGCTGAAAACAGATTCTCCTTAGTTTTTTCCCCCTTATCTTCTTTAAATTGAGTAGTACCTGTACCTGAATGTCAGAATTAATTAGTTTTTTAAAGAGTGTGCATGCGTGTGTGTGTGTGTGTGAAAATCTATAAACAGGTGGAAAGCTCTACAGATTTCAATTGAAGATCGCCTCAAACAGCTCCAAGATGCTCTCCGTGCCTTTGGTCCCCATTCGCAACACTTTCTTGCAGGTGAGTTTATGGAAAGCTTATGTTGATGCCAGTTGGAACAGTTCTAGTCTTATACACTAGTCTACTCGTGGACAGGATTCCGTCTGTGCTTGAATAGCAAGAACATGCATAATCAAATCTGAATACTGGATAGTGTCTGAGGTTAAGCTATCTTCTTTAATCGACAGTGTCATGTAGATATTTTTTATACGTCCATATGATAACTGATGACATTGCTACCTGTTTGTAGTAGAGAATCCCTGCAAGTAATAGAGGGATTAGTAAATCTTACCAAGCAACCTCCTCATCATTTACAAATACATCTCCTTAATCCTTTTTAGGATATTATTGTCTCTGCCAATGGTAACATTACAACATTACACAAAACACCAACATAGGCTAAAAAGAATATAAAATGTCTACATTCAATGCTCGTTCTTGATTTGTAATAATCTATGCTGGCATTTAAGGTCACTCTCACAAGTATTGAAGTAACTTCACAAAATGCCCCATTAGACTTTGTCAGAATTAATCATCATGGTCCGACAGTGCAACATGAGGGCAATACTGAAGAGTGCTTTAGGAGCAATGCTGTGTGTTGCAGCCTCTGTGGCAAGTCCTTGGGAGAGAGCGGTGGCTGGCAACAAGGTGCCTTACTTCATCAAGTGAGTGCCTCTCATTCATGTCCTTACATTTTGCTTCCCAAAACCGAGTGCCTTGAAAAGCACAGTGACTGCTTCATACACTGTAATTCCAACTGGGCATTTTCACCTCTGAAATGCAAACTAGGTTGTCACAAAAACATCGCACTGTGTGAAAATAAATGAACCAAAAAAAAAAACCTCTTTATTAAGACCTTCCTGATCACAATCCCCGCTAAGTGCCCAAATATTTTTCATGGACATATTTTGCTATATAAATGTCATCTCTGGTATGACTTCCTCCCCAACCCAACCTATGACCAACAGATTATACTCTATTACAACTTGTTCACAAAAGATGCCTGTTGAACAAGAAAATTAAGTACATTTAAATAAAGTAGACTACTTCTGGTTGGCTGCTTTCCCTATGTTATAATCATAATCACATAATCAGCAGAAATAATGTAAAGTAAGTACATTTTGAAAGAGACTGCTTGTTGTTTGGGTCACATGTCTTTTTGACCCAAACCATATTTCTTTTGTCTCAACACAAAAGTTAAATCCACCCAGACTATAAAATCGTATCAATCCCCAGGAGACAGGAGTAGCTCTTAATGTCAAATATTATTAATTACCACCATAAAACATACTATGGCCTCTCTAAAATACTCATTCAGGAACAAACGACATAATGGTGCTAATTTGACAGGAAAGGCAAACAGCCAGCATAAGGAGTTAGTAAAATTATTGGCAAATAAAAATCAAAAAGACATTTTGAAATTGAATACTTTAATCAAAAGACACATTTGTTTTAATGCATTGAAGGACATCACTCAGTCTGCACTCAGGCAGCTGTCATTGGCAGCTTGCAGCTTCTACACTTGTTAGATACACACACATGCTCTTTGCTGTCAGCACTGACAATAGAAAGAGACAAAAATAGTCACATTTATATCAGAAAACTGTTATTTATATTTGCATCATTAAATCATCATTCATGTCCAAGAAAATGTACCACCCAGGCTGTTCCCTGCGGTGAGAGGAGGTAGCATTATGTGTGACACTATCACTTTGGTCACATTCCCAGTCCATGTTGACATTGCTGTCAGCATGGCCAGAAAATTCTTCACTGCTTTGTAAACTTTGTATAAACTCTGCCACCAGTTTAGCATATTGTCAAATATGTTGTTTTTTTGTCAGTTGGGAGATACAAATACCTCAAAAAGTACGTAAAACATTCAAAAGGTTATTTATGCTTTTAAGAACATTATTTCAACATTTAAATGAACTTGGATCCATCAGTATTTGAAGTCATGGTTTGTGGAATGAAAGCAGACAGGATGATCTCCCTACTGTGACCCCAATTTTATGATGCCTTAAGAGGGAAGTTTTACTGTATGCGTGCTACTGTGTGTTGATTTTATATTTGAAAAGATGGCTGCAGTACTTTCCCATTGGCCTGACTGTGATGAGCCGTGTGTTACATTATTAATCTGAAGGAATTATCTGTATGTTTCAGTCATGTAACAGAAAAGACGCAGTGGGACCATCCTGTCTTTGCCGTGCTGTTTGATGAACTGAGTGGGTGAAGTGTTTAACTCATCAGTTCACAGTAGTCACATGTTTCGACAACATAAAAGAACATGAGGCTGACATTTTGTTCCAGTCAAGCACACTAATGATGTTATACAGCCACACAAACAAGTTGCAGGCACATACACTAGTGATGTACAAAGGTAAAGGTCGCACCATGACCTTTTTCAGGTCATTAGGGAGTGAGGGTTTAGAGACCTCACCTTTCTTGGGGCCAGTTTTACGTAAGGCTGGTGCCTATCTCCTCTCCCTTGCTGCCTTGCCTTCCCCAACCCTCTATGGAGTCAGATACCCATTCCTGCCACCTGGGTTAATAGGGGGAAGTGAGTTGCGCTACATGGGTATTGAACCTGCATGCCTCTTAATTTGGATGCCAGCGCTCTGACCACTCAGCTGTTCATTCTCCCATTAATGATGTCCAAACACATAAACAGATCACAGGAAAGTGCACTAATAATGTCATCATACATACAGATAGATCAGGGTTAGCACACTAAGGATGTTATGCAAGCACATAAATAGCCCTTGAAACTGTCCAGTACTTGTATTTTGTTCTGCTTTCAAAAAGCAACATACTTTCTACCTTCAAAGGGATGACATAGTTATTGTGACAAATAAAACAAAATCCTTCTGTTTAGGATATTACATATTTATCTTGACACCAAGTGACTGAAATGTCCGTTTCACATTTGTTTTAAAAATCTAGGAAACCGAATTTCTTATTATTGTTTCAAAGTATTTACAGTTTATAACTGTTACCAATATTGACTTCATGCAACATATGTTGTCCAGCAGATATATGAAACATCAAGCTAGCATTGTATAACATACATGCCAATGTTTGCAGGTGCCCTGAATGACATCAGATTTGCAGCATACAGAACTGGCATGAAACTCCGAATGCTGCAAAAGAAGCTTGGATGTATGTCAATCTACTGTCAAGATAAATGAGACTAGTTAATTCCTGACTGTTCATACAGTTTTAAAGATTAGCAAGTAGTGTTAAACTTCATTTATGTGTATTATGTTAAAGTGTTAAACTCATTTTTCAGAGTCTCTGTATCTCTAAGAAGAATCATAGCTAATAGAGACACTGGCATAAAATATTTCATTTTTCAGAGATCAGTAGCTTAAACAGTCCCAGTGTGCAGCCATTTGCAAATGTTTCTCAGAATAATGCTGCTAATCGCCAGCTGCTAAGTCTTTGATGGATAGGATTTGATATCTTTGAAAAAAAAAAAAGCTAGTTTCTTGGTCTAATGTTTACCTGAGAGCAGCAATAATAATAATAACAAAAATCACCCACTATCACTAGCCAGTCCTTGTAAGGCTTCTACTTCTGTCATGCTCAGAGACTTAATTGTCCATTTCTTTACACATTATATGACAGAATTAGATTGATTATTTCAAGTTCATCTTTTCCTTGTCATTTTGATAATATGCATTATGGGTGTATTTTTTTGTTACATCAGGGCTTCTGCTTACGCAAAAAATTGCGTACAGTACGCATTAAAAGTTCGGAGGACCCCTTCAATTTTCGTCAATGGGGTCCCCTTCAAATTTTGGGCGAAGAACAGGGACCCCTTAAAAATCTGAAGAAGGGGTCCCTGGGACCCCAAAGAATTTAGCCTTAGCAGAAGCCCTGTACATATTTTTAAATAAATCCGCCATCAGGCTTTTTTGATGATTTTGCCAACTTTGCAAGCAAAATTTTACATCAAGTGCAAGAGGGTTGTTTTGAAAAAGACCTAAGCAGTTTAAGTATAGTATAACAAATATATTAATTACAAAATATAATCTCTGAAAATAATAGTTTTAAACTACCATATGATCAGAAATGGTATTTTATTCAATTCATAGGTCTTTGTGCACAGAAGTGCTGTGCATCAGAATTGTTTAAATATTCAGTTATATAACTTCTGTCCAGAAGAGTTTGTACAGGTATAAATTAACTTCATCCTGCTGTCAAATCCAGCATTATCAAAGATATAACAAAGCTATCCTCATTTCATCAAAAACCTCCTATTTGGTTATCCAGCAATCCTGCACTCATTTGCAGTATTGCTGGATAACCAAATAGGAGGTTTTTTCCACAAAGCAGTTGGCATACATAAAGGGTGCCCTTCATTGCATATGGAAAACATTGTGCGAGAAACCGTTCAAGACCATTGCATCTCTTTTTCCATTTCCTTCAGTGGGAGAATGATATGCAACTTATGCAAACGACATTGATCTGATCACCAGCAGTGAATTACCAGACATTACCAACAGACTGACATTAAATGTGAGTGCATTGAAATGGAAACTACAACTGACAAGAGCAAAGCAGTGATCTACTTGCATGGAGTACAGACCTAGTTCAACAGTTTTAAGAACATTGGAGGCAGCTTTCCGAAGATGGCAGCCATTGCAGACATTGGCATCAGGATTATGGGAGCAGCAACAGCAATGGCCAATCTGGACAGGAACTGGCACAACACTGCCATCAGGTTTACTACAAAGTACATACTGTACAGTTCTCCATAGTTTTCATCAGGTTGACTACAAAGTACTAAATGTGCAGTCCTTCGTAGTTTCCATCTTGTCATGATGACGTGGATGCTGCTTGCCCATAAGGAGATAAGATACCAGGCTTTTGAGACTGAGGAGGCTGCTCAAAATTGCAAAGTGGAGCGCAGAATCGATTACTGTGTATAGAACAAGGTTTCCACCCTTGTAGGACGCCAGGAACCTCTTCTCACAACAGTCAAGCAATTCAAGGGGGTCCGATTTAACTGTATGACTGGAATGACACTTCAGGATACCTTTGAGGGAGGTTTTTTTCTTGGGTAAATAGAAAAAGAACTGGCTTGCAGATGGGACCTACTCACTTCTGGACTGTGTAGCAAGCATTGGGAACTGCTGTGTCTATGTGTTGCCCCCAGTGACCAATACCAGCATGATTGGTACCGATGAAGATAGGCCTGTGTAGTAAGTGTTATGAACTGCTGCAGCTGTTCATGTGTTCTCCCAATGACCAGTGCCAGCGGCCACTCAAGGAATAAATGAATAAATTCTGCTGAATAAATGAGTTTGATGAGAAGGCTA
The DNA here is from genome assembly GCF_003073045.1 of Pomacea canaliculata. Classification (NCBI taxonomy): domain Eukaryota; kingdom Metazoa; phylum Mollusca; class Gastropoda; order Architaenioglossa; family Ampullariidae; genus Pomacea; species Pomacea canaliculata. The sequence goes on along the minus strand of NC_037595.1, from coordinate 157,270 downwards.
TTGTGGAGCAACAGATGTTATATACAGTCATGCACTACTGAATTCTTTTTATAAACTGTGCAGATATTATCAACACAGCTTATGAAAATCATCTGCTCTTATAGCTCTTAAGACATCTCGCCCTGGCTAGAGGAGGCCATTAATATATTTTTGGATGACACCAATGCTGCAGTTATCTAATTACCTGTTTTTTTTATCTACTTTTGATTTATATAAAACATTATTTAGCTAATACTAGTGAACTCCTGTCCTTTATTTTACTCAAGACTGTCCAGACTGCCTTTACTATGGGCAAATACCAGCTAATTCATGTCTATTATTTTATTCATGATAGTCTGAAGATTTGCAACTAACAGTATATTCATGGACTCTTGAATTTCTGTAGGTTTAGATCTGAATGTTTTGTTTATCATTGCTGTTGATATTATCATATTGTTTCTACCATTACAGCACAAAAGATGGATAATAGGTTTGTACTTTTTTTATTTTCAACAGTACACCTTGTGGATATGACAGTAGCTAGTGAGGCCTTTGAACGACATGGATTACGTGGTCAGAATGACAAGTTGATTGAGGTCACAGAAATGATAGAGTGCCTGTCTTCCATGTATGAGCAGATCGCTGCGCAACGCAGCACGTCTAGTGTGCCAGTTGATGTGCCTCTGTGTGTTGACCTTGTGCTCAACTGGATCCTCAATGTCTATGACACGTATGTTGGTTGTGTAATTTCCTTCAGGTTCTGGCTGTTGTTTGTCACTATCACAACTGCTTAATGCAGTTTCTCAATATTATACATTATTTTACTTGACGGAACAGTTATTTATATGGGCTTCTGTGTGTGAGGCCAAATATATTTTCTGATATCTTTTACAGTCACAGTGTCATTGTAATTGTGTAAACAGTTCATAATTAGTTTATCAATACACAAAACAGTTTATTTACGCACAAAACAAGACTCATCAGTTTATCAAAACAATTTATTAACATACAAACAATACTATCATCAGTTTATGAAAGCACAAAGCAAGTGTCAGTTTATTAATATACAAAATTATCATTAGTTTATAAATATGCAGAACAAGACTATCATTAGCTTATTAATGCACTAAATAAGATTATGATTTTTACAAAATTCATGTTACTGAAATAAAATTAGTCATTATCAATTTTTGTGTCGACCTGTCTTGAGGAGGCTGAAGAGTGTTTGTGGATTTTTTTTTTTTCAGTGTGCGCAGTGGGAAGGTACGTGTGCTGTCTTTCAAGGTTGGTGTGATTCTCTTATGTTCTGGGCAGCTCGAAGACAAATACAGATGTGAGTATGATATGTTTATATAAAAGACAAACATTCTTGAAAAGTTAGTATTGACAGCACTTCCTTGTAAATCTAAAAGAATTAAGTGTACCCAATGGACTTCCTAAAAAGTGTTTTATACACAAGACTGGTTATGTGATTATAATAAAATCTTGTTTGGCAATAGAAAAGCTGGAAGATTTTTGCAAGAGACAGTTTAAAAATAAAATTCTGCATAGTCAGAAGTGATAAGTCTAATTAGGTCTGTTATTTATCATCTTAGCTCAGGATTTTAATAGATTTTCATCTCAGTTTCTCCCAGCTCTGTCTTTCTGGCCTTTATAAGCAGTCTGTTCCTTTCATTTGTGATCTGTCTCTCCTTCTGACATTGATAAGTGACTGTGCATTTCCCCCCAGGTCTGTCTTTCTGGCATTTGCAAGTGTTGTTGTAGTGTTTGGTCTCACCTTAAATCTGCCTTCATTTGCAATCAAACTGCAAGTCCATCCTTCTTTCCTTTACAAGTGTCTTCTCAGTTTGCCCATCTTTCTCTCTCTGTGTCTGGCCTTTACAAGTGTCTGTGTGGTTCTTCCCACCCCCCCAGGTCCACCCTTCTCACTTTCATGAACTTTTGTCTTCTGGTATTTAGTTCTTTACATATTTTCTGATTATAGGTTTGACCTTGTGTACATAGATCTGCTTTTACCTAGCAGTGCTTGGCCATCAGGTCATCTGACCACACTATGACTCAGGAGGTTGCACTTAACAACGAATTAAAGATCTGTTTGTGTTTTTTCTAATAGCTCTCTGTTGTATCAGTTATTATTTTCTTCTTGATTCCCTGATTCCACTGACAGCATTGGCTTTTCTTTGTACCAGTTATGTTTCGACTGATTGCTGACACAAATGGCTTCGCTGACCAACGGAAATTAGGACTGCTTCTCCATGACTGCATCCAGATACCTTTGCAACTTGGTGAAGTTGCTGCATTTGGAGGAAGCAACATTGAACCAAGTGTACGAAGCTGCTTCGAGAAGGTATGTGTTACATCCTAATCCCATGCAGTCTGCAGATTTTTGTGGTGACATCCACTGCTGTACATCACAATCCCATACAGTCAGCAGGTTTTTGTGGTGATGTGCACTGTTTTTCTGCAGACATGTGCCTCATATACCACTCAAACTACTCTTGCAGTCCCATGTATTGAGCTCTTTGTTTGTGTAGATTCACACTGCAAATATTTGTTAAAAAGCTTAGTTTTGTAGTACAGTAAAACCTCTTTATTATGACCTTCTTGATCCCCTCTTAGTTACAACCCAAAAATTTTTCACGGATGTATTTCGCTATATAAACATCATCTCTGTTATGATTTCCTTCCCAACCCGACTTACAGTTTGAGCTCTATTACAACCTTTCTGCAAACACTGTATGTTGAAAAAAATCTAAATACATTTTTTAAGACTGCATATTGTAGGCTGCTTACTTTATATTGTGATTTTCTGCATAAATCACATAAAATTAGTAAATTTTGAAAGAGACTGCTTGTTCTGTGGGTCACCTTTCATTCCATCCCAAACCATAATATCACTTCAGTCCATCCAGCCTTAAATGACAAATCAATCTCCAATGACAGGAGTAACTATTAACGTCAAATGTTATCAACAAAGCCATATCTTGTTAGAACAAGTTCAGCTACCATCGTACCAAAATGGCCTCTCTACAATATGCATTGGAAGAATAAATCACACAATAGCACATAATGCAATTTTATTTAAAGTCATTAAAAAAAAGTCTTTGTCATCATTTTTTTTTTAATTTATATCAAACTTTATTGTCTCTCCGAGGAAGTCCAAGACAGAGATTTTTCTTATGCTCACAAACCCAACCACATATACAAACATAAAACGAGAATAGCAAACATAATGAGCATAACAAACATAATATGAGCACTAGACAGCATAATTGGCAGACATACCCACACAAGACATTCAACACAAACATGCATACACCTTCTAACATGAACATGTGAACTAAGAGCCCTTGTGCCTTTTATTTTGTGTGGTGATGGCTGCTGGCACCAAGTTTTTCGTGCACATGGCACTTTGTAGTGCCTGAACAAGGGCAACTGCTGAAAGTTGGGATGGAGAGGGTGTGTTTGGTCTGAGGGGATGTTATGTGCCATCTTTCAGACTGCCTGAAGATACAAGTCAGAAAGTGGCAGCTGTGGTGTACCTGTAAGCTTATTTGCCTGTTGGATGGACGAGGAGGTGACCATACCAGGTGGCGATGTTAAATGTCAGGATGCTGTCAACAGTCTCCAGCATCCCAGAGCTGACATTAAAGCTTTGGAGTTTCCTCAAAAGGTGCAGTCTTTGCTGGGCCCGTCTGTACACTGGGTGTGCATGATCGTTAAAGGAGAGCCTTCCATTTATCACTGCACCAAGGTACTTAACACTGACAGCCCTCTGTACCTGCTGTCCTTTGATTTGGATTGGTGGAGAGAGAGGGGTACTGCCATCTCTTCCACCGTATGCTCTCCCCAAGGCCATCTCCTCCCGTTTTTTCTCAACATTCAGCTGCAGGAAGCTGCAGTCAAACCAGTCCTCCAGTTCCCTCACACAAGCCGGGTACAGTGACAGGGACTGCTTGTCTTTGAGGCAAGCCACCAGGGCCATATCATCTGCATACTTAACAAGTTTGAGAATAGCATTGTTAATGATAATCTCATTTGTTTATACAGAGAACATGATAAAGGAAAGCACACATCCCTGAGGGTTGTGTGTCCTTATGTTGACCGACAGGTAAGGGAGGGGTCAGAAACATCATACATCCTGATCACAGAAAAAGTATCAGCTAGCATGTGCCGCTCAGCACCCCTCACTTTAGCTTGGAGAGTAAGATAGATGAACATGATTCCTCAGTATCATCCTGAAACACTTCAACAATATTTTAAATATTTAACTGATATTTAAAAGCACACATAATTTTCAATAAAAAAATATGTCTACTGTGTTTGGTGTTAATAAAACCCTGACAGGAATTAAAAAATGTAGGCAGCCTTTATCTTAAATAATTATTGTTTTATGCAGGTCCTGCTCCCTACTGCTTGTGGTAGGCCTACATTGGGTGCCTTGTCTGTCCAGATCTCCCCAAATCAGATTGGTTATTAATGTGATGTTCTTTCATAGGTTAAGTTTGAACTGTCATATGTGATTGCTGGACATTCAAATTCTCCAATAGCCAATCAGAATTTATGAATTAAGAATTTAAGAATCAGATAAATCGTTTTAAATTTTGGGCACTTACACTTTGTGTTGCTGTGGAAATATTCCAGGCCAAAGGTCGACCAGAGATTCAAGTAGGCCACTTTCTAGACTGGCTTTCACTGGAGCCCCAGTCTCTGGTGTGGTTGCCAGTGTTACATCGTTTAGCTGCTGCTGAAACTGCCAAGCATCAGGCAAAATGCAACGTTTGCAAAGATTTCCCTATTATTGGCTTCAGGTGAACATTTTTTACATAATTCTGTTAAACCTCTTTTATACAGTTAACTAAAGAAACAAATGATTATAGCCGAAGTAAATTGTTTATCATAATGGCAATAATATCCTGTGAGACAAGGATTTAAGCAAAGTTCAGTCAACATTCCAAACAGCGCTTTCACCTGATTAACTCCCTTGATATGTCAATTCACTGCACACTTCTGACTTCTGTAGTCAGAGTGTGTTAATGTTTGTAATGGTTATTGTGAAAACTTGACTAAAGGTGACTGTTATACAAATACAATGATTACCATAACAGCACTTGTACATACCTACTTTTGGGGGTGTTGGAGGGGAGGTTGTTGTTTTGGGAACTGTTTTTGCACAATCTTGCCAAGGTGAAACTGTAAGAGCTTGTGTGTGACAGCCTTGTTTGTGGAGCTGTTGACCATATGGATGTCACTTTTGCAGAATCATCATGGGAGACATGTAAACAAACTGCACTGCTAGGCGTAAAAATCCAGTTTAATTCAAGTATTAGAAAATATGTATTTAATATATAATATTAGCAAGTGATTTTATTGACCCTAAAACTTTTTCATATACCCCCTTATTTCTGATGCAAGCCAGATATATGTGCAATATTTGGCATGAGATCCTTTCTTCAAAGGATGACAGTTTGGAAAATATTTTATTTTTATTGCTACTCTTTCTTAGCACTGGAGTGAAGTTGGCTTTGTAACAGCAATAAGTTCTAGAGATTATTATACAGTGGTCAAAATCTAAATCAGTTCTGTGACATAAACTTACTTAACATTGTTGAATTTGAAGTTTCTTTAGCATTATATTCTTGCTTTGAGAGTTCCTCACCTGCAAGATTTTGTCCTAAATTAATTATGGTTGAAAAAGAATAGAATGGGGTGTATCAGGTGACTGATTTGAGAAGGAAACAGGTCTCTATGAGATCAGTCTATCCAGAACTGACTAAGAGATTAAATTCAAAACCATTGTACTCAGCTGTGCAATGTTCAGAAATATGTTTTCACTAGAACTTTTCTGGTCATCAAATATAGACAAAATAAGATGCCTGGAAGTTTTTTGGTTTTTTTGGTTTCTTTTTTACTGTTTTTGCACTGTATCCAAAAGTTAGTGGCTGATCTCCAAAGACTGACAATGAGGAAGGTGTTGTTTGGGGGCCATCACTGAAACACTTCATAGACATTGACAGTGAAAACACAGGGAATGAATTTCATTATTTGTTAAAAAAAAAATTATGATCAATGTGAAGATAACTTACCACTTCGATGTACACTGTATTTACCATCCTAATGCCTGTGAGTTCCATGCACTGCTATTATCAAGAAATAAAAAGAATTTTACTAAATTAGTTCAGTTTATTAGGTTATTAGAAGTGTGACAGACTAGTTGAACAGATCTAATGTGTGTTTATATTTTATTTATATAAGTAGATAAATGTGTGTAGATATAGGAATGTGCTTGCATGCATATACAAGTATGTAGGTAGTTATGCATATTTAATATTACAGAAAGAATTGTGCTTATGTGTGTTGGTACAGAACTATATTTATGATATTATATAGGTTTTAGATTGTATGTTATGTGAATAATTGAGTTTTAAATATCTCAGTTGCCTGGGAGGGTGAAAGAACAAAGTGTCTTGTTTCTATTCTTGCACTGAGATTCTTTTTAGCAGTATATTCTTTGCAGTGAGTCATTTTTATCTGCAGTGTGCAATCTTGTTTAATCACTGAATATTTTGCTCATCTATCCAATGTCATTTGGTGAAGTACATTTGTTTCCACTAAGAAATATTTATGTCTTCCTTGAGTAACTTTTTCGAAACATAAAGTAAAAAATCCACTGTCTTACTTTATGTTGCCTTTTAACTTTGATTATGTCAGGAAAATGCAACTCCTGAAACGTAGTAAACGATAAGAGTGGCGAAAGGTCCATTGACTCAAGACTGTATATGAAGAACTTTTGAGTGAAATAAGAGAATATCAGAAATCTATTAACTAGGAAATTGATAGCATTGTAAGAAATAACAAATTCTGTGTGTTAACTCATTTTCTAACAGGTATCGGTGTCTGAAATGCTTCAATTTTGACATGTGTCAGAATTGTTTTTTCTCTGGTCGACTTGTCAAGGGACATAAACTCAGCCATCCCATGCAAGAATACTGCACAACAGTAAGTCATGCCTCATGGACTCAAAGGTGGTATGATTACAGTAAAAAATGATAGGGTAACTATCGTAATGGTTATAGAAGACTGCAGTTTGAACTGGCTACAGTTAAGGGGCGAAAAATAGGGTAACTATGACATCCACTGTTATTATGGAACTGCCTCTGTGGCCATAACTACAGTGAAGGAAAAATAACAGGGTGACTGTGGCAATGGTTGTTATGGAACTACACCTTTGGTTGTGAGCTGACTTTAATTATGTTACTCATTAAGAGATCTGATGAAAATAAAATATCTTTGGGGGATGAAAATTAGTATACAGAGTAACACATTTCGGCTCTCAGCTTTGTCAAAACTAGAATAATACTTTTCAGGTTTTGGCATGGGGTTGGAGAACATGATAACTGTTTTTCTTTTTCTTTTTTGTCTCCTCACCAGTTATTTAAATTAAGGCATATTTGCCATTTGTGAAAAATCAAGCTATTAGAAATATTCTGTTAGGAGCTTTAAAATTTCTTAATTTTTCTGAAGAACAGTTATTTGCCAAAGCCAGAATTAATTGTTGTGTTGAGAAAAATCATCATAGATGAGTTTTGAGCTAGATCCTATTGTCAGTTATAGTAGTTTGATGATAGCAGACAAAGTCAACCTTTAGATGCTTCCATCTAATATAATCTAGATACATAGAGAGAGGGCTGTCATAAGTGTTTTGAGTTCTACCTGCTGAGTGCAAGCATGTTTGAGATAAGAGTAAAGCATCTCAAGTTTGGGAAGCAGAAGACAGGTTTTTAGACGTTTTGATATTGCTTAAGAGGCCTGCATTTTGCACTGGCATAGATTTTGGTTTATTGTAATGATTTGGGCTACTCAGGAGGCTATGTAGTCTGGTAGTCAGTGCAATTGACTGTGGAGCAGGTTACTGATTTGAATCCTGCTCAGGAGACTGTGTAGCATAGGGGTTAGTGTTTGTGACTGTAGCTCAAGAGGCTGTGTAGCATAGTAGTGTTTGTGTGTGGAACTCAGGAGGTTGTGTAGCATAGTGGTTAATGTTTGTGACTGTGGAGAAGAGTAGTTAATGTTTGTGCCTGAAGAGCTCAGGCTTGTGGCTAAAAAACTGCTCTTCCCTCACCCCACTTATTATCTGCTGAGAAGAAATGGGTACAGCAGCAATGGAAGGAGAGGGTTGGCCTTCACCTTCCAAATGCTGGTTGTTGCAAGGACTAAACTTACTAACTTTGTTTATAATTTGTTAGTACTGTGTTATTATGATGGTGAACAGCTTTCTTTAGTCATAGACAAGTTACAGAAAAATGACATGATCTATTTCAAATTTGATCAAATGTGCTAATGAGACTAGAATGTAACTTCTATAGCACTAGACAGTCACCGTAAATGGTATTTTTAAATAACATTTTTTTTTTCATTTCAGACCACATCTGGTGAAGATGTGAGGGACTTTTCCAAAGTTTTCAAGAATAAATTTAAGTCCAAACGACATTTTAAAAAGCATCCTCGACTGGGTTATCTCCCAGTACAGACTGTACTGGAAGGTGACAGTCTTGAAAGGTGAGTGGTTTATTACTGGTTTACTTCTCAGTAGAGACTGTTTTCAGAAAGGAAAGGTGAATGGTTTATCAGAGATTTGTTTCCCAATGCAGAAAGATCAATGAGTGGGTTGGGGATTTACTTCTCAATACAGACTGTTTTAGAAAGGGGAATGAGTCATTTATTAGTGTTGTTTCTGCCAGTGCTGACTTTGTTGGAAAAAATAAGTTTTATCTCATATTACAGACTATCACAGAAAGGTGACTGGTTAATCAGTTTCTACCTCCCAGTACATATCTTTGATCCAGATGGTTTCAGAAGGACCTGAATTTACATATACATATCTGTATGATGACATTTTTATATCTGTGTATAGTATAATAGTATAGCAATAGCTTCAGCTGACTAAAATGTTTTCCTCATTGTTTTGGTACCTTCTTATGGTTGCCCTGGCAATATATTTTTATTAAATACAGTTGTTATTATCATTGCAAAGGTTTTATACCCAATTTTATTGTGCATCATTATAATTTATTTTGCACACCATCATGATGCTTCCTTGTGATGTTTGTATGTATGGTACCTCTCCTCATCACCACAGCACAGCATCCTGATGTTTTCCTTGTAATGTTTTTTGTGTGCCAGCCCAGCTCCATCCCCTCAGCACAGCATCCTGATGTCCCAAGATATGCACTCACGCCTGGAACTGTATGCTTCAAGGTAAGTGACTTTTACTCAGTCTATAGTAGCTAAGGAAATAAATGCCAAATCAAAATTTTTTTTTTAGTTTTGCAGGCAATACACTGTAAGCTGTCCCACAAAGGGGTGGGTTTATGTATATACAGCAGGCAAATGAACTTCTTGTGGACATGACAATGACCAACTTTATTTGTCCCAGTGGGCAAATTGTGGGCAATAGGTGCTCTAGAAATAAAGTTCATTGCAAGGTGCAGTTAAAAATATTACCAAATGAAAAAAAATAGGTTAGTGACATATATATAAAACAAACAAACATCAAGGATATTCATGTGCACACCTACAGGCATCACACACACACACACCCTCCCCCACTGACGCTTCATCTGAGGTTGAGCAGCTGGTTTGGGGTTTTGAGGCTGAAGTTCACAGGTTACCAATATCTGCAAAAAATTATGAAACAATTGTTCACTACACGAAGCACCTTAAAAGCGATATTCAAATACATGTATAAGCATGTAATTATTTGAAAAACAAATTTCGCAGCAACCACAAATTTATACACAGCTGGATTTGTGAAATCTTCCTTGAATATGCATGATAATAATGATTCTAAGGTGGCTTTTGGGGATGGATGGTGGGTAGAGATAATCTTGCTCAGTGCTGCTTGAAGAGCAAAAGAAGATGAGAGACTGGAAAGAAAGATAATGACCTGCCGGCTGATATGTTATTACACCGGGTACTGGTGGACAGTGGTAGTCTGATCGTCCCTAAAGGTGTCATCTTCTTTGGTTATTGTCGGAATCCTGGTGGCATTAAATTTCCTCCTTACCTCCACCCACTGCACAGACACCGTCTCTGGTTTAAATTTAAATTATCTTTCTCATGGTAACTTCCTTATTTTCCTCCTCCTCGCTGTGTAGTTGTTTGTTTGGTGATGGAGAAACTGGAAGAGAAAGTTTCACTGTGTCGTTAGGTAACTACGAAAAAAAGTACCTTTTACCTCTCGCTTAGAGGCTGCAACACCAGGGGTTGGTCCCCTATCCTCTCGGTTCACAAAATGGTCAGTAACATGCCTACCTCTTCACTGTCGATTCCGATTTACTTGCAGCCTCTACCCCCTTCCCTAGGGGGACATAAATCCAACATTCTCAATGCACGAATGTTCTTCTAGACGTTCAGATGTCAGGGAACTAGTCAGAGTACTAGGACTGAGTGCACGTGTGCAGGTGAAAGTTGTGAGTGATGGGAGTTTTTGAAATGTGTGCCTCTTAGATGTAAAACAAGAAAAAGAAAAGGTGTGACTGGAGAGGGAGAGAGCGGCCAGAGAGGAGAGATTGGGGTAGAAAGCAATGAGCGAGAGGAGGTGAAACTGGACGCTAAATGGAGGGGAGGCGGATTGTATTTCTTATTGAAGGGAGAAGCCGCTGCCGGGACAGTGTGAAGAGAAAGGGATTCAGAGAGAGGTGGACGCGATTTTCAGAGCAGAGAGCCATTGCCTAGAGCAGTGGTTCTCAACCTTGTTTGATGTACCGAACCCACAAGTTTCATATGCACATTCTCCGAACCCTTCTTTAGTGTCATCACGAATTGCGGGTGTGTCTTGACCTCAAGACAGTGAGTTTTAATAGTGTGCAAGGAATTCAGTGCACTTGGTAGATGTGTTAGACGCAAGGAAGAACCATTGTGATAGTGACTGTGTTTTCATAGTTTTTTAAATTATTTTTTTTATTAATAAACGTAGGCAGACTCGTACAGGCAAATCATTTTGTTTTATTGAGAGAAAGAACGCGCAATTGTCCAACGCCGCTGGTGTACTCGAGAGAGTGTGAGTGAGAGGCGCTAGCGGTGTCGTGACATAATATATGATAAATCCTCAGTGTCCAGCGGCCTTCCGACTTCAAGCACGTCCAGTGAGAATATGATACCGCTGAATATGCTTCCTACCCAAGGCCCTCCTACCTCAGGCCTGGAAATTGTATACTACACAGAGCTGATTCAACATCTGCATGTGTAATGTTTGGGTGTTCTTTCACATTGAAACACCTGCTTTGGGAAGGCCTCTTAGGCTTAATCAGGAAATTTGCCTTTGGTTAAGTTTCAAATTCATGACTGTGTATATTGTGTATTGTAACAGTTTAGTTAAGAAAAGTATTTTACGTTGCATGATTTTAATATGATTACTTGTGTGCTTAAAAGCATTAATGAATACTAGTGAATGTTTATTGTCACAGGTTAGCAGAAGTGGAACAGAGGCAAAACTGTTCTTCTCCAGACTCGTAAGTTACATTTTTGATTGTTGATAGTGTTGCAAATACACATTTGTGTGTGTGTGTTTGTGCATACATTGGATATTCAAATGTATGTCTGGTAAAAGCATGTACAAGGTCCTGAGACATATTTTAAGCCAGAGAGCTTTTCATAAATTGCTACAAAATTTTTGCTACAAAGATTTTGCTACAAACTTTGAAGTTTATAAATCATGAATACCACAGATATCAATGGCTACAGATGTGGTTGTTGACAAAGCATATATATTGACAGATAAGAGTGGCTACCAAGGTGGTTGTTTACAAACTATGCATGCTTGCAGACATCAATGGCTACAGAGGTTGTTGTTTACAAAGCATGTAGGTTAGCAGGTTTTCCTTTGCTTACAGGGAGGATGAGCACCATTTGATTGCACAGTACTGTTCAAGTCTAAATGGGGATCCATCAGCCCAGGCTGTGAGCTTTTCTCTATATATATATATTACAGTATGCATATTGAAAATGATTATTTATCTTGTGCACCACAATGCCTGAGGGCTGTTCATAAAATGTTTGTAATGTCTGTGGTGTGGGTGACATATTTGTGATGTAGGACAGCTGAAGAGCCCCATGTTGGTTGTGGATGTATGACATTAAGAAGTCATGTTGGCTTTGATTGATGTGTGGCATTTGGCAGCTGAAGGTCATGTTAGCTGTTCATGACACTTTTGTTTATCAGCTGAAGAGGTAATTTTTGCTGTGGATAAAATGTGTAATGTCTTTTTGCTTTGCATGTGTCTGGTGTCTGACAGCTGAAGAGCCCTATGCAGATTATGTTGGCTGTTGATGCTGAGCAACAACAGGAGCTGGAGGCCACCATCAAAGAACTTGAACAAGAGAATAGGTGAGACTTGCAGAAGATCAAACAGTTCTTTAGAAAAAAAAAAAAAGAAAACTTCCAGGGTGAATGGGCAAAATTTGTTGCCAACAGATATTTTGTAGAATAATGTTTTGGTGTTCTTATCAAATACTGAAGAGAATGGATACACAGTTCTTTGGTTCTGTCTTTGAATGTTATGCAGAATGTATTGCTATTGCAGAGTAATGGACACACAGATCAGTTGAAGCAGAGCCATAGTTACCCATGCGTCATGGAAACTGCATTAACATAGTACAAAGATCTCTGTGTTGTCTGCATTTTGTTGCACTTTGAACAAAGGAAACTGGGCAGTAGGGTGTTTAATATAGCTGTTAAAGGAGACATTTCAGGAGAAAATAATCCCTGAATGTTACAGTGGATTTTACCCCAGTGTTATTTGTTCCTGCTCTCTAGCAATTGTGACCATTCTGCATACTGTGAAGTCAACTGACTTTCACACATCTGTTAGTAAAATGTACAGAATGAGTTAATGTAGTTTGGCTGTCTGAATGTAATACACAGACTAATACAATTCTGTGGTAATCTAAATCTGGTACTGTGGGTCACAAAAAAGTGGAATTTACACAGAACACTACAGGAAGAGTACAATCGGCTACGGGAAGCTCGTGAATCAAGGGAGAGCAGCACTCTGTCAGAAGATGGCGGTAACATCAGTGGTAACATTCGTGATGAGGAAATGCTGGCGGAGGCCAAATTGTTACGGCAGCATAAAGGAAGACTGGAAGCACGCATGCGAATTTTGGAGGACCACAATCACCAGTTGGAAGCTCAACTAGCCAGACTTCGACAGCTGCTGGACCAGGTAAGTGTGAAGTTATGTCACAAACAGATGAGAGCGAGTAGCCATTCTCAAAGGTGGGATGTCTAACAAATCATTATTAAACAGTACTAACTGCTGCTCTTATGCAAACCAGATGTGCTATAACACAGCACACATGTCTCAGCGGAGTATTCAGATAAATTACTCGGACAGGTTTTGTCCACTCTTTACTTTTTTCCTTTATTTTGGGCATTTCTGTTTAGATTGGATTTTAGGCAGTTTAGCAACTAACAGTCCCACTCAGCATAAGGAATGCACTTAAATCTGGGTAACACCCACCTGTAGAAGCTGCTGCCTTATCCTAAGGGATGAACATATTACTTCCTTTCTTGTGCTTTTGTCACTAGTAGCTTTTCACTGTACCTCTTAGTAAATTGTCAAATTTGAAATGAAAACTCTCTGTGTGCACTGTGTATACTGTTGACATCAAGAATTTCATTATATATCTATCTATATATGACTTGCTTTGGTTCCGAATGTTGGCTGCCAGAGGGCTTGCCGAGACTTGTCAGCCTACCACTTCACCAGAGGCTAAGGGTTGGTTTCCGTAGCTGCTAGCAGTGCACTTTTTATGGTCCATGATCCAGGCAATACAGGAGCCGAAGTTTCATTGCACTTTGAGGCTACTTAGAGGTTGTCAAAGGTCAGCCCAGCCTTTATGGGCAGCAAAGGTCAAGTCGTGTGACAAGTTTTGGCTGCTCTAGTCGGCCGATCTATCCATAATTGTAGAGACAGCCCTCCCAGCCTGTAACTCACGTGAGGCTTGCTAAAGATGGCTGCTGCATACTTGTTGCTGTATAAAGCGGAAAGAAATCTTCTCAGAAACAGAATATTTCACAATCAAACTAACATCTATTCATGGGATGACATAGAACTCTATCAAGGATTAAGATTTCAAGTAATGACATCCTGGAGATTGTCAATAACATACAAGCGGACTTAGTAATTGCAAATCGAGGGCGCAATGTCACACCTACATTGCAAGTGTGTTTAGCCCTTCATTTTTATGTAACAGGCGCCTTTCAGAATGTGTGTGGTGTGTGTGTGGTGTGTGTGTGTGGTCTGTGTGTGTGTTTGGTGGGTGTGTGTGTGCCGAACTAGTAAGAGTCTCCCAAAGAATGGCTGGCCAGATTATTAACCAAGTCAAGAAACTGAAAAAATACAAACCCTACAGTGACATTTGCTCATTTTTGACACGTTACACTATCACTATTGACAGTCTTTGAAGGCATGTCTGCATAAACAATAAAAAGTACGAAGTACTTGTACACAAATGTTTTCTGCAAGAAGGAGCAGTTTACACTGATGCTGCTTCTTATACATGTACAATGCATTAGTCGATTCAACATGTGTTAGGCTAGCTAGTATATTTATCCACTTCGCCTTTCTTGCTTTTTATATGGTGGTATATTTTCTTCGTCTCTCTTCCCATCTGTTGCTGAGAATGACATAAAAATAGAAACATGTGGCGTATTTCAGCTGAATTATAACGGTACAAATAAACAAAGGTATGCAGTACCAATGTTGTCATTTCATCTACAGACTAAGGACTTTGTACTTCTATATTTACAAGCGTTTCTCACAAACACTTGGTTCTTTTCAGTCAGTTTAAGACGCTTACTAGTCACTGTCATTGACACTGATCTTGTTGCCTTCTCAAATACTATTTGCCAAAAAAACTGAAAGTCATGGAAATACATGAAATAGATTTTAATAGAACATAATACTTCATATACCATACACACAAAATGCAGCATATTTTAGCTTTTCGTACAATGTGAAAAGATGTTAAATCGTCCTCCAATTCTTGGGGAAAACCCGCGCATGTACTACAAGTTGGTTTGTGCGTTCACACGCATGGATTTTCCTAGGTGTTCCCTAGCGTCAGAGTGTCAAGGCCACTTGTGCAAGTGTAGATGGCCCAAGAGCTGCGCTGCGGTGAAATGGGGGACAAAGCTCGCATGGATGGCGCTCACCTGTTGGACTGGCCAGCTCTCGGGAGGTTAGAGGTTTAGCGACATGGAAAATGCCTGCGCGATGAAACTTCAGCCCCAGATCATTGTGGTTATGCAGACTAGCACAACAATTTCAGTGACTATGTGTTAGGGAGACGAGGTATTGATATTATCCCAGCAGGAGATGACCAAATTCCACCTTGCAGTCTTAGTGCAGCATCCGTCAATCAGGCGACTTGTAGCAAGTAGCTTGTAGCATCTGCTAAATTTTCTTGGGAAAAAAACCTTTTTGTACTCTCTTCTATCATTACCTAAAGTTCCTGCTTAAAAACTCAACTACCAGATGCAAGAACCTGTGAATGATCATAACACAGTACGAAGGATGGTTCTGATTTATGTAAAATTGGTGTAGTTATAGTTTGAGAAATTTCTTAATTTGTTAAGTGTAGTTGATATAATGTGGGATATGCTGGAAAGTTAAAGGATTTGGCAGCATAAGCAATAATCGTGCCCTCAAAATCTCATTGAAGGCTTGGTGGCAGTCTTTGCAGTTTGGACAGCTTTAAGCATTTCTTCTATTTTAGTGATAGTATATATATAGAGAGAGAGAGTGTGGAGTGTCTTAAAGGAGAGAGAAAATGTACTGATTGTAATTTGTCAGTCCTAGGGGGACTGAAGTCTGGCTTCCATCAACTCCTCACCATAACCTTGATTGTAATTTGTCAGTCTCAGGGGGACCGAAGTCTGGCTTCCATCAATTCCTCATCTCGTAGCACACCCATCACTACCCCATCTTCCTCCCAAAGTTCATTACCAGGTGGACTGGGCCGATATCGCTTCACACCTACTGCAGAATCTTCACAACATCTAAATGGACATTCTTCAGGTAGTAAGTCTTTAAATAAATGAAATGGTTTTATCACAGGTACCAAGCAAATGTTAAGATATGTACAGTATTCCAGTTTTTCTTGTGAGACTAAACTATTCTCAAACCTAGACAAATTGAATGTATGTCTCACACTGGGAGAATCCCTTTTCTTGCTAAATAAAATACTGAAGCTCGCAAAGTCATGAATATAACAATTTAAAATTGCTACTTCAAAACACTGGTGCATTTATAAACACCTGTCATTTGGACCAAGCTCCATATCACCCCCATATATATATACACAGGATTCCCAGGTCCTTACAAGGTCCTTACATATTGAATTTTCGCCGTAAGGCCTTATAAGTCCTTATATTTGCCATGCGGTCCTTACAAATTCTCACACAGGTCCTTACATTTTCTCTGTGACCCTTACAAGTCCTTATATCGATAAAATATTACCACAAATTTATTTTCGGAGTCGACTTTGGCGCAAAATACCGACGATTTTTCGCCGCATGTTTGGTCTACACATCTGTACAACACTAGTTGCCCTTCCGTATTCGCAAAAAAACACTCTTTTTTCAAAAGGTCTTTAGAAACTTACTCTTTCTTGAACCTTGATCTTCTAGTACTACTGTGCATAGCTCTATTTCTCTCTCTCTCTTCCCATTAGAGTGTGTGTGCGAGAGAGAGACATGAACTGACTTTTGTATTACACCAAAGAATGGCTTTCAGGTTTTGCAATTATTATTACTTAGATTTCTAGAAAACTTGGAACATTAACGGTGTATGTTATCAGTGCGCTAAGGACACTTTTTAAGTTATCTAATCTAAATATGGCAGACAGGCATCAAAATTAACTCTTTGATTATTTATTACTAGAAATTAAGGTGACCAGACGTCCCGCATTTGGCGGGACAGTCCCGCTTTTGACCTCGTGTCCCGCCTGAATATCGGGCGGGACGCCCAATGTCCCGCTTTCTGGCTTTCTGGCAAGTCCATCAAATGTCCCGGTTGTCTTTAAAAATCACTTTTTTCGGCGTTTTTTGACGGTGACGACACCATCATCGGCACGTGTCCCGCTTTCGCCCCCGAAACGTCTGGTCACCTTACTAGAAATACATGTATTAGAGAACATAGAGAAGACCACAGATTCATAAATAATACATTTTTCCGACCATACAAGAGAAAAACTTAAGCATTGATGACTGTCACTTAGGTCCTTACGAATGCATGAAAGGTCCTTATAAGGTCCTTACTTGGCCCCATCCCTGTCCCTGGGAACCCTGATACACCTCCTGTCTGAGTCGAATCCAGTTCGCCATGACCAAAGATACTATTTAACTAATGTCAGTGGCCATGACCATAGTGTGTCATGTAAGACCACATTGTCCGAACACTGAAAGTTGAATTGGCTCAGGCTAAATGAGTGTCTGAGCAGTAAAATATGTTTGGTTTTAACTGAATATCTGCATTCATATTTAATAAGAACCTCAAACTAAAAAAGTAAAGACAACATGTTTTTTAAACAGAAAAATTGTGGTAAGATAAATTGTATGCATGCGCTATTGTGAGATTTTAACTTGTCTGTGTATACATTTAATACAAACATCCAAAGAAAAGAATGATGACAAAGGTTTTTTAAAAAAAAACAAAAAAAAAAACAAGAAACTGATTTAAGACAAAATCAGGTCATGTGCTCTTGCCTGATGTGTTCTCTGAATGTGCATTGCCAAGTCACCATTTGTACTATTCCTGAGGACATGACTGTATGGAGTTTTACTAACTAGATGCTTCAGTTCCAGCTATCCACTCCTGATTGGTCAGACCTGACCAATAAACAGGGAGAACACAAATTTGACTCTCCCATCTCCCTCTATCCTGCCCTTGCCAGCCAGTGAGCTCTCACATCAGTTTTTTGCCTGACTTAAGACCTGTTTCAGCTACCTTGTCTCATGGACAAGCCGTGTGCGGCCTGTGAAATCCGCTATTTAATATGTTTGCTGTGCTGTCTGTCCTATGCTGTTCTTTCTCTGCATGATGCCACTGTTTACAGGGCTGGCTTCCTTGCCATGATAGAGCCTTAGTTGCTGGCTCAGTGTAAAATACTGATCCCCCCCCCCACCCTGACTGCCTGTCCTGTTCTGCAATTTACCTTGTGAAGTTTGCTGCTACTTGGCCGAGGACAGATGGGTGCAGGTAGTTAGAGACGAACCACGGCGGGAAAGTAAATACCTTAGCCTGTTAAATGCTATTTAAAGAGTGAAATAAAGTAAGGTTAGGCAGTTATTAATGATTTGTCCCTGTACACTAACAGCAGTTTCACCACACCGCTACATTCTTCATAAAGAGAGAGAAGTAGAAAGACCATATGGGGTGGCGATGCAGTGTGTCCCCTCCTCCATGACTATGCGGGTTCCCATGGTGTCTAGTGCACTTCTTCATTCAGATGATGGGGTAGAAGATGTGTGTATTGAGTGTTCCGCTGGTGGCTTAAAACCTCCACCTACCTCCGAGTCACTATGTAACATGGAGCCTTCATGGCCACACGGGCAACACAGGGATTGGGATGGAGTTTGATATGCTTGTGTCACCTCCGCTAATTGGTTCCTTTACCTTCTATGTGGGCATGCGCGTTCATGTGGATTCATTTGTTGCCTACCCTTAAGACATGTAATAAGAACATGGCAGGATTTCAGCAAGCAGTTCGTTTGAGCAGGAGAAAAGGGCAAATTGTTCCCTCCACCCAAGTGTTTCACTGTGTGTCAGGTGTTCTTTTGGCTGCTGGTGGATCTGTTTGCCACACTCTGGAACAAGTTACTGACCTTTGTGTTGCCAGTTCTGGACCCATCAGCCTGAGTGGTGGATACCTTGTCCATCCCTTGGCATGGTCTTCGTGCATATGCCTTGTTCTGACAGTATTGTTTGCCCAAGGTCTTGGAGAAGGTGAAGAAGGGAGTCAATGTTGATCCTCAGGTGGCACTACTCAACTGGAGACATTCATGGAGCTTGGACCTGGTAGCCCTTTCCATGATAATCCCTTGGAAATGGCCTTTGTCACATGTTACTGAGACAGCCACGCAGCCAGATCTTCCATCCAGTACCAGAGCATCGCTGCCTTCTCCTCTGAGGATTATCAGGAGATGGGTCACCAGTAGGAAGTTCTCATGTGAAACTGTGGCATGAATCGCTGGTGCTAGAAGGCCCTCTGTGGTAGCCGTATACGAAGATCAGAGATACTTTTTCTGTTTGCTGTCCTTGCAAGGGCTGGAGCCCTCTGAGGTATCACCAGCTCCTGTGGTGGATTCTTCTTTTGGCTCTTCAGTGTGTTTATTGGGGAATTTCCGCCCATCCCAATAGAAGGCTATAAGGCCTTTAACACTGGTGCTTTGGGATGTGGTGGCAAATTAAGACATTCTGAGAAATCAGGGCAAGACCACTAGGTCCTGTCTTATTTCCATTTTGGGGTGGGTTCTCACCTATCAGAACTGCAAGATGTTTGAGCCCTTTTCCCTAGCTACGTCGCAAGGACTTATTTGGAAGACCTGTTTTTCATAGCAGTGCTTCGAGTGTCGGGCATTGTTGCCTTGTCTACAATCCCTTCCTGTATGCAGCTTAGGGCAGAGGGCTCAGTAACACTTCTCACATTTCTGGGGTTTTGGCTAAGAATAGGTTGCTCTGGTAGGGTCCTCAGGTCATCTTGCTTCCACTACCACAGGCAGGTCCCCATAACCCAGTTAGGCTGCAGAATCCAGTGTGCATCTTGCACATTTAACTGAAAAAAGAGGCTTTCTACAGGAAGGGCAGATATCCTTTATTTCTTTCTCAAGGGAAGATAAGACAGACACTGTGGTGCAGACTTTTGAAACTGTCGTAAGTCTGTCATTGGGGCAACTTATGTGGATCTTTTTTCCAGAACAGATACCTTGGTTCAGGCCAGGGCCATGAGGTTTGGGCTGTTGCAAACTAGCCTTGCATTCTCACGTAATGTAGCTCTGGAAGAAACGATTCGGGCAATAAGCTGGTGTTTGGATTCCATGTTCGCTTGGTTCTACTTGAGAGACCTGGCGTGCCATTCTGATCCTCTGAACACAGTATGTCATCTTGCAAAGTATGAAGAAGAAATATCATTTGGTAAAATTCCATTTTTTGAGTACTTACCAGATGACATGACTCACTAGCTCCCTCGCACATCCCTGCTGTAGACCTGGTGAAAAACTGGAGTGAGAGAGCTCACTGACTGACAAGGGCAGGATGGGGGTAAAAATGGATGAAATCTGTATTCCCTTTGTTTATTGGTCAGACCAATCAGGAGTGGACAGTTGGAATTGAGGCAGCTAGTCGGGATAACTCCATATGGTCATGTCATGTGGTAAGTACTCGAAAAGGAATTTTGCCATCAAAATAGTATTTTTGTTTAGTGAAACAGCGCTGTTGATTATATTTGATGTTAATAGCTGCTTTTGTCATCTGGTATCAGTTGGTCTTTTGGGCCTGGATTGGTTTAACATTTGGTGTTAGGATGATCTGGTCATTACAGGGTCTGTTTGAACCAGGCAGATGGTAGATTTGATGAGGGATATGGTTTGTGTTGCATGACCCGTTGCCCAATAAACAAGCAGTCAGTTTCAAAATGTACTTGATTTATTTTATAAGATTTCTGCAGAAAATTGTAATATATGGTAGACAGTCAGCTAGAAGCATTCTACTTTGAAACCTACTTGGTTTTTCTTAACATGCAACTTTTGCAAAAAAGTCATAATAGATACCAAACTGTTGGTTATAAGTTGGGTTGGAGAAGTAGATATAATAGGGACAATATTTATATAGAGAAATATGCTTGGAAAATCATGAGTCATAACTAGGGAAGGTCTTAAAAAGATTTTAGTGTACTTGTTGATGGTGCAGCAGAGAGTTTAGGCCATACATGTATAAAAGAATGCATGAATAGATTGACTGTCTTGCACATGCATGGTAACTTCTAGCTAGAACTTGGCACAATTTAAGAAAAATTATTTTTATTAATCATTGACACCTTTTATGTAATTAGCTGTAACACCTACCATTTTCCCGCTCCCTCTGGCACTTACCTACTGCTAGTCACGTATGGTTATATCATGGTGTTATCACATGGTGTGGTGGTTGACAGTGTCACATATGTTACCTGAATTTCTCAAAGAGATCATGTTACATGTTGTAACACTGTTGCTCTGTGATGTGGTGACACCACAATGGAATATGTTTCAGGGGAATATTTAAATGTAACTTGTGTGTAGTAGAATCTGGTATAGTGCTAACAATGTTGTATATTTCAAAAATTGCTGCAGGTATAGTAGGCACTGAGGAGACCAGCATTACAGCAGGTGACAATACTGCCTCCAGCATAACTACAGACAAGTCAAAGGGTCATTACACTTTCTTTCCTTTGCTAAAGATCTTCTGCCCCGCCAAATTTGTAAGATTATGTCTCTTGATCCTACCTCCATACTCAGCTGATAATTAAGGATCATCTGATCATCGGGGTAGTTGTTTTCATAACCCTACTGTTCACGAATTGAGAACATCATGTCTCCATCTGTCTTATTACTAGAGAATATAATGTCTCATCAATTTTATAATTGGAAAACATGCAGAGGCAGCCTTAGCAGGGCCCTGGGCAAGTGTCATATGGGGGGGGGGGGCCAAGTACTGGAAGTGTAAGCTATTTACCGTACCACAAGGCACCAGGCAGTCTTAATTTTATAGGAGATTGCTGGTTCATGACCCACTGAGGACTGTGAGTGGAAAACTTAATGTATCTACTTGGGAGAGGTGTACTTGATTATTCAGGGATAGTAAAGGACGCAGGAGACAACTGAGAACCCATCTCTCTTCAAGCCTAGACCACTTAAATTCACTAACACTATGGTCTGATACTTATATTGGAAGCACAAAGAAAATTAGATAACATGTCTTAAAAGAGGCTTGGAACCTTTTGGAAAAATATAGCTGACTTAATGGCAGAGTCTGTTAACTATCTTTGCTGTGTACCAAAATTTCAAAAGTCCTTTGCATACTTTTAAGGAAGATACAATAATCAGGTTGCCATCCTTACTATGTTGTAATTTTGTTTTTAGTTTTTAGTAGTTGCACTCATACATGATGGGATCTTAGTGTATTATGTAAACATGTATGTGCCTCTACCTGCGACATCTTAGTGTATTATTTATTTTACAGCCTTGATAATGTACTTGCATCATAATGAACTTTTGAAGGTGCGAGTTTAAGTAAAGGTTGCTTTCATGTGTTGTTTGCAGGAAATGTAGGGGAGCTCTTCCATATAGCAGGAGAAGTGGGACAGGCTGTGGGCTCATTGGTTACAGTCATGACAGATCAAGAGGGAGGAGTCGTTGAGGAGTCCAGACACTGACCTTCACGTCACTTGCACTTTAGCCCCATCTCAGGCTGTGGGCTTATCAAGGAGTCCAGACTCTGATGACCTGCACATTACTTTGCACTTTATCTCACTCTCAGGCTTGTAGATGCATCCATGAATCATAATCTTCCATCTTGTATGCAAACATTGATATGGCACCAGCATATCTCAGAAGACCTTTCTGTTTTAGACGGCCTAAGGTGACCAGACGTTTCGGGAAAGCGGGACACGTACCGATGATGGTGTCGTCACCGTCAAAGAATGCCGAATCAGCGTACAGTATTCCAATTTTTAAAGACAACCAGGACATTTGATGGACTTGCCAGAAAGTGGGACATTGGGCGTCCCGCCCGATGAGCAGGCGGGACACCAGGTCAAAAGTGGGATTGTCCCGCGGTCACCTTACGGGCCAAATAGTTTGACACCAAAAGACTGGATAATATATTAATGCTGTATTAACATCCTCTGGTGGTATGCTTAACAGACATGAATGCAATGGGGTTGGGTCTGTTTATTATGCAAATGAGGGAATAATACTGGGACAATGTTGGTTGTCAAATATCCCTCACCTGTTTGCAGAACTTTGTGAGCCAGGCTAACAGATTGACAAAGTATGAGATAGCAAAATAGTTTTTATATGAGATGAGGTTCTCTGTCATGTTTCCTAATACGAAATTTGTGTGTGTCTTGGACATGTCATGCTGCTCACTGCAGCGAGGGTTAGTGGAAATGGGGCACAAGAAATGGGCAACATTTGTAGATGTCCTCGTATAGACATTGATATGAGTTGGGCTCATTACTTGTTGTCTATATTCATATATATATATTCATGTATGCGATACCTGTTGTATACTCTAGTGGAAGTGATGTGGAGAGGATTGCCTATTTGTAACTCTTACGGTCTGGTGTCTGCTTCTGTTGTAGAATCCAGATGTGTACTTTGGTTTTCCTATGTTTTTCTATCCAGTCCTCTGGAAAATTTGATTTTGTGCCTTGGGATATATTTTGTTGCTATGTCTATGTCTATGTCCATTTAAGGTTGTTTTCAAACATTTTTGAAGCTGCATCTGTAAGAATGTTTAATCATCATTAACTATTTGCCATTTGTAGGTGATCTTCATGTTTATCATACTTTAAGTTGCTACTGTAACCTGTTCATCACATACATAATCAGGAACCAAGGACACATCCATATCTCCGAGTTTGCTATATTTCTGCTCAAGTACAGTTCTAGTAAACCCTCTGTAGGTCTTTTCCTTTTCCCAGTTACATGATCCTTCAGTTCTGCCTGTCTGTAAGGTAACAACTGGTGCTGGATAGTTGTGGACCCTGGTCTACAGCAGGTTATATTGCAGAGCTTATCAGATAGTAATAACATAACTCATGTTTCAAATTGTATATAGGATTTTAGATGTCACAGGCTGTCATAATAGGAGGCATTCAAGAATTGGGCATGATGGAAAATACAAGTAGGAAATGATGACATTTATGAGAATGGTGTATTACAGAAGAACTTGCACAGGATTAGTTGCTGTGATTATTTGACAGATGTAACCATTGTTCAGTGCCACACCTTACAGATATCACTAAGAAAGTATTTGATTGTTGGCACCAAAGGGAGGCAAAGATATCAGCAGATCAAGAGTCTACATGAATGTAACTGAAAAATAAGTTAAACACTAGTGGAGTACAATGAGCACTTGATCTGTTATATTGAAGTCTGCATATGTTTGTCCTGTCATATGACTAAAATAATAGAGAAGATCTGTGCATGCTGACAAATTTGATAGTACATTGATGGTATATTGATATCCTGTCATGAATGCCTGACAGCCAATTTAAATGGCATGAAATGTCCAATTAATAGGCACAAAGAGCTTTTCGCAACATAATGCTATTGGATTTAGCACACCTTAGCTATTCCTAACAGATTCAGCATTGGAAATAGTGGATCTGTCAGTCTGTCCCACACTGTGGTTCAGACCATTTTGACAGTACTTGTATGTTTTCCTGGGCAAGATTAGTACCACAAATCTTTCTGTTTGAGTTGTTGGCTGTGCAACTTCAGCATCTGAGAAAGCTGACAATTAGCCGCTGAAGTACAGACAAGGACAGTTTATTGTCTCCTTTGGCCTGTTCCCAGGTCCCAGGTTGTAATGCTTGGCTTGATATGACAGGCACATTTGTTTGCACATGTATGATATTGTTTGAATTCTAAAGATAAAAATATACTTTTTTTAAGAGAAATTATGCAGAAGTTGTTTTCTGTTGAAAGCAAATAAATTGATGGATTGACGGTTAGCAGAATCATGATTGCATATGTGCAGATGTGTCTAGTACACCATATCCACATTGGGATTTGGTGGATCATGTGTCGGCAGTCAGCAGACCAATCACGCCAATGTAAATATATACAACAAACAGAATGATTCTAAAATCTTTCTGATCATGCAGATTTATCTCACTTTTTATGTGATGATAATTAGAGAAATTTTTTGTATACATCTAACAAAGTTAAAAACCAGGCTGCATTTGGAACAGTCATTATAACGTGCACTCCACTTACCTGCAAATGCTGTAGACCCAACATTGACATGGTTATTGATTTTGTGTATTAAACTGGTCTAATAAATTGTGGTCTCATTGGCACAATGACAAGGCATTTACAATGATTGTGAGACTCTTTTGTGTCCAGTTTCTTTGTAACATCAACTTGTTCTTTCAACAACAGTGCCTTATGCTTGCCAACGCTGTAGAAGATGAGGATATTTTTAACTCATGCTTCTTCTCCACATGCACACACACAAATACACAGAATTTCAGTTATTTTGTTTGCAGCACACAAAGCAGTAGATGTATTCACAAACACAAAGGGTCTATGAAATGATTTGTAGCACACAAAGCAGTGAAAGTTGTCACCAAATGAGCAATACAATTAGAAGAGCTTCTGTAACTGAAAAACAATGCCTAGGTGTCCAGGTATGGGGTGTGCATACCTGATACAGCATTTTTATGAACCAGTGTCGCCATCCTGCTCATGAGTGGAGTGCACTGTCGATGTAACAAAACTGGAATGCTTTCCCCGACACTTCTATGAATCTTGCACTAATCCTGACCTCACAGTTTCTACTTATGCAGAGGTTGTGGTCTTTACAATGGTTGTGACTCTTGTGGTGTGCCATTTTAGATTGGGGATTTTCACCTAGAATTGTTGTCTATTACATAAGTCCGTATAGGTATAGACAATTTCAGAATTTTTGTTTTCCTACACTGTTGTGTTGTCTACCTAGACACAAGATCCCAGATGATACTCTAGCTGTAGAATTGTGATTGTGAACATGTAGCAGGTCTCTCATATGTGCTGTCAGGGTTAGTGAGATCTGCAACAAGCCAGCAAGATTGTGATGGAATTGTGCATCTGGAGTCTTGTTTGTTATGTCTATAAACCCAGTCAGATAATCTTGTATTTTTATTCTGAAACATGACTTTTGTGTTCTCCTTGCTAGTGTCTGCTGTTGGTGACAAAGTTTCATGTAATGCATTTGTATTATTTTGAGAGCTAGATTCTTCATTGGCACAAGAATATCAGTTTTTTTGTCTATATTGGGAATGGTTCTTCTTATTATATGTGACCTGTATGTCTTATGTTGCTGATGATAATGTTCACAGATTCAGATGAACATTTGCCTGCCACTACACTAACACTTTTTTTAATGGGCCAAAGTGGGTGCAGTTATACTCAGCAGCTTATTAAGATGTGTCCATCAATGAAATCTTGTGGGTTAGGTCATCAGCTGTCTTACTGAAAACAACATTTGATACAGTCTGTAGTTACTGTGGCAGGGTTAGTTTTAAAGGACAAACCAGATTATTAATCTGGTACATCAGCGTGAATGTATCAGACTGTGAAATTGCAGTTGACGAAGACCATTAAAATATCCTAAAATATGGCACATTTTCAGTACTGGTTTTGTGTGTCAAGTCTTGCATACAATAAATATAATGCTAACATTTATTAGTGCATGTCGAGATTTTGGTAAGTGGGACATGGTGGGCTACCTCGTAGGTCTGTTAAAAATACAAAGTTCTTGTTACTTAAGTTCATTGCTCACAATGTTTAGAGACGAGCCTTCTTTTGTTACACTTCAGAACACAGCTTGATAGTACAGCAGTAAGATCACAAAACTTTTTCACAGCTGCAGGCTTTCTTTGTAATACAAACCATCACAGGAAACATTAAAAAGGAACTACTTTCAACAGCAGATGTTCTAGAGAGGCAGAGAAAGGAAAAAACAACCTTGGGTCAAAAATGACATCCAAAATCTTTGTGACTGAAGGAGGGTCATTAAGAAAAAGACATTTACAATTCTGGCTCTCGCTTGATTAATGTCGACTGGGATTTTAATGTACGCTAGCCATCATATCATTCTTACATTCAGAATACGTGCTTACTCGTTTAGATTGGGACAAATGTATGACATCATGCATTCAAGTATTGCAAAAAGGTGTGTTAATTCAAGATAAGTTTATTTACAGAATAAAAACCACCTAATAAATCTTGAAATAATACTTTAACCCTAGATCTGATCCTACCTTGCCTAGCACTAGTCTACATCACCTATCTTCTACATCATCATAAAACTTAAGCACAAACACCAGAAACATTCTTAGCAACCTTGCAACCTGCGATCTTACTACACACAACAGTTTTAAGAGGGGTAGGGGATTGCTATTGGGCAGACCTGGGCAAATGCCGGCCCGCCTCCTGTCTCTGACCGGCCCGCCCGCCGGTATATATACTATATATACAGTATTGGGTATGATGATGATGATGATGTAGTTTTATAGCGCGCCAGTATCCGCATCACAAAGATGCGCTCAATGCGCGGTGATCCCAGCAGCCACCAAACTGCAGGTCAAATGAAAACTTCAAAAAAGTTTAAACAAGTGAGTCTTCAGATTTTTCTTGAAAGATCCAATACTATCAGACTCCTTGGTCGAGAGGGGAAGCGAGTTCCACAAAAGCGGGGCTACATTGGAGAAGGATCTGAAACCCGCAGTCTTCTTATTAGCATTCCCTGACTGAACACTCGGTCGTTCAAGTCTGAAGTGTGCTGCTGAACGAAGGTTCCGCTGGGGTTGGTAACAGCGAATGAGTTCTTGCAGATAGACAGGCGCAAGGTCGTGAAGACAGCCATATGTTAAGGTTAACAATTTGTGCTCAATTCGCTTCTCCACAGGAAGCCAATGTAGGTCACGAAGTACAGGAGTAATATGGTCAGTTGTTTTCTTTCCTGCCACTATCCTCGCAGCCGTATTTTGCACTCGCTGTAGCCTCGACAACTCGCTCTTTGAAATCCCCCAGAGGCAGCTGTTGGCATAGTCTAATGTAGAACCGATGAGGGACACAGCAACTGCATTTGCAGTCTTCTTATTAAGACTGGGTCGGAGTCGTCCAAGTGTGCGGATATGGAAATAACATGCCTTGACTACAGAACTGACATGATCAGACATAGTTAGAAGATTGTCAACATAGAGTCCAAGGTTCCGTACGGAGCTGGAGAGAGGAATTCTAGCTTGACCCACTTGGATGGAGTCTAGAGAGACTTTACTAAGGCTAAGCTTGGAACCACATAGCATCGCCTCTGTCTTCTCATCATTAAGCTTGAGTTTATTCCTCAGCATCCATGACTTGACCTCTAAGCAACAATCTTCTACAGCACAAACTGCCTCACGCACCGACTCACTGTCAGTACTAAATGAAAAATAGAGTTCAGTGTCATCTGCAAACATCTTACGGTTCACATTATGCTTCTGAATGAGAGGACCAAGCTGAGATGTATAAATAGAAAATAGAACCGGGCCCAAAACAGAGCCCTGCGGGACACCGCACAGCAGTGGAACTGTCACTGAAGAAGCTTGATTGACCATCACCCTTTGTGTGCGATCACTGAGGTAGGAATGGAACCACTGCAAGGCGGAACCACCAATGCCCACCTCCATTTGGAGACGAGTCAGTAGAGTGAAGTGATCAATGACATCGAAGGCCGCACTCAGATCAAGGAGGACCACAAGAGTCACTTTCCCTGCATCCGCACTGCACAGAAGATCGTTCATAAGACAGAAGGGCTGTCTCACAGCTGTGCTTGGGTCTATACGCCGACTGGAATTTATCCAATAAGCTGTAGCGGTCCAGGTGGAATGTCAACTGCTGAGCAACGACACGCTCCACAAGTTTCGAAACAAAAGGCAAATTCGAAACAGGTCTATAGTTTTTACACAAGCTAGGGTCCAAGTTGTGCTTCTTTAAGATAGGCTTGATCACAGCTGTTTTAAATTGTCTGGGTACAGAGGCAGAGAAAAGGCTAGCATTGACTATGCGAACTAGTACAGGAAGTAGAATGTCAAGGTGCTGGAGAAGAACACTAGTGGGGATAGGATCATCCACAGACGTGGTTGGGCGACAACGCCGAACTAATTTCAATAGTTCATCCTCTGTCACTGGTTGAAAGTTAGAGAGGGGCATGCCACAAAACAAGTCACTGGTTTGCTCCACAGTAGCAACCGAATCACTGAAGCTGTCCATGATGGTCTTTATCTTGTCTTCAAAGTAAGCACTTAGTGTACTGGCAGCGATCTGATCATCCATCTCTGGAAGAACAGGCTGAGTCACATCTTTACCCAGGAGACCATTCACAACTGCGAACATCTTGCGAGAATCAGAAACTGCAGAGCTTAGAATATTCATAACATACCGCGACCTAGCTTTGACAATGA
Source organism: Pomacea canaliculata (assembly GCF_003073045.1). Classification (NCBI taxonomy): domain Eukaryota; kingdom Metazoa; phylum Mollusca; class Gastropoda; order Architaenioglossa; family Ampullariidae; genus Pomacea; species Pomacea canaliculata. The sequence continues at coordinate 128,032 of NC_037595.1, read as the reverse complement.
TGGCTGAACACTGGCTCCTTGTATGGCGATAAATCTGACGATCCACCTCCAGTCTACTCTTGCGCCATCTGCGCTCCGCCTGACGCCTGACCTTCTTGGCTCGGCGTACCTCTGGAGTAAACCACGCGGTATCAGGACGCTCAGTAATGCACCTCTTTTTCACAGGCGCAAACTTGTCAAGAAGAGCAGTCAGGGTGCTGTTGTACAGAGCCACAAGCTCATCCACATTGTCAGGAGGGGAGACCAGGAGAGCAGAACGCTGAAGTTCAGTACGAAAAGAATCAGAATCCATGCCCCGCACATTTCTAGTGTACACAGTCTTTCTCGGTAAGCCAGGCCTTGACATGCTGGTAGTAAACAACACAAGAAAATGATCCGAAAGTTGCAAGTCTTCCACAACAATAGACCTAACAGTGTGATGGCCAGGTCTCGCAATAACCCAGTCCAAGGTGTGACCCTTACAGTGGGTAGGGGAGTTGACATGTTGAACAAGATCAAGGGAATCCAACAGCTGACAAAGTCTCTTCGTATCAGGGTCAGATGGCACATCAAAATGAAGATTCACATCTCCAAGAATTAACAAGTATTTGTTGGCAGCAGCTAGGTTGGAGACCAGGGGAATAAACTCTTCACAGAACGCTGAATTAGTCACTTTGTTGTTTCTAGAGTAAGGAGGGCGATATAGAAGCAAGACATGAAACGTCAGTGAACCACGAGTGAGGGCAAAACTGAGTGACTCAAAAGTCTTGAACGTTTCTGACACCAACGGCCTCAGAAGCACGGATTTCTTGTATACAGCAGCAATCCCACCACCACATCTATCTCCAGACCTGGGATTGTGAATGAACGAATATCCCACAGGAGTGATTTGCCTAATAACAAATTCATCTCCAGCCTCCCTAAGCCACGTCTCAGTGAGCAACAGCAAATCCAGTGACTTTTACTTGGGTAAAACTGAGTTAACTATATTAGTCCGGCCCTCTAAAACCATCCCAATTTCTCTTGCGGCCCCTTGGGAAAACTAATCGCCCACGCCTGCTATTGGGTCTGTGACACCTTGCAAGAGCTGCCATCCAGCAGAACTAGTTAATTGTCAGAGAGGACATCATTGTCAGTTAATTGTCAGAGAGGTCAACCCTTTTCCCCATCATCTGTTGTACTGTGAGCTTTCCAATAATAGCAGAAACAGGATTGCCCCCCAAAAAAGCTTCAATCATACAATCAAAGTCCATCTAGGACTCCATCTTGCTCAATAACTGAAAGTGTCGCTAGTGACAGAATGGTGTAGTATCTTGTGGCAGTTCGTTGCCAGTGCCTTCAAGAAGCGCATAATTGTTAGTACTAATATTAGGAGACCTATAGTGCATTGATCCTGTGAAATGGTTTAAGGCACTGTTGAGGTCAGCTGCTAGCAAATATGTAAGTATTTTAAAGAGATGAGGGTTAGGCTGCTGCCAAACCATCTAAAGAGGCGACCTTGTGAAGGGCAAGTGGAGAATGTCCTCAGCACATGGACCAGTAAAGATGAGTGCATTCTGGCCAGCTGACCCGTTTGGTGAAGCCAAAGAGTATCAGATGCTCAGCAAAACTATGCTGGATGAAGACTAGATGTTGAAGCAGAAAGAAATGTCATTGAGGCATTTGTACATAGGCAATCCAGCAAGTAATGTAGTTTGTGATTGGCAGCCTGTAAAGTTAGTAAAGTATGGAAAGGCGGGTATGTAACATGGTCTAGCACACTTCTGTAGCACCAGGCAGGCAAAGGTATTCTAGACACATTGAAGGTTGTGGAGTGTAGTGATCACACGGGCCAGCAAAAGGGAGTTACATTTGTCCAGGAGGGGAGGGGGGAGAGTAAGAAGAAAACGACCAGCTTGCCTCATGAATCAAGTACTGGTGGATAGTGGAAAGGTGTCAGCATGAAAGAAACACTGAACCAAAGTTATGTTGGTCTGCATAGAGATAGTGGAGTCCAGAAAGACAGTAATTTTTGACACTAGATGAAAGTGGACCATAGCGTCGGACAGACTGGTGGAGATGGTATCAAGTCTAGTGCCACCGAGCAGCGCTTCTGTCTTTTCATGGTTCAACTTTAGTTTGTTCTTTGTCATCCACCTCTGATGCTGGAAAAGCAGGTGTGGTGGAGAAAAGAAATTCAGCAATTCTGTCAGTGAAGAGCTGCTGTATAATTGCATGCCATCTGCGCAGGGGAAATGGTGGAGGTCATGGCACTCACTGGTGACAGAGACTCACTAACTAGTGTCGAGGGTTAATGAGAAGAATGGGAGCTGATATCCTTCTCAGATCCGGGTCATGGAAGTAGCTCTAAAACCAAGAAAGAGTTGTATCAAATGTGGTGAACAGATTAAGAAGAACAAGCACCATTACCAGTGGCATTAACTAGGTCCAAGGTTAGGCAGACAAATATTGTGTACTGCAATAGAGACCATAGGTAAATTGACATATAAAGCAGAAGATAATGTCAGGTTAGAATGGGACAGCACCTTTTAAGCTTCTTTGCATCAAGACTGGATTTTTTCAGGTTGGGGCACACAAAGGGGATATTTTTTTTTTTTTGGGGGGGGGGGGTGTTTTACGCTGTGCCAGCAACTAAGGCTACATTACGGCAAGGCAGTCAGCCATGTAAACAGTTGCTACGTGCAGAGAAAGAACAGCGTGCCCGAGACGAGAGTTGAACCCAGGACAGCCAATCTTCACTGCATTGGTGAGAGGCACTAACCGTTGCGCCACCGAACCGCCTCTGCGATTTTGAGGGAGTCTAGCATAATTACAGTCAACAGGAAGGTGTTAATGATGTCCAAAATGTATTGACCATCTGTTACGTTTAAGTTCAGAAGTTAGCTTCAGATACTCAGAGGGGCAAACGATTATGTATAGAATGCATATCATTTGTTAGCTGGGAGTTGCCTCCGTCATGTCAGTGGCTCATGTTCTGAGAAGCCAGTAATGAAGAGCAAGGACCCTTATCACTGCATGTATTTGATGCACCATTATCCAGTCAAACCGCTTTTGGACACAATATTGAAATCATGATGCCCTGTTATAGTAGCACCTCATGTGTGTTCCTTACAGCCAACAAACTGAATCAAGGTCCTGTACCTTTATTCAATGCATCATATTTTGGAATGCAACATGGATGTTTTGTCTTTCCTTTAGGATATTCTTCATGAACCACAACTCAGATGGTACCATTGCAATCTTGGCTTATCACCCTTTAACATCATTTCTTTTTGCCATATGGATGTCTCATTCATCTCTCTTGGACATCCCTTGTGCTTCAAACCCAGATGGTAACCTTGTATCCTTGGATTAATCAAAACAACTTCAACATACACTATTGGTACTGCAATTACCCCAACTGCTGGCACTAAATTTGTCCTCCAATAGATCCTCATTAAAGTATAATTATTCCAGTTATGGAAGTTCTTTATTGTTATTTTTTTGTCACTCTTTCAGCTGGGAGTGGGTAAGTTGCACAAAGTGAAGCGTCCAATCACCTCAGCAGAAACTGCAAAGACTGTATAATGTGTGAAGGAAGATGTTCTCATGCCCCACTATATAAGCAGTAGCCGAGTCTGGAGAATACAAACCGTCATCACAAGATGATCCTCAGTTGCCTGCAGATCAGAAAACACCATGCTCATACTGGCTTCAAGGATATTTATCCCTTCAACGAACTTGATTGTAAATAACAAATACCCCAAATACCCATAAATATGGATTCAAGGTCTAGAATGTTGATGATACGAGGTTATGTCCCTGATGAAAATGTTATGTCTCATAGAGTACTGGTGACACAATGTTACAGCTCATGGAGGGTACTGATGACAGAAGGTTATGTCTCATGGAGGGTACCGATGACTGGAGAATACAGTAAGGTCTTACCATATGCAACTTGCAGTACACAAATTCATTTATACAAATCTGGTAAAAGTATAAAAAAAAATAAAAAAAATAAAAAGTACACAAAAATTTAATTTTGAATTGTGCACTTCATTCAATATGGATGTATCGACGCAACTGAGCTATAGCTATGAAGATGTTTGCTTTCTGTAAGCAAATTGAAATCTCTGCATCTTGCCCAATCAAGTTGTTTCCTACTCTGGGAAGCATTAATGTCAATCAATTTGTCTGTTCATGCCTCATTCTTCAGTCTGCTTTATTTTGGGCTATCACACAAAAACTTTCTTTTCAAGTGTATAATAACAAAAATGGTCTAGGTCTTATAAATGCAGTCACCGTGAAATTTCTTTTCATAAAAATTAATGCAAGATGCATTATTTGAGTCGTTATTAGTAACTGTTAGCAATTATAAAAAGTAAACAAGAATTCAACTTGCATGTCTTTGTCTTAAACCGTGGTTGCATTGTTTGTAGAAATAAAATAATTTCTTTATCTTCTTCCACATTCTCTTTTATCAGAGAACATATTTTTTATTCATTTTTAGTACTCCTAAAATAATAAAATAACTTTTAACGTAAAGTTTGAAAATATACTGAGTGTTATTATATGTGCGGCGGCATTCAATCTTGTATTTTCAAAATCAAGGGCGCCGTATAGTGAGAGTTAATTGGTTGTGAAACAATTTTATGCTAGCATTGCCAATTTGGTTACTTTTTTGCTTCATTTAAAAAAAATATGTGATGGTATGTGCATTGAGGAAATATATAGGTATATTTGGAATTTGTATGCAGACTTCAGCTTACGTTTGAATATGGTAGGGCCTTAGATGCCTACAAGCATTACTATGCACAGAAAGAGGTCAACAATACAGACATCACATTTATATCCAGATATACTTAATTGAAACATGTTTTCCCATGGGCTGAGCCATCAGTGTAAACATATCCATGTACTAATCTGATGTCTGTGTTGTTGACATCTTTCTGTGCATGTTGATGTTTGTAGGCTTGTACCTTGAGAACAGAAGAGAGGATGTTCACCCAAATTAGGTAAATATCTTGCATAGAGATTTACCTGATCATGCAATAAAAATTTGCCTCCCACTAGTTCTTTAAATACAAAAGAGAACTTTGTTGAAAACCATGTTGCATGCTTATAGCTGGGTTTTGTTTCTGCTTAGTTATGTTACGTGCAAGTAAGCTGTTTCTGCATATTTGATTGATATAATAATTTGACAATGACTTGTTTGTGTTTTGTAGCTACCAAACCTATTGCTTGTCTTTTGAAGGATCACTGTATCCCCTCTCCAAAGAAAACCAAATGCATACTTTGACCATAATGTTTGGTAACAGAAGAAATGTATTTGACAGAAAAGGACCATTACAGAACACTGTCAAATTTGTAACAAGTAAAACTGAATAAGTGAAGATGGATTATTTCCAGCACGTAACAGCTTTTTTTTTTTTTATTTTCCACTGGCAAACATATAAAAAATAAATGACGGAAGAGTTAAAAGCCTTTACTACTTGAACACAATGAGTAACTTGTCAGTTAGTCTATTTATGAAGGCATCACAAATAAAAGATTGTCAGGCACTTGGTATTTCCCTAGACAGGTTAATAACAAATGAAAGCTACGAGTTTTTGTGGACATGAAAGAAACGCTATTTACCAGGAGACGATAAAAATATGGAAATGTCATTCAAGATTTCCCCTTTCCAATTATAGATGAACTGCTGGTAGATGTAAACTTGTTTTAAAGTGAAGAGCATTCAATATGAAGTTAACAATCAGGCTCATTTTGTGTGGAGCAAAAAAAAACCCCTCAATACTCCAGCGCACCTCTCATAAAGCATGGTCGTGGTGTTGTTGGCACATAGTCTGTCAGTAGATGTAGCAGTACAGCCTGCACAAAATAACAACCCTAATTACCATTTCCTACTTTCTGTTCAGCAAGAAGTATCACTATCATCAATGTTATGTTCTGTCCACTGTCACGGAAGTTTAAACATACTCCAGTACTCAATAAAACTTTCTCTTTTCTATTTAGTAAGAAATTGCACATACAGGTTAACAACTGTCTGATCGATGCAAATTGTTGTCTTGTGAAATTAGACAAGGAATGGTAATTTTTTTAAGTTCTACCACCACAGAAATAAAACAGGCAGTTACTATTAAGGCCAAGCTGAGGTTAGTGCTATTTTAAGCAAGTATCAGAATTGCTATGGTTTCTAAAGGTTCATTCAAATCTAACTGGCAGAAATTTGTTTAGCAAATATTAAAAAGACACACGATGTTTTGAATGAATGTAACATTATAACATATTACAGAAATAATACCATTGATAATAAATGATGAAAATCTCAAATTGTTTTCACTTTTTCAAACATCAGAAGAGGACAAGGGCTTTTACATGTGCCATAGGACGACTGCACCTGTGACCAAACCTGAAAGCCCAGTAACCATTCAATGCCTGAATACCCAGTAATTATTCCAAGCTGGAATGCCCAGTAACCATTCTAAGCCTGAATGTTTGGAAACATTGCTGAACGCTGAAATTATTACGGACTTAAAAAGGTCCTAATCTGTAGTATCTTGGTGTGCTGATCACTAATATAACAATGAAAAATTTTTCTTGCCTCTCATTTTGAAGGTATTTCATATAGTTCATTTTCTATGTTTCACTGTGTAAATGTATCCAGTAGGACTTCTCAAGTGAAGAAAACACATCATCTTTACTTTGGATGCAAGATTGGTGACCAAGAGAATCCTTGGGCCCCACATGGCATATATGCTGAGCTACATGTACAACACAGCTGTCACAGTGGTTGAATGACCAAAAACCATCAATGCCACTTGCAGTCCCCATGGTGTGGAGATTGCCAAGCAATCACACAAATGACTGTTACTTCTGCTTGGTTCTTCCTCTTTCCGGCAGGATAACAAAGCAAAAGAAATCAAGAACAGTCTACCCCAACATTCCGTCTGCATTGTGACCAGTTCCACATGGTGAGGGGCTTCCTATTCCAGAATCTCCAGCACAATATTCTCGATTCAGCTGATGAGGACAAGGGCTAGCCAACTTGTTCTCCTGGTCAGTCAGCATGCAGTAATCCAGATTTTCACTGTGGTACAACATCAACCCCAACACACAATAACACAGGAAGAACTAAATGACTTGGTTTGTGTTTGACTTATCCAAGAACAAGGCAGAATTGCAAGGTTCATGCAGAATTGCAAGGTTCATGACTCCAACAATAAAATCTTCTAGAAGATGTCACAATTACTTCATATTAAAAGCGCCACCAGCAGCTGGAGCCTTTCTTCAGAAAGGAAAGTTATCTGGTATTCTGTTCCAATACTGAGGGCCTCAATGCCTTAGAAATCACTCATGACCCACAAGAATGGAGACTATTTTGTAGACTCTTCCAAGCCGATTCTTAAGGCTGTGCTTTTGGTTTCGTCTTTGAGCTATTCCAGTAGTGGATGCTGTCCACATGAAAGAGCCTTACAACAACTTTAAGCAGCTACTAAACTCCTTTGAGTATAACAAGTACAGCTGGCATATCCCTGGTGATTTGAAAATAGTTGCCCTTTTAACGGGACTGCAGCAGGGATATACCAAATACATGTTTTTTATGTGAGCGGGATAGCCGAGCAATGGAACTGCCCTACAACCAGAAGGAATGGATGCGCAGACAAAAATTGTAGCAGTTGGAGAGAAGAATATCCAGCACCCAGCGCTTGTGGAGGCTCACGAAATTCTGCTACCACCCCTTCACATCAAACTAGGTTTAATAAAAAGCTTCGTGAAAGCCATAAACTGGACTTCGCCAGCTTTCCAATGCCTACATAAAAAAGTCCCTCTACTCAGCAAGGCAAAGATTAAAGAGGGAAGTTTTTGTGGGTCCTCAGATTTGAGAGCTCTTCAAAGATGACTGGTTTAACAACTTGCTGCAGGGTGATGTAAAACAAGCATGGAAATCTTTTTGCCTAGTGTCTACAAACTTTCTTGGGAATAATAGGACAGAAAACTACAAGGAACTTAGTAGAAGACATGCTGATGCAGTATCAGAAACTTGGTTGCAATATGGCTTTAAAGATCTGCTTCCTTCATTCCCATCCAGATTTCTTTCCTGACAACTGTGGTACTGTTAGTGATAAACATGGCCAATGTTTTCATCAAAATATGGCAACAATGGAAAAAAGATAGCAGGGAAAATTATCCACTACCATGCTGGCTGACTACTGCTGGACACTCCCCAGAGATGCTCCCAAATAGGTGAACAAGAGACAGGCAGAGAAATCTAAGACGTAGTCTATGGCTTGATTTTTTACAGGTGTTAACCAGAGATCATACTATTACCATGCATTTTGTGATGTACACAATAATTATTGCAGATAACCAAAAAAATTGATAAGAAATGATAAATTTATTTTAGTAACATGACTTTTGTAAAAGCTTGTTGACCAGCATAACCATTCTATGCTTGAATACTCAGAAACCATTCCATGAATGGCCACTGGCCAGACTGGATAGAGGTGTGAACACAGTGCAACAAAGAGGTATACTTTCTGGGTATTTCATGTTCCAGGTGTGTTTCAGCCAGGTTGTACTGGTTGGGGGGTGGCTGCTTGTTCGTACATAAAAGATGAAGTGGGTTGATGACAGGTCAGGGAAAGTCATTCATTCATCCCTTGACCACCATCAGTTGTTGGGGAGGGGAGCCCATGGATAGAGGCGCCACTCATGCCTGTTTGCCTGTTTTGAACAACAGTGAGCAGGTTTTGCACAGGACAACCAGTCCACTCCTTCACATTCCTTTACCAGATCTTTCTCTGGTCACTGTGTCACTGTGACATTAACCGCTTCCCAAGGCACCTTGAAGGTCAGTCTTTAACAAGGTGTCATACTGGGTTACCTGGCCAAACTGGACCAGCTTACACTGCTAGGCTTTTGCAAGTAGGGATTCTGGTGTCCTATGACTGTAGCAACCATGCTCTGTACAAAGCAGTTCTATGTTCTCTGTATGAGATGGAGAGCAGCCTCCTCAGGCACGTCATTGATTGCCTGGTTTCTTCTCTCCACCAAGCAGAGTTCACTTTTCACATTTATGAAGTAGTATCGGAACTTGGACAGGTTATACTTGATAGTAAACCTGACGTTATGGCTGCAACAGACCCTATTCAGCTTAGCCATTGCCACTGTTGTTGTCACGATCCTGATGTGGATATGTGTTGTGGGGCTTCTGTCCTTGGAGAGGGTGGCTCCCAAGTACTTAAAGCTGCTTACCTCTGTGAGCTTATCTCATTTATGTAGATCTCTGCTCTGCTATCCCCAATACCCATGACTTTGCTCTCATCAGTGCTGGTTTCTTTCTTATGGGTTCGAACTGTCAATCTGTTGGTGTGATCTTACAGCTCTTTGTTCATGCCTGCTAACAAATCTGTCATTTGCAAAGTTTAGGTTGTAAGTTGGCCTTTTACTGATGGAAATGGAAGTGTGGTGGTCATTGAGCTTTCCACACATGATTTTTTGTAAGAGAATGTTGAACAGCACAGGTGATAACAGACATACAAAAGTAAGCTCCTATTTGGTTAGTAAGCGATGCGACTCTTCTTGATTCGATCCCATTAAGAGAGCTCCAGCTTTTCCAGCTTTTTAATTACTATTTCTTAGTTTAGTGAGTCCTTTGCATAGTGACTGGTAATACAAGACTGCAAAGATGGATGGCTTCGTTTTATGTATATTCTGGGTGTCTTGTGTGCTGCTTCTTGCTGCTTCAACAGGTTTCATCTTTTCCATACTAGGACAATGCCAAACATCACGGTGGCTCACATGGTGGACATCAGCCTTTCTCACATGAGTATTTGGTTGTGCTTCAGCCAAGTGCATGCCCCATGCCACTTGACTTGCCACGCATCAACTGGATCGAGTACACCATGGCACCTGACAGCGGAGAATGTAAATAAACCAGGAACTACACAGTGGGGCGATTTTCTCTTGGCTAGGAAAATTAAAATTGGGTTTTAGAGAGTCTTACATGTGAGATTGGAAGTTAGATGAAGAGTTCTGTAAATCGTGGGCATTAAAGCAAGTGGTGAGCTGCCAAATTTCTTCCTGGTACTGTCCACTGACCATCAACAACAAACTGCAGACGTTTACCAACCGATGCCTACGCCATATCCTAGGAATAAGATGGCCTGAAAAGATCTCCAACAGCAGCCTGTGGACAAGAACCAACCAGAATGTCACTAGCCAAGACATCAAAAAGTGCAAATGGGGCTGGATAGACACACCCTGTGCAAACCAGCTGACACCACTGCCAAGCAGGCACTTGACTGGAACCCTCAGGTGAAGAGGGGAGTTGGGAGACCAGACTTGGAAAAGAACAAAAGAGAGCGAGGCCAAGGACATCGGAACCACATGGGCCCAACTGAAGTGGGCTGCCCAAAACTGGGTCCGCTGGCAAGGTGTTGTTGCAGCCCTATGCTCCTCAAAGGAGCAACAAGGAATAAACTGTCCACTGACAGCGAATAAAGATACCTGCACCCACCAGCTCTAACGTTTGAATCTTCAGGGCAAGTGGGATACTGAAATATTACCTCCCCTCCTTTTAAAACAATTTTATTATTTACTATTATGGATTTATAACAATGTTATTATATTTTACTATTACTTTAATGCTTATAGGCACTAAAAGAAACTATTAAATTTTTCAGGAATCTCAATTAACCCCCCCCCCCCCAAAGTGCTGTGTGAGCTGGGTAAATGGTAGCATGGGTCATGAAACCCATGCAGTAGCTTGGATGCTCAGAAAGCTCACACGAGTTTACCATGCGATTTTGTTTAGGGAGCAAAGTGGTTTCATTCCCTATGAGACTGCTGAACAGGCAGGATATAATTTGAGATATGGTGTATGACCCAGGGAATCCTATGAAAAAATTAGCTCCGTGCCTAGATAAGGTAAACTTTTGTATTTGTTGAATTTGATTCAGGGTAAACATTGCAAGTTAAATGGAAATGGAGTAACATGCTTTCCATCTAACATTTAAACTCTCCAGGAAAGGAAATTTTGACGATGGTACTAGAAGTTTAATGTATAATTGTAATAGTGAAAAATATTCATTAAGAAATAAATTTACAGGAAGTATTGTAGAGTATCCAAATCTGTTGGGGAGCCCGAGTGCATTACCTTTCCTTCAGACCCACCCAAGGGTGTTTGCTGTTGTGAGTGTGCCAGAATTGGTGTGACTGACATTGTTGCCTGGGAAAACCCTAGCGCTTTCCCTGGATGAGTGTATGACGAAGAGTTTTTCTCTCATCTACCCCAGCAAAGTTCTTCAGCTGAGGATTAATGTGTTTTTAGTGACTGAGTGTACCAGTATTTGAATGGAATAAGTGCCAGTGTGTTTTTCAAGTGATTGGAGGTGTGACAGGTCATTGTTTCTTGTTGTTGAAAGAAGATGCATGGGCGTTCTGTGTATTAGTGCTGTGAGTGTTGCATCCTTGACAACATTGTGACTGCATCTGTTTCAAAAAGTTACTTCCTTTGACAATAGACAACAGATGCTTATTAATGCTGAAATTATATGGACGAAAGCCTATTCCTAATAAAGCATGATAAAATAATAAACTTTGATTATTTATTTTCATGTAAGTAATAGACTTTGTAGAAGAGGATGGCTGACAAGATATGAGAGTACTGTCACAAAACTAAGCTATGACTGTCTCAATGTTCTGCACTCACCATCACAGTCCATTTGCGGTTCTCAGCCTCTTGCCAAACAAGTGATCTCTCGGGGTCGTAGAAGACATCGTCAGTGACCTCCTCTTGTTTACGAGGCAGACAATGGAGAAACACCCAGTCTGCACCAGCTTCCTTCATCATCTGTCACAAATCAAGTTACTGTTTTCAGTCAGCGTGTTTTACTTGACACTTGTTTCACTGTTATACAGCAGTGTGATGACCAACTCAAGCAGCACAGTATCCTTCATCAACCAACAAGAAGAGTTCCTTTAAATAACTGGGTGTCTATCAAGAGCAATGTCTCTCGCCTGCACTGTTCAATGTCAGAAAACATCATCCAAGAAACCCTTCATGACTAGCACACTTTCCTCTTTATCAGTGGATCCTTGACTGCAAAGAGGAATTATAAACAGGATTCATACAAGCATGAGCTAACAAAAATCTTCCAGGTCTATTCAAGTACCCTGACATCCACTGGCAATGTAAAACTGACACACTACTAATGTACTGTCACGGATCGACCCATGCACATTAGCCATAGGCTCGCTAAGGTTTGTTTGAATGAAAGTGTGTTAGAATGGAATAGGTTAACGAATCTTCTGGAGCAAGCAAGCATTGTGTTCATGAGAATCAAGCTGGTATGAACTGAGCGAAAGGTAGGGCTTCCAATAGTTGCAAAGGAAGGAGGTATCATTCTACGTTGGTGACCCAGTATGCTAACGTTACTCCAACAAGTCTTCATTTCCTTGGAGGAGAGTGGGAGGTTAGGAAGGCTTCCAATACAATGTTGCACCCATCAACACACAGAATTCAAGTTGCCACCAGTGGCTTCAACCCAGAGAGTGTGTTCGTCTAATGTTACGATCATCAAGGTGCCCTGCCTAGTGTATAGAGTAAGGAAGGATTCTGAAAGAACTTTCTAACTGTAAATACAGGCATTCTGACATTTAGTAGTTATCGGATGGAAAGACTGAAACTCTGCTGAGAGACTCTAGCCTGAGCCAATTAGAGAAAGAAAACTCAAGACACTACTGGGCTGAAGGTATCACCCGAGATATAGTTAGGGTTAGATTAGAAAAAGAGGAATTCTATTTTTATAAACATTAGTGTCGTTTGAATTTAATATTGATGCATTTCTCTTTCCTGGGTGTGACCATCTACCCTTTGGGTAGGTAATCCTTTTTTCTGTATTTTTGATAGCTGAGATCATTTGGAGACAGCAGTTGTTCATGGTCGGTGAGAGTTTCTCAACGTTGTATCCAATGAAAGTCCTTGATCCAGTCAACTAAAACATGCTATTCAGGCAGCCCAAGGCAATCATTGTGCTTTGTTCTTGAAAGAACGTGCAATTGTTGAGAGTTGGTAGATTTGCTGCTTCTTAACATGTAAGCAGGATTTTCACAAAAACTTCTAATTTAAATAGACTCACTCTCCTGTAATGACAACAAAAAGAATAAATATGAACCAACACGTCTGTCCCTGATGGCTACTAGGGGTGGGCTAGTTGCACAAGAACCCAACAAAGATGGAAATTGCAGCATAACTGTAGATTTTATTAAGAGCTTCACTCAGTGGCTGGCCTGCCGTCTCTCCACTCTCATTTCCAAATCCAAAAAGCCTCCTTCAACTGATAAGCTACACTAGTTATCCTATCCCCCTCGAACGCTCCAGAAACTATCTCCCTCTTTTTCCACAGCCTTGCTAAGCAACCTCAACCTTTCCCTGCCCCTGTGACTGCAGTGGCCACCCCCATCCTGCACTGTCTGATCATGGTCTTCCCCAGTGGGTGTGAGCTTTTACAGTGTGGTATCTCAACCAAAGCCAGGCTCTCTGTGCACTACACGCACAAAAACACAAGAGAGACAAAATTCCTGTGGCTCTGTAAAGTTAATGGGAATGCCAGGTCATTTTTCTGCTCAATGACATTCATAAATAAAGGTAAACTGCTGACAGAGTAGAATCTTGTGCTATAAAGGAAGAATGAAAATATCTTATCAGCCTGTGCCTGACCACTATCCTAGCAGCACTTCTTATTCTCTCAAATTTATGTTTCTGTCAAGTTCAAATTTATCAACCTTTTTACTATCACCTAGTTGGAGCCCTCACTGTTCATTGTAATACTAAAAGGGGATTTCCCAGTACTGCAAAGTACTTGCTATTTACATATTTCAAAACCACTTTTGGCTCTAAACACTCTACAGGCTCAATTTTGAGCAGACATTTTCAATCAGATCATCAGAATGCCTAAAATACCTAAAATTACATCATGACGTTGGGTGACAATAAGAACTGACATTATTTTCATCAGAGTTTATGTTACATGGGTTCAGTACACGTTTGTTCATTTTCATGAAGTGATTTGTTGGCTTATCTCGTGGATTCTAAGTAGCCTTTTACTCTAGTCAAAGTATGCTCTCTGTCTATGTGTGCATATGTGTGTGTGTGATGTAGGAAGCGCAAACTAGAAGTGGAGGCATCAACTATCATTCTAGGGAATTGAATGAAAAGACTTTACAGTGACTGCATGAAGCTAAATCCTAAATCTTGTTCATGAAGGCCCGAATACTAACCCCTTACATGTGAACTGAAAGATACACACAAACACTCTCCTACTTTTAAACTGGTTGAAAGAAACTTTTTTTATTTGCTGTTTCCAAAGGCATGATGAAAAGATGTTTTGAAGTGCTGAAACCTTTACACACTTTGTAGTATCATCTGTTGATCATGAAATCTAGATCATTCTTCCAAAATCCAAGTTTCATTAACATCACATTGTCAGCAAACTCTTTGAACAGCTGATGTCTGTTGCTGGATATATGGCGTATTCCTATGCTTTATTTCTAAATGCAGTTCATACAAACACACATACTGCCATTTTCTTCATTCTTTTGCTCTGGGGCAGAGGAGTTGCTCCACCCATATCACAGGGACAACCTGCCTCTAATTTTAGCCCTGGGTCTGGTGTTGCCACTACTTCATAACTACTGAAATACGACACCTGCCCTGGATCTCCCCATTTTGCTCTAGGGCAGTGGCGTGCCATAGCTTCATAACTATGGTCTCTAGAAAGTGCAGTTGCTGTTCTGGATTGCTTGTGTGCATGGACAGTATTACAACTGTAGGAATCTTAGGCCCCTATCACTGGTTTCACCTGGGTTAGGGCAAGGACGTGTATTGATGGACAAGACTCACTCTTGGCCTCTTGCGAAGTGATCCGCTTTTAGTCTTGGTGAGCCGTAAAGAAGAATGTGAATAAACTGAAAGCTATGTCGTGTAATGCCTCATTTTAGCAGTTAACTGGAAAAAATCATCTGCCAGCATTCCAGGGATATTAGTTCGTGGTTAGGGTTAGAATTAAGGCCTAATTACCCCATCATTCCTGCTTACCATGAATACCCCTTTGAGCTCCAGTCATCAAGTATGACTAGGATGTCCTCTTTTTACGACCCTTTCTGGCTGATTGTAGAACTTTTCCACTTTGCTATCTTCATATGTGGAAGTCGGAGCTTAGAATTGGAGACTGGTGGAGACTGGTGACATTGTGAGGCAAGGCAGAAATGTGAATGGAGATCTGCCTGCTGGAAATAGGTGAACAGTTGATGACATCTCTGATCACTTTATTTATACAATAAAGCCTATGCCATGCTTGTCTTTAGTTGCACGCCAGTGTACCACTGCTTTGTCCTTCACTATTTCCTTAAGGCATGTCCATCTGACTTCTGCCAAGCCCTCAGTGTCATACCGAGGCAGACAATTTTAAAAATTCCACGTTTTCCAGATCTGAAAAATGGTCTGCTATTCCCCCTTAAATATTCTAGTCTTCCAAAACTCTGCAATAATCCTGTATAAGAAACAAACAAACAAACAACCAAGGTGAATAGAATGGTGAGAGCTATAGACCTTGTGAGACACCTGATAGCCCTGAAAAGCCTTAAGTCGTTCCTTCTTCTCTCTCTCTTGCCCCATGCTGATCCATGTGTCTGTGATAACTGCATCGGCTCTGTAAACAGCTTCTACAGGGTTGTTGGTCATCAAGATCTGTGCTCCGCTCTACAAAAATAAAATCAGATCACATACACGCACAAAATCAACCTACATGCAATCCCTAAAAATATTTGGATAGTAGGTTTATTTTCCAACCTTGCCTTTCTTGATAACAGTTTATTTATGATATCCAAAAAAAATAGTATGGAATTGTTGTGTTTGGCACCAAAAATTCTTTAGGCCTTGCACAATCTTAGATATTCTACAAATACTTTGTATAACTCCTTGGGCCTTTTATGCCTTCAAAATCCAACTTCTTCTTTGACAGGACTGCTGAGGGTATTTAAAAGTTTGCCTTAAGATGTTCACAAAGATCCTTACTGACCTTGGCGGCAAAACGGATAGTATCTTCCAGAACTGTTGCTTTTGGTTCATAACCCTGTGGACAACAACAACTATTACTGTCAAAAGCATCCAGTTCATATAGCCTTGCAGACAACAGCTAATGTCAGAACCAGTCAGTTTACATAGTAGAAAACCAACATCTAGTTCACTGAATAACCCTGTAAACAGTAAGTAAAAGCAACCATTTCTAAACCACCTTCTTCTTTGCTTATTCAAGAGTGATATTGCATGAGAAGAGTGCTGTACAAAGTTAAAGTATGACAAGATTACTGTATAAACAAAGAAAAGGACTCAGTGACCCTGAATATCCTGCACCGTGACAGTAGCAAAATGGCAGACAGTGCCTCGTTGCTAATGTGTGTGTCACATGAATGAAAACAACCCATTGCAACACATTTTCGACCCTATGAATCCATTTTTTAAAACACTCCCAAAACACCAATTTTGGCATCAATTTCAGCTGTTTCCTCATTCTAGAAATGACCAGAGCATAAACTAGGCATTGGTTTCAGGGTTCAGATTGTACAACCAATGTCATCACCTGAATTGGTGATTGATGTTGTAGGAAATGGTGTTTTACACCAAGCCAGCAACTAAGGTTATATCACAGTAAGGCAGCCAGCCCTGTAAACAGATGCCACATGCAGAGAAAGAACAGTGTGCCTGAGATGAGAGCTGAACTTGGGACAGCCTACCTTCACTGTATTGGTGGAGTTAACCTTTGAACCACTAGGCCACCCTTCACTTGAAGCCAGGAGAACACCCATGACTGAATGTTTCCAAGAACTCCTTGCAACAGTCTACAAGGCTTTTGTTTTGCTCATCTGTCAGCAACCTTTGCAGCCAGCAAGCTGACTTCTTGCTGAAGCTCAAATTGTGATGGAAGATCCTGTGAAGACTTATTGTCGAAGGAATTATCAGCTCCATCCCCATAACCCTGATGGTCACACTACCATAGGTTTCCAGGAATTTACGAACTTTGTCAACTCTGGGTCTCTTGACATCTTAGGCCTTTGTTCACGATGTTAATGATCACAGCTGAACTGACCATTGCCAAGCTGCCGAAACCAGCTGTTTTAGATGGAATATCATTGCCATAAGTTTCTTTCAGATCCTGCAAACTGTCAACAGCCTGAAAGCCACACCAAAAGTGATGCGAAATGATCACTCGAAAGTCACGCGCTGACAGCACTGGTGGATCACTTGGTGGAGCATGCATCAATTTGCTTCTCTTCTCTATCCTGGGAAAACTGGGATGGGAAAAATTATGAAAAAAATGTGGAAACATGAAGAATCAGTCTAGTCCGCATGGTCTGCACTCACTGAAAGAGCGCAAAATACTGAAATCCGGTTGGAAGCAGCAGTAAAATACAGTTGGTGACCTTAGTCTACCTCAGGCTAATACAAGATCACAGCTGGTAAAGTTGATCAAGTAAATAGCACATGGAATGAATGAGTTGAAGTGACGATTAGTTCTGCATACAGGCATTGTGTACCTACAGCCAGACCGCAAGAGTAGAAACTCACAAGCTAATACATGAGATCAGAAATACACAAGATGCAGGATTTGCTGATGACATAAGGCTGCAAAGTCCCTCTGCCTGATTCTGGTGATCTTGGAACAGATATTAACAAGTGAGACAAGACTGTTCTAGGGAGAGATTGTGGAACCAAGAAATAAAAAAAAAAAAAAAGCCAAGGAGACTTTCAATAAAGGACTCATAGATATTTACACCTGGTCCTGATCATTCATTACAGAGATTGGCAGCAGAATTCAAAGCTTTTTATTTTCTCAAAATGCTTACCTCAGGACCAATGGCAATTTTGACACCAGAATTAAGTTTCACTTTTGTCTCTACAATGGAGTTTGGCTTTAAATAGCCACAAATGATACAAGTATCTTTTGAAAATATAAATCTTAGCAAAAAAGCTTTTCTTAGCTTAATTAAAATCTAGTTTGCCTTTTTATGCAGTTTCATGGGCAAGAAAATAAGTGAAACCAAAGAAAGTTTTAACGAAGTATTTGATTCATTTTTCTAAACCTTGAATAAAATTTCAATTCACCAACTGAATGCTGACAGTAAATAAGCGGTAAATGTTTGGCCATATATAAGCTGTAACGATTTGATGAGTGTGATGAGTTGCTAGGGATGGTTGCGCCACATGCTCTTGCTCACTGCACATTGTCACAAGGCACGTTTGTCATTTCACAAACTCATACACATCTTGCAAGCATGAATGGTTCTGTTATTTTACATGATTGATAATTAGCCTTATTATCACACTGGGCTTACCTTGGGTGTGGCGAAACTGAGGTCTATGCCCAGCTTGGAGCAGCCTATCATCAGGGAGTGCAGTACATTGTTGCCATCGCCAACCCATGCAATCTTTAGTCCCCTCAAGTATCCAAAATGCTCCTACATGAAACGTACTGCCATGTCACTAATATAAAGTGATCTTACACAAAACTTCTGGCACAGTAGTGTTGTACAATTAATTACAACACCAAGCTATACTGTAAAATTATGTCATTTCCACATGCAATAGAAATGAACTTTAATAATAATAATTTATAGAACATTGTTCCAAAACATTTTGCTCTAAGTGCTTTTCATAAATCATATATAGACTAGATCATAAACAATTGTGTACCCATATTGGCATATAACAGACTCGCTCACTTCTATAACAGACACCCACTCATACACAAAGTAAATTACAGACACACGTTATGCACGCTCAGGGTCAGGACAGGGTCACAGTGAAGTCCTTGTTCTGGAAAAATGTTGTCTTAAGTTTAGACTTAAAGGTGGTAAGAGAATCAGATTGACGAAGGCTGACAGGTAATCTGTTGCAAGTTGATGGGGCTTGGTAGGAGAAAGATCTCTGTCCATAGTCTTTGTCTAAGTCAGTGGGACTCACAGATGCTTGGTATCAGATGAGCAAGGAGGTCGCATGGGCATATAGATGGGAGTAAGTTCGGAGAGGTACCAAGGATCGGTGCCACAAACAGCAGAGTAAGTCAAAGTAGAAAGTTTGTAGGCTATAGGGTCCACGACTGGCGCCAGTGAAGAGAGTGAATGATAGGTGATGTTAATATCTAGATGTAGATGAGGCAAGCAGTGTTAGTCTGGATCCTTTTAAGTCTGTCAAGAAGATACTTGGAAATTCCAGCTAAAAGAGAATTACAATAGTCCACTCTCAATAGCACAAAGGCACAGATTAGAGCTTTAGTAGCATTGTTGGCAAGATAATGACGAATGGTACTGATTCTACAAAGTTCAAGGTAAGCAATTCTGCAGACTGAGAAATATGCTGATGAAAAGTCAGACTTTGATCAAGAATGACACTCAAGCTAAGAACAGAGGTAGTGAAAGGAATAGTTGAGTTGTTTATAGACAGAGACTGAGGGAGCGAAGGATGAGATAAATTTCTTTGGACTCCATATGATATCTATAAACACTAACATCTAAAGCAACACTGTGACAGTGATATTTATAATAAGAAAAATATCTACAGCTTCAATGTCATGGCAATGATCTGTATACACAGATCTCACAGACTGCAAACATAAAGTGATAAGACTTTAATGAGCCATGAGGGTGAGAGTGAGTGGGAATTGGTGTTTTAAACTCAGCCAGCAACTCAGTCTATCAGAGCAAAGCAGCCAGCTTTGTAAACTGATGCCACATAGAGAAAAAGAAAAGCATGCCCGAGATGAGATCTGAACTGATAGCTGCCAGTCCTCACTGTTTTGGTGACAAGCACTAACTGTTGCGCTACTATTGTGCACTAAATGTTGTGGTCACCTCACTTCATAACAAGATGAAATAGCATACACTGTGTATGTGGTGGTCCTGAAAGTAATTTGTGCAGACATCTGCCTGTTCACCTCAAGTGGTGTAAAGTGTGATAAGCCTAGCAAGAGGCAGGGCTGACAATTGTGTCACCCTTAGTCACCTGTGTGTGAAGGTGCAAGCAGAAATGGGCTGGAAAAGCTGATACAAGACAGTGTTGTAGGGTGACTTGATGCAAGTCCAGCCAATGGAGAAAGGGCTCTCTCTCTTCCTAAACATAGGCAAAAGGATCCACTGCCTTGAAGGAAATCTAGATAAGGGCTAAGAGAGTAAACCTCTACAGCAAACTGTGATTTTATCCCTCAGTGAAAGCATCACTAGGGTTCAAAATGGCATGTCTTCACAACTAAGGGAACCCATCAATCTACAAGCATAGAAAAGATAATGGACAGCAATATACAATGCAATATCCAGCTGGACTGGCTGAAGGCCTGAATGTCCCACTGGCAAATGTAAAGTTGATAAAAGAATGAGCATCCATTAGAATATAAGATACTTTCCACATTACATTTTATGTGGCAAGGTAAAATAACCCATTGTGTCTCACTGAAATATTGTAGGCCTGTCTGAAGTCAGATAGCCGAGCTTTGGGGAAACAACAATGGACCAAAGATACAATATCTGGTACAGTGGGGAAAGTATCAACATGGTGTAGGTTTCCTTATGGTCAGAGCCATAATCAACTGCACACTGATTTCAAGCAGCAAACAGCAATAATGACTAGGCTAATCCGGATCTGGTACACTAAGTGCACACATAACCAAATAATATTATTATATGCTTGCATCTTATTTGTTAAAACTTTGGAACTAAACCCATTTATAAACAAAGAAATCACAACCCAGAGTGTTGTGTGATAAGACAGTTACCTGTAATGTGATAAGGTCAGCTAAAATCTGTAGCGGATGATACAGATCACTAAGACCACTAATGACTGGTATTTTAGCCTCATCTGCCAGAATTTCCAAATCTTCCTGATCAAACACGCGGGCAAGTATGACATCGGACATCCGTGACAGCACTCTGTCACAAAGCAAATGCAAATTGAGTTTAAATAATTATATGAAAGTTGCTGTGTTAAAAACACATCAGACAATTAAAAATGCTTGAAAACTACTGCTTCCTTCTAAAATACTATCACGTAAGTGTACAAGAAGCAGCTAAAATTGTTTTTTATGTTAAGCTGAAGGAATCTTGACGCATTCTAGACCAGTCAATGCAGGCTAGTTGACTGGTGACATTAACATTTATCACTGAGTCATGCTGTCAAAGCTTGTCTTAAATGGACAAATGTCATAGAATGTCTAAGTTTGGTAAAGCTATGTGTGAAGGTCACAGCAAACCAGTGGTTTTGTAGTGGATGTTTAGGACATTGAAACTTAGGTCAACATGGGAAGCCCAGGCTTGTTTGCTAATACAACATTGGAAGTCCTGGCCTGTTTGCTAATACAACTTAGATACAACAGATTGATTGAAATGACATACATGTTAACATACATCTAACCAAGACTTACACTGGTCCTCACAGAAAATGAAATGACTCATACATGTTTTATGTGTGTATATATATATATAGCTTCTTCAACTTACACTGGTTGTTACAGAGCATGAAATGAAACACACATGTTAATATATATCTAACCCTGACTAATGAAATAACACATTTTACATGTGTGTATATATACTTTGACTAACACTCGTGGTTAGTAAAAATGGAATGGCAATGCTCCTTATACATCTCTATTGTCTGTTTCTGTTCATAACTGAGATAGAAGTTTTGCTTGGTTAAGTAATAAACTAAACAAAATAGTCACAATGATTATTCTAGCAATGATTATCAGATCTGTGCACACACACACACACGGTATATTTGTTAGTTCTGTTGAAGAGTGATATTGCAGTTAGTATAAAGGACTTGGCAAAAACACTCTTTTTGGTGGCCAGTTGTTTTCATCTGGGAGGGTAGCATTTGGAAATGGTGGTATAGTGAGAGGGGGTTTGTGATAATACTGACAGCCCTAGATAGATCAACTAATTGTGTAAAGCCAATGATTTTGCTGGCAATCTTGACCACCCTCATCAAGCAAGCCCTATCTTTGATGGATAGGAGACTGAACCACACTCACAGGTTAAATGTGTGAATGCTTTTGATCAGGCTGAAATACACTGATTCATGTACAGGGGAACCAACACCAAAATTTCTCAATTGTCTTAGCAGGAACGGGCACTGATGTGCTTTCCTGAAAACAATGTTAAAGTTTTCCTGCAAGGATAGTTGTCTAGAACTGTGCCAAGGTACCTAAAAACTTTGCACCTGTTCTATTGTCTCACTGCCAATAACCAAAGATGTATTGAAATGTTTATTTTCCTGCCATCAAGGACCAATTCTTTAGTTTTAGAGACATTGAGCACCAGAAAGCTTTCTTCAAACCACTAATGTAATTTCTTAGAAGAAAATTGCTAGTCAGCAGGTTCTCCTCCTTGAGCTAAGCAATTAATGGCATATTGTTTGCAAACCTGATTAATGATAGGTACAACTGGAAAGATCTGTCTGCTCACTGGTGGACAGAAAACGGTATCAGGGACAAAGCACACCCTTGCAGGGTTCCTGTATTGATGATCAGAGTGTTCAAGACTATGCTCCCCAAGCTGAATCTGTCCCAAAGAAACTCCCTTATCCAGAACACTAGGAATATGTTGATGTTTAGGGCTAGAAGACATTCTAATAGCATGATAGGAACTGGGGGGTTGTGCCTCTGTCTGTTGGTAGGCAGGGATTGTCGCCCTTACCCGTACACTAGATGGAATGTGTGAAAGTGAAGACGTTTTAACAAAAAGCATGCATGAGTGAGTGAAAGGTTCACTGAACCCCAGGTGTATGGGGAAAATAACGAGCTTGAGTATTCCCACACCAGTCTTTGAAGGAGAGAGACTGTAGAGAATTTTGAGTAGAAGAGATTTGGGAATTGAATTCCTTGACTAGTCAAGGAATTACCCATGAGAGGAATTGCCTGGAAGAGGAAAAGGAATTACCCAGGAGAGGAAGTAGCTGGAAGAAGGAATTAACTAGGAGGAGGAATTACCCCTAGAGGAACCACCTCAGAGAAGGAGAAGACATTCGGAACTATCGAAAGAAGGAAGACGTTTGGAGTAGGATCTTCAGCAGCTTGGTGTATATGCCTAGTCAACACCAGCTGTGCCTGGTTATTGTGGTTATTGAAGTTATCGTCACCAGCCGGGTGTTTCTGCCAAGTCAGCACCTGGTTCAAGGACTTGGAAAGTGTATTGTTGGCAGTCAGGTGTGTCTGCCTAGCCAGCACCTACTGATCAGAAGTTGGAAAGTGTGGAAGGATATTCAAGGAAAGTTATTCGAGGAAGATTATTCACGGATGATTATTCGAGGAAGTGTAGTTGTGTGTTTAAGCGTGAACGTCTCTGGGACATCATCCAAAAACAGTGAGTTGAACTATTTTGTTAACTATTGGAGAAACATTTGTCTAATTAAAAGGAACGTAAGAGAGGTTGAAATTCATTCATGACATTAATATGATATTTATGGTTTATAGTCACGTTTATGCATTGATGTTGAGTTGTGTAAACTTAGTTGCCCCCCTACAATAAATACAAGCTCCCGCATAATAGAGGAGAAAGCTCATGTGCAAATCTTTGTACTTTGTTGTTAGAAAGAACACGTGTGGGACAGAGTGTGTTGACAGTGACTTGTTGTACCCGTCCCCAACAAAGCAAGTGTGGCTGAATGGTATTAAATGCTGATGAAATGTCCACAAATAAAATATAAGTGTATGTATGAGTGCTATCTAGGTGACTTGTTGCCATACGGTAGAGCACGGGGAAAGGGGCAAAGTGAAAATGGGGTGAAAACATGCGTACATTCTCGGAGCTCCCAGGCTTGCTTAATAACTTTTCCGAAGGTGGATATTAGCGTGGTAGGAAATATCTTTGTGATCGGCTTCAACTTCCCCCAACAATGAGGTGAATTGCCGGTGGTTGATGACATAAGATGTATCAGCCATGTTGTTCTTAGTGTACTTTGTCTGTGTTTAACTGTTATGTGCTGCCGAATTCTGACAAGTCAGTTTTGATAAATTAAATTGCAATCAAGTGAACCTAGGTTTTTAAAAAACAAAAAGCTAGTGCACTTCACAGTTTGGCAGATGGGCCAGTCCAAAGACATCCGAGAGCCATACTTTGCCCAACCTTGCTGTAGAGTCAACCAAGCATCATCTAACATCTGTTTGCTTTGTACGTAATCTGATGAACAATTGCCCTGACTAGTTGGTTGCACACCACCCTCTCCATGCCCTTTGCAAGAATAGGGGTTAAGGCTACTGGTCTGATCATATAGTTCTTAGGGATGTGACTCTTTTGGAATAATGATGGGTTAGGGTTAGAAGGCCTTCCACAACTTAGGACAGAATTAACAGTTCAGGAACAGACAAACAAATGTGTACATATTGGGCACAGTTGCTGGGTGCATATATATACATCTTGACATTTACCAAAACAGGAATGACACATACACATCATATATTTATTTTTTTGGCTAGCACTGGTCATCACAGATAATGGAATGACACAGGCAAATTATATCTTATCTCCATCTTTGACTCACACTTTTCTTCCTTTCTGTTTCTCTCAATTTTTCTTTTTTAAAAAACACTGATCCTCACCTTGCTGTATCTTTCATGGACTCGTTAATACCAATGTGGACATCTTCAGGACCCAAAAAGACAGCATTTCCTCCAAGAAGAGTCATTCCTGCATGCATAAAAATATACAGGTTCTACTTCTAAGATGTGTACTCTACATCTTGTCTACATTTACCAGGTGTTTTAATTCACAAGAGGGGGGTGGTTGTGTGTGTTTCTTACAGTCTTTATCATTTTCAGCACATTCACAAAACATAAAAACACATCACATTCCTCTGGATTGGTGAACTACTTTTGATAATCACAAAGGTAATTATGGATACCAATAGCTTTACTATAAAAAGCATTTTGTTGATCAAAAGAACAAAATATTTAATAGGGACTTATACAAAATTGCTGTCTAGCTTTTTGAAATTCCAATCATAGGGTATGCTCTTGCATCTGATAATAAAGCAGTAAAAAGGCACAAAATTACAAATGAAAAGTGCTGAAGGCCTAAGCATCACATCTAATAAAAATGACAATTCCACGATGCTTTTCATGTGACATAATGATCAATAATTCCATGATGCTTTGCACATGTTATAATGATTAACTTATAAGACTCAGAAAGTCAATGTCATTATGTGAAAGTTTATTCATTCATTTCCTGAAGGTGACTCACTTTTGATGTCATTTGCCTGAAATTTAAGGACCAGATGATGTCAGGAACTGACTTTTTTATACAGCACCTCAATAACAACTCTGTAAGAAAACAAATAGTGTCCGTGTGTGTGTGTGTGTGGTTAACAATGATGTTCTTTTGATAGCCTGGTGAATTGCAGGTAAACAACACTTACTGGTGAATGGCACTTATTCATGCTGCGCGTTATTAATGTTTAATTATTACAGGATACACCATGTTGGTCTTGTTTCATTTTCAAAGCTGTGGGTACTGAAATATTTTAAGTACTTATAGAAGAAGGTATATTTTGTAAATAATCTACACCACATCTTGCCGGTGGAAAAGAACAATTAATGTAGGCTAGCGGTGTCTTTGTGTCGATTATTTTAGGATATTCTTCTGCATTTTTACATGCAAATAATTTCATTTATGAACCAATTATAATCCAAAAAATAAGCATGTCCTTTTAACATTTGGTTTGCGAATGTTAAAATGATTTATTCAAAGAATCTTTAGACTGGAAACATATTGTCACATAAACTAAAAGTTCTTTTTACTGCTTGTCTGTGAAATTATCTTCTATAATTATGCAATTATAACAGCTTCTATACAAATGCCATAATAACTTTCAGCTACTTTTCAAAGAATTCCTTCCAATGGCAAAGCAAACATTCATCTTCTCAACATGAATAGCTACACTATGGGGACATTCAATGAACTCTTTGCTTTGAGACTAGCTTTTATTATTCTGTATGTTTTATTTTTTGTAAAACACTTTGAGCTGGCCTTTGATGGTGGGGTAGTGTCCTATAAATAAAAAATTATTATTTTAAATGCCATTAACTGTCAAATAACATGAGGTAAGGGATCTCAACAAGTGAAAATTACATGGCATTATGCATAATAGACACACGTGGACACACACAAAATCTAAGAAGCTATCCTCTCAAACTTCAGAGCAAAGTTGCATGAATCTACCATCATTTTCTGTCTGAGAACTGGTCATTGCTGAACATCTTCAAGCTATCCAGGTCCCGCTACAAAGTCTTCCACCAACAGAAGTACAATAATCATGACACTAACAGCAGTAAGGAAAGGTGAACTATCCATGTATAACAAATTTTTACCTGTCTCAGAAGACAGTCGCGTTCTTGTGCTTCGCTTCTGGAAGATCATTGACAGAGACTTTCCTGCCAGTAGTTGCAATACCTGTAAACACAAGATCCCAAATCTATGCTATCAAAAGGAAACTGGTTTGTAAGGACATGTTCAAGAATGCATGTAACTGGAGTACTCAAACGTTTTCTTTATTAACGTTTTGCCGAAAATCCCAACGTCTGTTTCTGTTCCTAATGGAGAGACCATGAAGCAAAAAATAAAGAGGACATAAAAGAACACTTCCAATGAAGGCTAGTTAAAATCAATTTACTCTGCTATCTTTCTTTGATTGTTGCGATATCGTGATGACATTGGCCATGTTTATCACTAACCGTACCACAGTTGTCAGGAACGAAATCCGGATGGGAATGAAGGAAGTGGATCTTTAAAGCCATATTGCAGCCAAATTTCTGATACTGCATCAGCATGTCTTCTACTAAGTTCCTTGTAGTTTTCTTTCCTATTATTCACAAGAAAGTTTGTAGACACTAGGCAAAAAGCATTCCATGCTTGTTTCGCATCACTCTGCAGCAAGTTGTTGAACGGGTCATCTTTGAAGAGCTCTCAAATCTGAGGACCCACAAAAACTTCCCTCTTTAATCTTTGCCTCGCTGAGTAGAGGGAATCTTTAATGCAGGTTTCAGAAAGCTGGCAAAGTCTGGTCCATGGCTTTTGCAAAGTTTTTCATTAAACCTAGTTTGATGTGAAGGGGTGGTAGCAGAATTTCGTGAGCCTCCACCAGAGCTGGGTTCTGGATATTCTTCTCTCCAACTGCTACAATTTTTGTCTGCAAATCCATTCCTTTCTCTAGTAGGCCAATTCCTTTGCTCAGCTATCCTGCTTAAATAACTTGTATTTTGTATATCCCTGCTGCAGTTCCCTTAAAAGGGCTACTATCTTCAAATCACCACAGAGGTGCTAGCTGTACTTGAATGGAGTTTAATAGCTGCTTTAAGTTATCGTACGGCTCTTTTATGTTGACAGCATGCATTATTGGAATAGATGGAAGACGGTTTATATTGTGTAAAAGCACAGCCTTAAGACTCAGTTTTGAAGAGTACAAATAGTGTCCATTCTGGTGGGTCATGAGTGATTTCATGAGGCCCTCAATATTGGAACAGATTACCTTCCTTTCTGAAGAAAGGCTCCAACTGATGGAAGTGTTTTTGATATGAAGTAATTGTGATCTCTTCTTCTAGAAGATTCCATTGTTGAAGTCTTGAGCCTAGCAATTCTGCCCTGTTCTTGGATAAGTCTGAAATTCGGTTGGGTTTTTCAGAATGTCCGAAATTAGAATTTATGTCAATCCATGTGTGATTTTAATCAAAACTTAACGCTTCATTTTTATAACAACCTAATGAAACACTACATTGTTAACATGACAGCAATTGTGAGCTTAATTTCATATCTGATTCAAGTTAACATGTAATCCATTTAAATTTCTCTAATAAACCTACTTCCCCATTAACTTGAATACGTGTTTTTAGATCACTGGCCGTCCACAGGAGCTGCTGAATTTCCTCCCCACGTAGATGTTTCAAAGTTAGTAGATCACGACCAAGAAGTGAGCATGTTTTATTGCTGGAAACAAAAACAAACATTTGGCAGGTTTCTTCATAAGATCTTACCTCAGGATAAGAAGGAAGTGGCAAACACTGGATTCAACACATGTAATTACTAAGCTTAAAAATAACAGAAAGAGTAAAAAGTTGACCATGATTCAGTTCATAAATCAAATGACATTTTATATTTTCTTAAACAGCAGTGGTGTAGGAACCAGAGGGGCAAGAAGGGCAACTGTCCCCTAAGAAAAGATTCTGAGGAGGAAACAATATCTTTTTGATCCTTCTGTCCCTTTAAAAAAAAGTGCTTGAGCTGTGATTTTCACAAGTACGAAGTAAAAGAAAGGTAGAGGAATCACACAGGAGAGAGATAGACAAATGTAAATTTTTTATCTACAAGGGTAACAGAATAAGCAAAATTTATGCTTTTTGACATCTAGCCCTTGATCTAGAGAAAGGAAAAAGAAACATTACTTTACTACTAAATAAAGGCATTAATCAAAGAAGATAAGGTTTTGCTGTTTTTTTTATTTTTTGGCACACTGACTTGCAAATCTTGAATGTGATTAATATGATTATAAAGTTCATCTTATTCTGAATATTACATAATGTTTTGTGATTGCGATAAATGGTGAGTCATTTTTAATGAGTTTTTTCCTTGTTAAGAGTAGAGCTGGTTTGTCATTTAACAGAGAAAGCAGCATATGTTGTGATGCTACCCCCCTCTATGTGTGCGTGTGTGTCCGTGCATGTCTGCACTCACGCACCCCTCCTTTTTTTTTTTTAAAAGTGTGACAGTGCGAAATTGATCATTTCTGTCAGCATGGAGTTTGCCCCCCAAAAGCCAAGCATCTTCCTGTCATTGAACAATTAACAGAAAAAGAAAAATGAAGCCTGAAAATGTAGAAGACCCAACTTATTACCCGAAGTAAGATTAACGGGGTAAACTTGACATTACAAAAATATAACAAGTGGTTTACACTCGATGCACCAGCTAACTTCGACAACTTATAAAATAAGCACAACTACTGCTGATTCTATTTTAGGATCAAAGGCTGCTTGTGATATTTTTTTGTCACGTTAAAATTAAATTCAGAAATATGAGTTAATGTGTCTATTAAGGTCTTCTAGATCTTCTAGATTAGTTTGATCAGTGTGGAACCCCATTCTCATCAATCTCTGTCAAGAAGGAGAATGCTGCTGCACAACCACTGTTTACACATTTAGGTTACAACGCGACAAAGATGAAAGATAAGTGGGTATTAGTAAAACTGCCAGCGTATATCGTCAACAGTTATTGTTTGATTTCCAGTGACAAAGTTTATGTATTTAAAAAAAATAATATAGCGCATCTATTTCTCTCCCCTCCCCCCGACACACACACACACAAAGAACATATGCGTACATGCTGCTTACTCTCAATCAGCTGTATATCTCAGAAAGTTAGTAAAAAGTAACTACTGCTACGGTACCAGTGCTAGGCATCACAATCAAACTAAGAGAACATCTGTTAACATAAGACTAGCATCCGTTTGGTGGACAAAAGATAGCGTATCAAACAAACTGTTAATTGTACCCGCTGTACTTTTTAGATGTCCTGTTATCATCTTTTACCGGACTGCAAACTGATGTCGTCAAAAGTCTGGTTAATGAACGAGACGATCGAGCTGACGATATGATGAAAGACATAGTCAATGCTGGATGCCGAACACGTTTCAAGGGAGGCTACCCCATTTGTGGTGTTTGTGTAGAGAAGAGTAGCGTACCATTGGGGAGAAGTCCTTCCTTCCCACCTCCACAACCCTTTTAGCGTCGGTAGAGACGGGGTGGGTTTATTTGTAATATCAGGGCCGTGCTTAGGGGCAGGCAGACGAGGCATCTGCCTAGGGCCCCGCACATTTCATTAAATAACAACCGTGGCGATCGTGGTGTCAAGGGCCCCGCACATACCCTATGCCTCGGGCCCCGCGGGGGGTAAGAACGGGCCTGTGTAATATTCACTGTAAAAGAACCACTTACTAGCCCTGACATAGTACTTGTGAACTATCATGCCTTACATAGTTCTTTCTAATCATCTAAACCCCCTAACTTCGACAGGTAAAACTTGAGCACGATCCCCCATGGCCTTTTCGGCACTATAGGAGGTGCTCGGCAGATTAGATTACTCAGTATCGATCGTCCCAGATGTCACTACCCTAAATCTCTGGAGTCGTTACCGTTAAATCTACAGCAGGGGTCTCAAACTCATATTAGCATGTGGGCCGCAGTTGAAAGTAACAGTCAGTCAGCGGGCCGCACCACGAAAAGAAAATGTTTTTTCATTAAATTTTACGAACACTACTGTCACTGCAGTTAAATGCTAAAATAAAGTTTTTATAATTATTAATTACATTTAGTGTAGTTTATTACATGCACATGCAGTTTAGTTTATTAAAATAAGTTGACGTTGTCTCTGTCACTAATAAAAAAGCAGAAACTGTAGTTCCCCCCCAAAAAGAACAACTATAATTACTAGGCCTACTACAGATGGCTCGTCACTCATGTTTCTGTCCACTCAGCTGAGATCTTTTGGCAGAGACCAGACATCGACGTTAGGCCTGAAGTCGCGTGTAGTGGCAAGCCGCAAGGTTGCTGTCAGATGCTCATCAGTCAGTCTTGATCGTAATGCTGTTTTGTTGATCTTCATTCTGGAGAAAAACTGTTCGCAAACGTACGTACTCCCAAACATCGCTAGAATTCTAGCAGCTGTGCAGAATAAGTTTGGAAAATTCTCTCTAGGAAGAAACTGGTAGAAATCTGGAACTCCAACATCAACGTATTTTTGCTTCAGAACAGTGTCACACTGCAGGTCCAGTAGTTCCATCTGGACTTCCTCTGGAACGTTTTTCACATCAACTGCGAACAGAGTGGCAACAAGGGAAAACTGTGGTTCGAGAGCAGTGAATTGCTGAAAGCGGTGTTCAAAATCTTCCAGTAGTCTGGAGAGGATGTCTACGTAGTCTTTCAGGTGCTGTCGTTCAACCGTTATGGTCTGTAGAAAAGAGAAATGAGCCAGGTTTCCATCTGCCAGCTGAGTGGCCCACAAAGTCAGCTTGCTTCTGAATGATTTGATGCGGTCAAACATCACGGTAATCAGCTGCTTTGAGCCCTGTAGTTGTGAATTGAGTGTATTG
This sequence comes from Pomacea canaliculata, assembly GCF_003073045.1. Lineage (NCBI taxonomy): Eukaryota > Metazoa > Mollusca > Gastropoda > Architaenioglossa > Ampullariidae > Pomacea > Pomacea canaliculata. Next base: position 96,885 of record NC_037595.1, on the reverse strand, counting down.
AGATGTTGCGTGATGTCAGTAAGAAAAGCAAGATCCGACAAAAACATTGGGTCACTGAGCTGAGGTATGTCTCTGTCTTTCATTGCTATGAGCAATGCTATTTCCCGTCTCAGTTCAAAAAATCTCTGCATCACTTTTCCACGACTCAACCATCTGACTTCCGTATGATACAGCAACTCTCCGTATTCCGTTTCTAAATCAGCTAGAAATGACACAAACTGTCTGTGGTTGAGACCCCGTGCACGTATGAAGTTCACCGTCTTCACGACAACATCCATCGCGTTCTTCATTTGTAGACTTTTGGCACAGAGTGCTTCTTGGTGCAGAATGCAGTGTATGGCTGCAAAAGGTCCCGCCAAGCTGAGCTGATTCCGTTTCTCTACCATTAATCCAACAACACCAACCTTCTCTGAACACATTGCTGGTGCACCGTCCGTAGCCACTGAAACAAGTTTTTCCCACGGTAGCCCACACCTGTCAATACAAGCTTCCAGTTCTTGAAACACGTCACGTCCAGTCGTCGTAAGTCCAATAGCTCTTCAACAATGTTCAAGCTTTCGTCGACCCCACGAATGACAACGGCACAGTATGCGGTGTGTGTTACACCAGTACACTCGTCCAGTGCAATGGAATATGCTACAAAGTCTTTTGCAGCGGCAATCAGTTGCTGTTGAACATTTGTCGCTGACTCGGTGATCCTGCTTGCAACTGTGTTCGCAGACAAACTTATGCCTTCGAAGAGCTTCTTTTTCACGGGGCAGATAATTTCACACGCCTGTAGCATACACTCTTTTACAAACTGGCCTTCAGTGAATGGTCGCGATGCTTTTGCTATCATCTCGCTAACAACAAAGCTTGCCTTCACAGAATCTTTTAGTAGTTCCCTCCCTTGTGTTATTTTCATTTTGCTTGTGAACGGCGGTAATTTTCACCGCGGGAGTTCATCACCAAGCACAGCATACATATACACCGCGGACGTGGCCGCGGGCCGCACAAAAAATGTTTCGCGGGCCGCATGTTACTATTTTTGTTAACTTGTTCTACATCTTTGTTACTATTTTGTGATTTTGCTCTACATCTTTGTTACTATTTTGTGATATCAGTAATGGCAAAGTACTAAAAGACAATGGAAGGAGGAGCGGGGGAACAAAAAGTGACTACTGCGAGTGAATCTCACTCACTCACTCACTCACTCACTCACTTCCTCGTATTCGACATTACTCTATGTGTTCTTCGTCGTTGACGTCTCATCCGCCATTGTGTCAACCAGCCACCCGGTACCCACGTCATCTCATCGGCGTGTGAACACGTGACCTCGCTGCGCGGGTGTGCAACCAGCCTTAAGTGGAACAGCCAGGGTTAGGACCGGCGAGCAGGGGTTCACGTGACCAGCGGCCTACCCACCTCTCGTACCTGGACGCGAGGAGGGAGGGGGGGCCAGCTGGAGGAGAAGAAGACTGGTGTTTCCGCTGATTATATGAACACTGCGAGCGAACACTTGACTGGGCTGTGTCGCAGTTGTATTTTATTTGTAACCTCTTTGCGGGGAGGCAGTCCCCTGGTTGTTTTATATTTATTTTGACGAGTACTCGTAGGTGTATTTTTTTTTTTGATCCGTTTTTCTGTGGGTGTGTGTGGGTGTATGTGTATGCGTGTTTATACTTGTCAGTAAGTCACTCACTCACTCGTTTTTCCCGTCTTTGTCGTGGTTTGTGCCGTGCACGGGTTTCGATAGGTAAGTCGCTGCCTGCCTCCAGCCGAGTGTCTGTGCGTGTCAGGCCGGCTGTGTGAGAGGCTGTGCGCGTGCTTCCGCAGCCACTCACTCACTCACTCACTCACTCACTCACTCACTCACTCTTTTTTTATTTGTCACTGTCAGATTTGAACACACCACCTTTCAGTCTTCAGACCTCGTCTTTAGCCACCAGGCCACACAGCCGTTACCAACAACGTGTCTAAACTTCGTGAAGAAGTCAAGTTCGCCGTTTACAACAATGAACATCTCCGCTGAACCGAGACGCACACGCCCCAGAACCGGTGACGTCATCGACAACGAGGCTGCTGTTAACGAAGATGACTAGTGCACGACGGACCACAAACACCCTGCTACTGTCCCCCTAGGTACCTCCAACTGCCAGGAACACACACGTCATACTCAATGGAGTGAACAAGATCGGAGAGACAGACGGCAACAACCTACCCGATCCTCTCCCCTCCAGACATTGTACGCGTGGTCAGAGTTGCCTGCCCAGTCAATGGAGGACATCGAAAACGGACAACAGTACCCTACAAAGAACACCAACAAGAAATAAGTGACAAGATGGCCGGCCCTCCACAGTTCATGACAATTGCTATCATAATGTCGAGGACTTTGTGTGGACGGCAAGACACAAGCAAGACAAGGGAGAGAATAAGTTTCACTGACCCAGTGACTACGCGACACGAGGTGTCCGTGCTAACGGTCACCAGGACACAGCACGGGACTCACCCGTGAAAATATTTCACATCTTCAACTGCGACATCGAAGGTTTGCTCGTGAAAACACGATCCTGGCTTTGTACAAAGCATTAACGTGTTTTTTATTGTGTCTTACAGACATTGCTTGACGTCAGCAGTACACTGCAATGTTTCTCTGACTTCCAACGATACTTCAGTCCTGCTTCGACACTTACATCGCAAGGAAGAGCTGCCGGCCGATATCCTTGTTTTAGTAAAAAATGTATATAATAAGTTTTTGCATAGACTGCAGTGTACGGTTGACAATTTGATTTTATTGCAATTTGACACCGAGTTTAACGAGACAAGTTCTGGACTTAAACCCACAGATGAAACGCAGGGTTCGGAGACAGACCAGGAGGAGATCGCTCCTCGGCCCAGAACCGGATCCGCTGGGGTGGTATGGTTGCGGCACTAGGAGGAGAAAGAAGACTAAAAAGATAAGTGGGTTTGTGTGTGTGTGTGCTGCTTCCACCATTTTGTAAGTCTATGATCATGTTGAAAGGACAGTTACATCTGGACTTACAGGTCTACCACAGAGAAGTTAATATTCGAATACCACTTCTACCTACCGCAGCGTTCTCATGGCAACCTACTATTTCTACCTACGCATCTGGTTTTGTAACATCATTTCTCATCTCCATCTCTTCCCCAGAAGCACATTTTCCCGAGTTCCTCGACCATCTCACCGGAACATGGAGATGAAGCTGAGTTTGTAAGGTGGCCAGTGACAAATCACTGTCATGTGACCCCCAGCTTTCATGCTCGTTGACCAATGGTGACCTCGCCACCAGCTCTGTCCATTTTTCACGGTTCCTCAAAGCCCCATGGGGAGTTAATCACACCAGCGCTGTCCACACTTTCCATGTATCCTCCTCCCTGTATCTTTCCTCTTCTTCGGTCTTCTCTTCTCCACTTTCCTTATTGTTTGGGCATCGTGGTGTTGATTCCCTCTCCGATTTAAAACAAATGATATCACAGATGGTTGGCCTCTTCGAAAGTGAGACGTTTGCGATTTCTTTGTGGCTGTCGAACCTTTGCAGTCAGATGTTCTGAAATGTTTGTAAAGGAGACATATACCCACGGAGCTGGCGCAATCACAAAGACATTTCTCAGCGAGAAAATCGCTCTTGGTGGAGATCAGTGGCGGGCAAACAGTTGAAATGCGCACTGGGAGAGACAGGTTGAATCAATTCGGCATTAATGTCCTCCGCCGTCTTAACTACAAAGACAGGCTGGAAGATGTGTATGTGTGTGATGGAGGAAATGTGTATTTTTGATCACCTTTCAGAGACCGCTGGACACAGGATCTGTTTTGTCATGTGAAGTATGCCTTTGCTGTGAATGTGATTTGTGAACGCTCAGGTTGTTACAGTTCTGGGCGTGTGTCTCTGCATGCGTGCGTGTGTGGTGTGAGTGTGCTCTTCTTTCTCTTTTTCTTCTCTTGCTTCTGTCGTCAAGGAAGAGTTTTTGATAACTGTGGCGTTAGCTTAAAGAAGTGAGAGAGAAGGGTTGTCTGAGGAAGGGTTGTAGTAAAGGAGGACATTGACTGTAAGACGCATTGTGCTATCGCCAAAAACCAAACAAAAGCAGCAGCAGCAACAACAACAAATACATTTACACATCATCCCCTCGTCCTCGCAAGTACAATTGAATTGCTGGACATGTCATGAGAAAATTTCTGTTATTTCGAACGTTTTTAATTTAAAGGTATAAACACTTGAACTTTTCACCTTTTGTTTTACATGACTTTAAAGAAAGCAAATTAAATAAGGAAGAGTTTATTTTAAAGAAAACAATTTGATCCAAATCTGATGTTTTGTCCATGTCAGAAGGCTTCAGAAATTTCTGTTTGTGTCGTTGTCGCGTCGAGAAAGTCAGTGAAAATAGAAAGATTCGTTTGTCAAGGTAGCACAGTTAGTAGACATCTTGCCTTCTGGTTACAATGGTGCCACAGCTTCAAGCATTCGTCTTCACTAGTTTTGAAACTTTATCCTCGGGCTTTTCGGCAGTCGGCTAAATTTGTTGTTAGTATATACATTCTGGGGCCGCCTCATTTCATTTCTTAAACAACATTCCGTGAAACACGTCTCTAACATAATTTCTTGCAGAAGTGAGTTGTATGCTCGCCAGCCCATGCTTTTGGCACAGATACCTGCGAAAAAAACAGTGCTAGCTGCCTGGCAAATGTCTTAGTGGCAAAAGTTTTCGTGAAAATGATGATTTTTCTTTTTAAAAAAAAGTTTCCTGTAAAAGCTTCTACAACAGTTTTTTTCAGGGCTGTTCAAATGGTTTTTAAACTTGGGAATCCTCCAACCGTAGACAGGACCATCAAGTGTGTCTTTCGGAATCTGGTGAGATCCCCTCAAACTGTGTCTATCAACATGGGAATAGTTTGTGTGAGCTGCACACCTTGTCCCTCACCTGGTACAAGTAAGACACCCAGAGAATGACTGGCATCGTTACATCACAGAGCCTGGCGTCTACCATTACAAGAACAGTTGAAACTATTGTATTTTTTGTCCAACTTTTCTTTAACTTTTATATTTATTCTAGTAAAAAATTAAAACATTTTTCACTCTTGTATATGACGGTGTGTGCTAAGTTTTTTAATTGTTTTTTTTTTATCTGTTCTTATTTTTTTGAAACATCAGTGTTGCTTTTACGGGAAGGTGATTGATACCATGCTTTTGAAGTCTGGTTTTGTTTTCTCTCGTTTGCCCTAACCACCAACTTCACGTGCTAATGAACTGCTGAGGTCACATGACGGCGAGAAAGACATTTGTATTTGATTTGCCCAACTTTGAATGGATTCCAGTGTAACTACATTTTCTTTGAACTTAAATTGTCATGTATAAATGTGTGTACCTTGCGTGGTATAACTGGTATATAGAAGGTATGTTTCCCCATAGCACAAAGAGGGATGTTGGGCGAGATGTTTCTAATACCTGGGTAACGTTCAGTGTAAACTACTACTTTCACTCCTTCTGTTCTCAAGAAAAATTCCTACAAACATCTGTGACGTAGGCCTGAGACAGGAAGTGTCGGTCACTGCGAGTATTTCAACACAATGAATGGTGTAGCAATGAATTAGATATCTATGAATAAGATCAGCCATATCCATCAATGGGACAACTGGGTCATATGTGAATGAGGCTCTTCTGTGTACACATATGACGTCACGACCCAGATTGTGGGAAATAGTGCCCTGTACTGAGTCTTACCCAGGCATCGGGAAAAAATGTACACCCAACTAGACCTTTGAACTTAGTTTTGTTTGACTTTGGCTGGTCTTTAAGACTGAGAAGAGATAGAATCAGAGGCTTCCCAGTATGCTGCGCGTTTGCTTCCGTTACACAGTGCCCGGATGTCGGCTTCTTCATTTCATCTGCTTCTAGTATATCCAGACACGGGAGACTACGGGTTGGATGGGTCGATATACAATGGAAACGGAAACTGATGTTGGGTTCGAAACGGGAATGGTTGTAGCAAGGAAGCCAACGAGTAAACAAAAACAAAAGCGAAAAGGCAAAAGTGCAGGGTATACTGTACACAGGGTCGTGGAATGTGCACACTTCCGACGTCAGATGGGTCAAGGATGCCATTAGTCAATGTCAAGTTCATGTTTCTGGTTTGTAGGCGTCAGCACATGTTGCAAGGTTCAGTGCACAGAACCCTTGACAAGCGACAGGAACAGGTGTGTCTGCCAAAAGGTGTGAAAATTTACGCTGTCATCTACACTCGGAAGCAGCCTACCGCACCCCATCCACCCACTCTCTCGCTCCTTCTTTCTATTTTTCTGGATCGTCAATCTCTGTTTTTCTCTACCTGCTCATATTGAGGATATTATGTGTGAAAACCTTTTGTTTTAGAGTTCGCTCCGGTCTCTGACACCTTTCTATCTACCTTTACCAGACAGAGATAGCGAAAAAAGAAAGAGATACACTGACAGACGCACGATTGTAAGGTAAGAAGAAAGGAGGAAAGGAAATAAAGAAAAGAAAGAAAAGAATAAGAAGAAAAAAAGGAAGATTAAAAGAGAAAGAAGAAAAACGTAATAGTGAAAACAACAAAGGGATGACGGCAGAGGTATACACGAGTGAGCAGGTAGATAAGCCGCGCGTCGTGCCAAGCACTAAATCTCAGGTCACGAGAGTGGCAAGTGACAGAGGCTCAAGGGGAGGCAAGTGACAGAGGCTCAAGGGGAGGCAAGTGACAGAGGCTCAAGGGTGAGGCAAGTGACAGAGGCTCAAGGGGAGGCAAGTGACAGAGGCTCAAGGGGAGGCAAGCGTGACGACAGCGCACCACATACCGCGCATCACGTGCCGCTCGAGCTGCAGCACGCTTCCTGACCTTGACTCTATTACTTTTGACGCTGCAAGAGTACATTACGTCATTCTGTGTTGTGACGTCATTCCTTCTGTCGAACGAACCTTGTGCTGACGTCGCGTGACCCACAGCCCTGTCCGTTGTACAAAAGTCATTCAAACTGTCACGTGGCAGTTGTTTCCTTTATATTTAACCTTGGTTTTCGGTGTTTGTTTACATGAAGTATCACGTGGTCATTTCGCAGACAAACAACTCTATCTTGCTCTCCCAGAATCAACAGTTTCTAGTGATGTGAAATAAAAACAGTAAATAACAACAGCTTTTGAAGTAATGCTAGGCTCTTGGTTAAAAAAAAATCAGTCCATTATCATGAAAATGTGAGAGTGGTGATTCTTACTTTGTCTAGTGTCTAAGCTTTTTATTTTGTTGTTGTTCAATAATAATAATTAATATAAATTTTATTATTATTTTTTATACTTATTATTATTGATGATGATATTGTACCAATAAAATAGATATGCAAGACATGGAGTCCACAGCAAACTTATTCTCGCGCGTGTGTGTAGTGTTTTATTTTGTTTATTTGTGTGTAAGTGCTTTCCTATTCACCCCTTCTTCTCTCTCATTTTTATCATTACGCTGTCTTCCAAATGTACATTTTGCACGCGCGCACACACACACCGATTAGATCATCTCTCTCTTTTTCTCTCTATTAAATTATCCTCAGATTCGCATTGCCCACAATGGTGTCTGGTGAGCACGTTTTCGTAATGAAGCTGGTAAAAGAATTTTATTTATTGCAAATCGAAAGACTCCTCTCCTGGAAAAACAAAACAAAACAAAAAAACAAACAACAAACAAGCAAGCACACACACACACACAATCACACGCACATATACACACATTCTTTCTCTCCTCACAAACAACGCGATCACCCACGATGCTACCGCGGCTGCAGGGCGGCGGGTCGAAGAGGACCGCTGGATGATGAAGATAATGTATGGTCGACGTGGGACTGGCTGTCCCAGCAGACTAGGCCAAGGACAGTTACAAACTTTTCAGAGATGCGGAGACAAAGAGGGGTCTGAGTTTACCGAGACCTCCAACTGACTGGCCTCGCTTGCCCCCGGAGAGACAGGCCACTGTGTGTGTGTGTGGGTGCGTGCGTGCGTGGATGAGAGAGAGAGAGGGTGTGTGTGTTCTAGCGAGTGAGCGTTCTCTCTCTCTTTCAAGTCTCACTGGAGGGGTGCACGCATGTGTGTGTAAGAAAGAGCAAGATCACATTAAAAGAAATCCGTGATGACGCCCAATAAATAAATAACTACATCATTATTCACCTTTCGATTTGTAACCGCATAAAATTCTAGAATGTGGAAAGGGATGGACTGCGGGTCAGCATTCATATGAAGACTGTTTTTCTACTCTCACCATCATGACAAGTGATCACTTGTTAGGATTTTCGAAACAAGTGAGATCACATCAGAGTTTGAAAAATATCAGTCTCGTCAAAATAACCGACCTGAGGTCACTTGTAGGCGGCCATCTGGATGCACATCAAACACATGAACAGATGGCTGGCTTTATGCTTACAAACACTACCTGATGGAACATTACATGTGGAAACACAGTGGCTAGTCAAGCAGCTAGTCTATCATGCCTTTGGCTTGAGTTTGTACTGAGCAACGCAAGCACTCGTAACCAAGCTAGCTATGTGCTAGCATAATGCTAGGCATGGCCAGGATGAACAGACAAACAAACAAGCTAGCTATGTGCTAGCATAATGCTAGGCACGGCCAGGGTGAACAGATAAACATGAATAAATGAGCGAAGTAGTTTACTGGCATGGACTCCTGTAGCCTACTGGCCGAAGTGGCTCATCATGTCTAGAGTACGTCCCGTGGAAAGCGGAATCAAAGCTTTCCCTCCGCCACATTACATGCTTTAAATAGCTCCTTATAAATCAGGTAGCCACTTTTATTTTTACTGAAAAGAATGAGCAGGATGGAGAGTGGGGGTGGGGTGGGGAAGCAGAATCCTATCCACAGGCCACAAACCAGTGACCATATGCAGTAACTTCCAGAACACGAAGTCTACCCTTATTCTAAGGGGTGACTAATACATTTACTTTTGCATTATCCTAACATAAAAAATTCCATTTAAAATGACAGAAAAACTGGATAAAAAATAAAAATACGTTAAATGAACAATGTCAGTGACACTAACTCAGATGAAGTGATGATCCAGACATTTTAGAGTTGGCTAATATCGATGCAGTCTTGGCTTGCATCACATTAGAAAGCTAAATTTTGATTGCCCGAGGGTAGTCACGTGACCGTGGTGACGGCCTGGCGACCTACCCGGTCGTAAAATATGCGGCGTTCAATCGAAGCGCCAGTTGAGAAGGTGAAGAAATGGGTGATTTACCAGTCGACACACCACGTGACCTATTAGACGCGCGCGCAGCAATCAGCGGAAGGGGGTAGGGGTTCGGTTACCAATTAGGTCGGGGAGTGCCGGCGATTAGCTGCCGAGCCTTGCACCTTGGCCCAGTGGGCCGCGGGCGGACCGCAAGTCAAACAAGTGTGCCGCGCGAGGACCGCGCCAGTGCACGTGCGACGCGCGGCGACACGGTGCGCCTAATGAGGCGGTCAGCCTCGTGCCGCGAGGGGGCGCCCGTGCACCAGACCTGACGTCGATATCAGATATAAATTATAGCAAATTGTATTGAAACAGATTTTTCAATGGTGTGAAGAGACACGCTGGGTCATTAGTGTCAAAGTGTCAAATGATACAGTAAATTATTTAACACCTACATACAGCAAGGTACACGACAGTAAACCCAGACATTATTGTGACTGTCTGTGGTAAAGTTTGTTTTAAATATACATTATTTTTTCATAAAATAAGTAAACTATAAGCTAAACTACATCGTCCTCGTCATGTTGTCATTTTAAAATTTGGACTGACATGTAGATGTTAAATTGTTACATATTTTTATAAAGTTGATTTTGTCAGAGCCTTCTAGCATCAATGCTGTTAAATTACAATAGATAAGTTGATGTGTTTGGCAAAAATATGTCGGACTTCTCTATTATATTTTATGTGAGATATGTTTGCCACATTCCACAGCTGGTCCATGTACAAAAAAACAAATTCCAAATTTCCGAACCCACAGTCCGAACACTTCCACTGTCACAACACATCTTATGTTCCTTCCGACCATTCAATTCCCCTCCCCCTAAGAAAAAATCTCCAGTTGAAAATGACACCAAGTCTCCACTTGAATATAACACAAAGTTTCCACTTCTAGGTAACACAAATATGTCCACTTGAATATAACACAAAGTTTTCACTGACACCGATGCTCTTCCTGAAGTTATTTCTAATTCAGCTCTGGTTGGTGAGCCCGAGGCGGATACGATGAATAAGCGAAGATCAAACAACAAAAGTGAGAAAAAAACCCCACAAAAACCTGGAGAAAAAAAGTCTTTAGCTAAATGGCAAGTTCAAAACTTAACTAACATTCTTCAAACATTAAACACACGCTCACCGAACAATCAACAAAGATACACACTCACCTCCAAGATACAAATCTGGTCAGGATGTGCCCTGTCCAGTCAAGGCTAACTTCCAATTCTGTTCAGGACTTGTTAAATAACACAAATCTGGTCAGGATGTGCACAGTCCGGTCAGGACTACAACACCAAGTCGGTTCAAGACTTGTTGCAAACAAAACGTCCGGACACACTGATGACACCGAGGAGACTGTTACTTCTCCCCGCCCCCGTCAAGGAAAAACTCACACAACAACATCCCAAACACTCAAACACTCTTTCCTTTGTTCTTCGAACAAAACACCTATCAACACCAGTTGATTAAAAAAAAAAACAACAACAAAAAAACAAAGCCCGGCCGGCCATCCCTGTGTGGCGCGCACCCAGACAGTAATTGCTGTCTTTCAACCTCCCCCTTCCAGTTACTTTTTCCCTGTCTCCTTCCTAGCTCAAAAAAAAAACAACAAACAAACAAACATTAAAAAATATAGCGCAGCAGGTTTGTGACATACCTCAATCTCATTTATTATTACATTCTTTGTTTAAACGTCTGGTCAAACAGATTTCTCAAATCATGAAGTGGAGTCACATCTGGCGTCCTGTCGGTAGAGGTTGTTGCTACTAATCCACTGAAAGACTTTGCAACTTACATATCTTGTATTATTTTAATTTTAACATAATGATTATTTAAAATTGGAACTTTTGTAGTTAAAAATATTTTTTTGTGCATCAACACTCTTGGCCAAACAGACAACAACAACAAAAAGGAAAAAAAGAAAACAATGTCTAAACTTTTGACATAAAGGCACGAGAGTGATTAGTGTTCATGGAGTGGTGAAATACTAAATTAAGGATGAATGAAAACGGTCCAGCTGATATTCAGTCTGCATCAAACCTTTAAATGTCATGTCAACATCATCTTGTGTGATAATGTCTGTGGACTGCCACTTGTTTGGCAGTAACAAGTTGGTTATTTAACTAATAAGCTTTGTCCGTCAATGGAGAAGCAGCCAGAGACATTGGTGTGGAAGGAATGTGCCATGTCGCATTATGTAAAAAATACTGTCATGTTTGAAATGAGTGTAATGGCGAAGCCTGCAAGGAAAAATAACTTTGGTACACGGGAAATGGCCAAAAGCAGCTTTACATGTAGGATCATCGAAACACAAATCATTTCCGGTCAGTAGGTCGCGCACGATTCTCGATTGGGTGTGGGAGCCCCTCACAGGGTGCAAACGTACCCACTCTTTGGTTTGAGATCATAAAGCATTCTTGTAGTGACGATCATATAATAAATCGTGCTCGAAAGGCAAGTTAATGGATGAGTTTCTCATGACAATGGCCAACATGCAAATTTCTCTGTTAGGATCAAGTTAATTATACATCTACAGAGGTTTTCTCTCAGTGATTCTTTAATTGTGTGGAGGACAAGACCACTCTACCACGCCTAGCTGGATGTTCAGTCTACATTTAACTGACTGATGACATTTGTCACACAAGGAATCAAAAGAAGAGCAAGAAGACCAAGGTTCGTAACCGCCCGGCTGGCAGCTTTCTTGTCCTCGGCAATATTACCAAACGGTTGTTGCTCGGCAAGAAACACATTTTTCACTCTTGACTGTAGAACAGCGCCTCCACCGTCCACAAGCGTTGAAGTGGAAACATAACAAGATTACTGTAAGCGTGGTAAATTTAATTGCTTCCGTCGTGCAGATTTTTGAGTAATCGTTTGGAACAAAACTGATTACATCCGGGGCTGCGATTCCGTCGTCCACTCCGTCTGCCTGAGGTCGAGGCCATGTTGTGCTGCTGAGTAATGTCCAGGGATGCAGTGCCAGACTTTTGTTTGGCGTGAAGTAGTGTCAGATGTGGGGAATGATTTGTTGTCATTACGACAAGCACGATGACTCAAAGATTACATCCATCTGAAAGTCATCACTCAATATGTCGCGGGCTAAATATAGCAAGACATTGGGCAACGGCCCGCGCGTGCTTCATTCAGCGTTAGCGTGTGTGTGTGCGTGCGTGTGCTTTATGTGTGATGCATGTGAATAATAAAAACAACACTAATGGCAATAAGGAAAAGAACATCGAATGGTATTCATGTATTGATATAGCGTGTGTATGTAGAAAACAAAAATGTCTTCGTGCATGCTTGAGAGGATCAGAGAAAGAGAGGGGGAGAGAAAAGTTCCAGCCTGATATGAAAAACAATTAAAAAAATGTACGCAGACCATTTTTCCATATTCCATCTTATTGCAAACTCGACATTTTAACGCCTGTTGTTATTATAATGACGTCATGTGTGTACACTGAGACCTACTTTATGAAGCAGGACTACAAGTTAGGGACTGCGAGAAAATGTTCTGTCACTGACTTTCCCTCTATACTCCAACCTCAGGAGCAGGTACAAGACTTTGCCTCCTACGTTTTGTTGGACAGTTTAGCAGTCAGTGACAATGAGGTTTTCCATCTTGTCACAGACTGCAGCCAGCATCCTGCTTCCACCCTGGGTACAGTATAGTCTGCTCACTCTCTCACTGCTATCACAATGTCCTGCAACATCAAGAACGTCCCACGTTGAACATGGAACGAATCCGTAACAACATTTATAACTTAGAGCAGACGATTAATCAAACAATGAAGTGAAGATCATTGAAGAGAACATCAGCTTGCTGTGTCCTTAGCGACAGTAGTAGTAGTAGTTGTTGTTGTTGTGACAAGACAGGCGGCGCTGAGCTCTTTTTCCAAAGAAACATTTCATGTAGAACCTCTTTGATTGCTCAGGTCTGTCGAGGTCACGGATTATCATCTGTTAGCTGTGAATATTCAAGCAAAAATTAGTGGTGTGACACAAATATGAAATTTATAGGAACAGATCGCTTTTAACTATTTAAAAAAATATTTTCAGAGGCGGTTGTAAAAGCATGAAAAAGATATGAAAAGAAGTATTCAACTGCTGTGCCCCTCAGTGTCATACCATGCCTGTAAGCATTATCAGTGTCACTAGCAGACTCCATCTATAATTCATTGCGAGACGACGGCCCTGTAGCCAACTGCTCAATCAAGGGATCAGATAGGGTTCCTGTATCTTTTTCTTTGGGCAAAAGGAACAATCGCAGACAGGTGCAATGTGTCCAGCTAATCGCAAACTAGTCATCTAGAAATACTTTAAAATGTCAGCGGTTTAGATGGTTGCTAGGCGTTGGTTGTAAGCGGTGTACCTCTCAAGGTATTAGACAACATCTGATCCATTCATGGTTTTCAAGATTAGCACATGATGGCAGCTGCCAGTCCAGGTAAGTAGCTGAAGATTTTTGTTCTCCGACAATACTCCGGAAAGAACACTCCTTCCCGCAAGGTTTTGTCAAGAAACACATCACTCGTGTTGTCAGGTGCCAGAGCAAGGTGGATAGACAGCCAGACAGTCAGACGGACAGACCCACGGATAAGATCGCGAAATGCCATCCAGATTGTTGGTCGCCCAGACGACAAAACGCACTTGATCACGCTTGGAAAACATTCAGCAAATTAACTGGAGGGCAAGGTAAAACTAGTCCGAATGGAGACGAAACAGGAGACTGGCGATGCTGCTCGTATATTGTCTCCCTTGTTTTAGGATTTCGTCCCCTGGCTCTTGCGTCTGTCTACCCATAAATCAGAGCGAGAAGCAATATGGCCGCCCGCTGGACGAAACAAACCCAACCGTGTCCCAAGAGAAATGCTATACCCTAGTCCCTCTTGACACCGGAGCAAGGGGAGTGAAGAAACTGCTTTTATTATTTCTTTATTTGGCTCTGGGATGCTGACAACAACAGTTCAAAGGCAGTTGTTTGGGGTTTTGGGTGCTCTTTCGGGCAGTTGGTTATGATGAAATTAGCATCGGGAATAAAAATTAGGCTCTGGGGAGAGAACAATAAGACTCTAGACAGCAAATATCAGGCAATTGTGCAATGAAAATCGGAAAACAAAAGTATACTTTTGTATTTAATCTCTAGTCTGCATTATTCATACGACTGAAAATAAAAACAAAAATGACGGCTGAGTAAAACAATTGGATCACACGATCGTACAAGTAATATAAACAAATCGCAGCTAAATTATCTTCAGATAATTGCCCACAATGTACATTATTGAGGTGTGGTGGACACCCCAGCACGAAGCTAGTAAAAGCATTTTACCTCTTGCAAATCGAAAAACTCCTCTCCTGCCGAACACACACAGGTGCATAAGCACAGACATTAAAAACAAAACAAAACAAACAAAACCAAAATAAATAGAATGGTCAAGAACGAACTTGTCCATTACCAGCGATAAATATTTACTAACTTTAACAAAAAGTTCATTATTTGTTGGATGAACTGTATTCAGACTAAACGACCACTTTGGTAAAAGATTGAAGTCTCACTAGAAGCACAGAGTAAAGAAGTTGTGAGGACGAACATGTCGTGTGGTGGTAGAGAGAAAACAACACGCAAATGCCAAGTAGATGTACAAAGGCCGAGGTGACAAGCCGCGGCTCACAGGCTTATCCTAGTCACAATATCTGCTTCCTTGGAGTAATTATTTTTTTAAAAGGAGTTGCACATTTTGATAATTTCAAACCTAAAATGTATTCCTGGCAATAAAACCGTCGTTTGGCCTCGTCGAGCATTTATGAAAATTCAAAACTGTTCAACAAAATGTCGTTCCACTGTCATTTATTTATAATTTTACAAATCTTCAAACTCTGCGTGTGACTGTAATTGTAAGAATGAGTAAGCTTTGTCTCACCTACAGTTTTCAGGAAGAACATTAACATTGTTGCAGTGACCATTTAAATAGTCATCCTTTTTTTTTACATTATGTAACAAAATTATTTGATCACACACATAATTACCTCAGAAAACCGAATAATAATAATAATTGTTGGCAATAATTATCTCTTCTAGCGCAGAAGAGCAAACAAGTGAGCGAGTGAATGAGCGATGATATGTAAAACCTTTCCGTGAAAGATGTAGGACTCGAGGTAATGTTGTATTGCTAACCTCTGAATGACAAGCATGACAGTCCTAACCCCATCGTCGTTTTTATCATCATCACCTTTCTGGTCATCCTACATTATTTTTTAATATATTATGTCCAGACTGTCAGAATTCTCTCGCTTAATCATGACGTGACAACAACATCATCAACTTTCCCGTAACATGTAACAAGGATTTACTGTTGTTTATTCAACAAGATTTTTTTTAAGTTAGCTTAAAAGTCAGTTTGTTACGTCTGAGACGATAAATACCTTTATTGCAAACAAAATCAACTTACAGGGTGTAATACTTTCAGTATATTATTCCTTGCTAAGCTCGGGGCCCGAGCACGGGTGAGTGCACGACCAAGGTGGGTAGGCACCCAGCACATTTCAGCAACATGGCTGTCCTGACAGTTCCTATATTTCCGGATGGGTGACGTCACCGACGCCAGGAGTCACGCGACGGGGAGTCTGCTAAGGGGGGTAGGGTGGACAGGCAAGGGGGAAATGATTCACGACCAGCGGACAACTTTGTCGTGCCTAGAATGTGAGTCGCCACCCAGACTCCTGCCTGTTCTGGGCATTAATGCAAAGTTACCTGTTGTCTAGCAAGCGAACACGCACGCACGCAGATCTTACAAATGAATTTCCATCGCTACTTTTCTTGTTCAGATGTAAGTACCAGTCATGTAAATTTTTCATGGTTATGACAATATTTATTTACTGTGTGCTGCACTCGTCAACAAGAGTTATGCGTTAAAGCAAGAGTTGTTGTTGTTGGGGTGGGGTGTGTTTGGGGGAAAGCGGGAGGAACACACAGAGGGAAGAAAATTTCACTGTCTCAGACAGGCGGGAATCGAACACTGGTTCTGCGCGGTAATTAGGCTACTCTACACCGACTGGTAAGATATTCAGTGTCTGAGCGTTAGTCCTGATAAACGCGTGCTCAGGATGACTAACAATGAGACGTCTGCACCCTAACATTACCTCTAATACTCCACGGCAACCCCATCCTCCACAGTGGATCTCCATACGACTGGTGCGAGGCAGGGCAAAGATTACCAACAGACTTGCTTTGGCTTCATTGCACTTGGAATTTTGAGCTCAGAGGTTTGTAACTTGTGTCAGAAAGTTGTTGCTTCTCTCCTCGACTGTCATCAGGACTGCGAGTGCTTGAACTTCGTGCTGTCCACGAGTCGTCAGGACACATTTTTTGTCTCCTTGTGGCAGTCGTTGTTGCCCAGTACAAGTTCCATGTTGTAGCCAAAGCTGGCTAGTTTGACGAAGATCGGAGCTTCTTAGTTTTTCTACTAAGTTTTTAAGTTAAAAAAATTCTGCCAAGTTTACGGACTGCTTTCGTAAGCAGTGGCGTAGGAAGATGTTCGGCTTTTGGGGGGGGGGGGCACACTCCCTGCTGACAGTGAACGTCGTTCGCACTCGCACATTACGTAAAAAAGGATGGGGGGGGGTTAGAGCACGCACGTACACAGTGGTAGCATCACAACACGCTGTTTATTGTTAAAAGGCAAAGCAGCATTAAATAAGAAAAAACAAATTAAAGAATGACTCCCCGGCTAACGCATTCACAAGAAATGTGATAAACGTTATAATCATATAAATCATATTAATCAATGTTGGCAAGTCAGTGTGCCAAAAAAAACTGTGTCTTCTGTGATTTCTATTAATGAACTCCATTGCAATCTGGTCCAGATTAAGCAGATCAACCCTCTCTTTAAATACATGCATAATGAGACAGTTATTCAAGCGCGTTTGTGTCATGGAACTTTTCAGGTATGTTTTTGTTCCTTTTAAGGCAGAAAAACTGCGTTCTGCAGTTGCCGTGGTAACTGGGATAGTAAGATACAGTTTCAAAAGCTTATCGATCTCGCTTAACATCTTTCTCACTAACCCTTCCGGCCAAGAGCAATCCCCCCGTCTCCCATGTTACCTACTGGTCAGCTCTTCCAGTACCTCTATTACAAAATACACTACCAAACAGTATACCTAAAAAAGAAAACACCAAACCCCGTGACAGCAACGATCAACATTCCAGCTCTGCACATATACACCAGCGCGCACACACCTATGCACACATGCGCGCATGCACAGGCCACGCAGTCACACTCGGTCACACACCGTGGGTGACAGCGAGTGGGTGGGGGGATGTTTTATGTTGGTCAAACGAAAACTGCCAAAGAAAAGGCGTCGCATTATGGGGGAGGGGGGAGGGAGACGACACTCGATGTACCGATGTACTGTCCGGCTGCTTTCTTCACTCAGGCTTCAACACAGCCTGCAATTAGCATGGCAAACAAGACCAACGGACTGTCCCCGATCTGATCGTCAGAGGTGTTAGGGCCTCCACTTGCCTCAGGGCTCGCTTTTGTGACGGTGATGACCGTCTCCCCTCTACATTCCCCTACCTTTCTTCAGTTCTTTGCTCTTTGTGAGGAATTACGTCTCAAATATTGGGGGGGGGGAAGGATATTATTTTCCTTGGGGGGGGGGCCTGCCCCCGCTGCCCCCTGGTTCCTACGCCACTGCTGTACTGCACAATATTTTACTGTACTTATGTTTATTGATAATTATGTAGGGTACTGTGTTAGGATAGGTGTTTGGATAGGCTAAGTGTTTGCAGTACTGTACTGTTATCATGGTACAGTACTGTATGAACGTATGATCCGACTTACGTCGAAATTCGGTTTACGACGCAGCGTAAGAACGGATCAATGTCGTAAGTCGAGGACTACCTGTATATGCATATATCTTCTTAGCCATCACCTTGTACATATCCACCCTTCTTTATGTTTACTACAATTATATATATATAATGCTTAATTACTTCATTTATGTAGTTAATTTCCTTCCCTGTAAAGGGCGAGGGGTAAATGGAAAAAGCGCTCTGTTGCTTATTTTACCCCTAGTAAATAAAGAATTGTCATTGTCATCATCACTATCGTCAATACACTCGCTGTTCACTGCGCATGCTCACTGCAGTCCATGGAGAAGTCCAAGCACTTCCGGTCAGACACACTTTGACCACGAACTTGTGATTTGACCATGATCCATCGCCACAGTCGTGTCCCAATTATGCCGTCTGCATTAACGATGTCTGTTTCGACAGCTGAGGTAAGATTTTGGTAGAAGTAAATGATTGTATGGCTCAGCTGCTTCCAGTATTGTACACAGACGTGCGAATGGCCATTCGGAGACTCACTTCCGGAATTTTTTCGTTCGCATCGCAAGTGGGTGGACAATGGTATCAATTTACAGTATCATTTACGGCTCACTTCCCACCATGTACTTCTTTCGATATATGAAGTTAAAAATTTCTGCAAATAATCGAAAGTTGTAGCTATTGATCGAGTAGCTTCACATTTAGATCACTATTGTAGGCTCAGGCTCTAATTTATCGTCTGCTTTTTGTTGCTAGTGTTCCCTTTCAACGATGTTAGGAATTTGTTTCCGTATAGTTATATCTCAGCCTTTTTTTTTAAGAAAAGGATTTTCTATTCAGCGTGAATTCGGGCTATGGTACATCAATTATGTTCTGGGTTTATGAACAAGGTACATTGTCGTCATCGTTGAGGTATATTGGGAAAACAGACCATTGCGATGGCAGACATAGAGGAGCGTAACTACGTGTTTCGTTTTCAGACCGACTCGCAGGTGAGTTAATCTAGTCATTCAAAACAAAATCATCAGTTTCTTTAATGTTAGGCGGAAAAAAAGTTGTTTCTTTAATGACATGAGCATACGTTGCCATTACCTGTGGCTATTAAAGAGTAAAGTAATAATGATACAAATAAATGAACAATAAACAAATGTTTATTTCCGAGGGTAACAGAATAAGCAAAAGTTATGGATTTTTACATCTAGCCCTAGGACTATTTGGCAGAAATAAAAACATTACATTAATTCAAAACAAGGTAATAAAAACATAGAGAAATAATGATACAAATATGGTGATATAATGGGAATTGATAGGTTTTGTTTTATTATTGGCTAGAACACTAACAACATGTGGTACATGTTAACTTTGCCTGCATGATTAAGCTGGGTAGGATGCCTCTGAAGGTAGTCAAGGAGTTTGGTAAAGTTGCTGTAGGAGTCCCACTTTGAATTTGTACAGATTGAATACCGTTCTTTGGAGAGCTGAGGGAAGACTGTTCCAAAGAACACTGCCAGAATATTTTAGAATGGAAAGGAGAAGTCTTGAGTAGGTAAATTCTTGGTATGGGGATATTGAGTTTGAGAGATCCTTGTATTATTTTGAGGGAGAAAATAGTAGAAAGTCTAGGTAGCATTTTGCTAGTTAGTAAAGATGAGCATACATTTGTAAAATTTTAATCTGGTTAGTAGTAGTAGAACCCATAAAGATAGGAAATCATGAGGCTGTATTTTTGGTTTGAGTGACACCGCTTTAATAGCCCTTCTTTGAACGCTAACAAAAGACCTTATCGAAGCACCACTGAGTCTCATAGGGTGGAAGCATCGTGAATAGTTGGTTGACTGAATACAGGCTGTGTAGAACAATTTCCGAGAGTGAGGATTTAGAAAAGAATGAAAAGATGAGTGCCAATAGAAAATGTCTCCTTGAAGTGATTAGATTACAGAACATCAGTAGGATTAACTGAGGTACTCATTTTAAAATGAACAGAAAGCAAATCCCTTTCCACACCCTCACCCATAATAATGGAAATATACTTTCCCAAACAATGAAGAATGCTGCCAAGAATTACTTAATCAACGATCATATAAAGTTTAATCAAGTATGGACAAATGATTCCTTGAAAAAAGAGAGAGCATCTTTACTAAAAATTTCTCTTTTGAAAAAATGAAAACCACATTCATGGCTACGGCTTCCTTCTAGTATTAGTGAATAAAAGAGTTAAAGTGCATTTCAGGTTTAGTTGTTTTAACTTTGCAAAGCTAAGGGGTTAAATTACTGGTGTTTAAATCTGGTTGAGTGCTTGGATTGATACCTATGTTGTACAGCAAATTTCACCCTATAGTTAACCCAGATGTCAAGAATAGGTACCTGACTTGATAGAGGATTGTGGGAAAGTAAAACCAGTAAGAAGGAGAAGAGATGGGCAGTGCACTCAGAAAAGGCTGGACCCAAGAAAAGTATATCTTTAAATCTTAATGACCTTAAAAAAAGGTTTTATAAGACTTATTTTTTTAACAAGTTTGGTGTGAACTGATAGCAATAAAGCAGTTACTGGTTTTGTTGAGCAATCAGGTGTTATTTTTCTGTTTTAGACAAATATGATTGCAACCACAGTATATGGCATTTAAAGAAACAACGATGATACCCTGTAATATAGGTCATGAAGAAATGACAGGACATGTTTGCTTGGACGTGTAGTTGTTTTTGTCTGTGCAAGCAAATGTTTTTACGGCTTCAATTTCGGTTGGGTGGTCTGGTGTTGCAACGGTTAGCACCTGTCGCCAATACAGTGAAGGTTGACTGTCCTGAGTTCAGTTCTTGTCTTGGGCTAGCTGTTCTTTCTGCATGTAGCATCTGTTTACAAGGCTGGCTCCCTTGCCTTGATACGACCTTAGATGCTGGCTCAGGGTAAAACACGGATTCCTCCCCCACCCCACCGTTACCAATTTTGGTTGACAGACCAGACGATGTGAAAACGTACATCAATAAACACATGAAGAGATGGTGACTGGCAGATTAGAAAGGCCTTTTAACATATTTGACAATTTTATTTTAGACACAATTTTTTTTTACATTAAATTTTTGTTCAGTTTCTTTTTCCCACTTGTCTTTTTCTTCATTTTCTCCAAAAATTGATGAATTTTTCAATAAAATTTTTTCTGTCTGAGAAATGCTAAATCACAGACAAATTTTACTTTTAACAACAAATTATAATTTTTATACAAAGAGCAATTAAAATCCTAACTTAAAAAGTAGAGGAAAGTGCATGTTTGAAGAACCTGAAAAATGCATTTGACAGTTCACAAGAGACCATGTTAATTTTATATGCTTACCAGCTATCACCATGTACATGGGCATACTATTTTTCAGAGAACATGTCAGTGATGGAAAAGTTTGAAAAGTTCCAGATTGCATTCAACAAACCTTCTCCGACATACCTGGCTGGAGAAACAGTGTATGGTTATGGCTGGCTTGTTCTTAAGGAAGCAGTTTATGTTCAGAGTAAGTTGCCATAAGTAGTCTAACCCAGCTTTATTTATAAAGTGAGGTTCTGTCCTTTTATGACTGGGAAATATAAGGACATGTCTAGTTATGACATGATGTCCAGACCTCAACAGTATTGCTTTATCTTAACAGCAGACATATTTACCACTGCTTTATAACTCTGACCCCATGGGTAAGGCATCATCAGTGCGGTCTGGACAGCTTTATAATTATGAATCTTGCAACACTGAATCTGATTAAATTTTATGAACCCTAACTTTTACTCAGGAAAATGCGGTTTACAAATTCGGTTATTAAATTGTTTACTTTACTTTTCTCCTTGTTTGGCGTGCTGTTGAACTAACTCATAGCCCTGTGCCCATGATGATTCACAGTAAACATCACATGGAATAACACTGTGCCTGATGATTCACTATAAACATGGCACAGCTTTGTGCTGGCGATAATCCTTTGTAAAAGGTATAGCCCTGCATTTATGATAATTCACAGTAAATTTGGCATAACCCTGTGCATTTTGTGATGACCATTGCCATGACATCCACCACAGGCAATAATCTATCTGCTACCAGCAGGATATTGCAGGGAAACTTACACACTGCTGATGTGGCAACCAATGTACAAATGGGCATGGAGAATACAGAAATGCAGCAGATTTTCAACAGGCAAATTGTCATTTTTGCACCATATTTTTAGGTGCCAGATGTCCTCAGATCACCAAATATTTCAGTACAAGATATCTTCAGATTAACGTAAAAAAAAAAATATTTAGAAGAAAACTGCAAAAATGATCCTTTGATGTACAGCTAACACACAACACCTATTTGTTGCATATTACATGCTCTGACTGCTATTGCATCAACAGACAGTGGAAAAAGGTTGTGTGGTATTTCATAGCCAGAGACAGTATATAAAAGGAAGTACTTGTAACACAATAGAATGTATTCCTTGCATAGGATCAAGTTATCATTTTTTAATAGTAATAGCCTATGTGAATTGGATTTTTTTAGAATTGCCTTGTTATAGGTTATATACATATGTTACTAATAGAATACAAAATGTTCATTTCAAAATATAAAATGAGAAAGACTTACCAGAGTCCACTACAAACCTTAACTAAAAGTAGCTCATATAATTATAGCAGTGTTGGTGGTTTAAATAATTTTCTTTTTAGCATAAACACACTTGTTAAAGGGGGTAAATGGAGAAACTATCACAGAGATTGAGTTAATGTCAACTGTAAAATATCACCATTTTAAACTTGCGTAAACATGTGTAAATTATTAGTCAGCTACCATTGCCTTTGTGAATCTGTAATTTCAGATGATCATTTTGGCAAATTTATTCACACAGCTTCTTCCAGCTGTCAGTATTTTGTCCACTTTCTGTATATAAAAATGCCATTTATCCATTCTGGTTTGGTTCACTGTGGTTAAGAGGAATTTAGTAGAATTCAAATTGATGTTGACATGTTCTGGAGGTGCTGCTTTAGGGTTTGTGGGACAATTGTTGAACAATGCAAGGGTTTCCTTAAGCAGACATGATGTTAAATTTGTGGCTGTGGCAACAATTTTTTATATAATCTCTAGTCACATCACCTCTCAGTGGTAAAAAAAGGGATTGTGACAAAAATAACTTATATCACGCACAAATTAAAGATTTACTAGAAGGCCAAGCTTTTGACCTTTTTTCAGACAGTAAAGGTATGAAAAGCTAATGGTGGTTCAGAATATATAAAATCTAATGATTTCTGTTAATTTTTTAAGCACACATTCACTCATCCCTGTAAACAGGTGTCACATTTAGAGAAAGGTATGCTGGAGTTAGATGACATCTGATTCTTCCTCTCCTTGTGACAGGTGCTTTAGCCACTGTGCCACCAACTGTCGCCTTATTAAAACCGGAACAAATGCAATATGATGAACTGAATACAATCATTTAAAAGTAATTATGTGCTCTGGTAAAGCTTTAGAATCAAACATGATCATAGTAATAGATTGCTGAATACTGGGATCTCAAATTAATTGGATAGTGTTTGACATTGTAATTTTTCTAATTCGTAAATACTGGTTTTTTATAGGTATATGCCTAGAAGCGATTGGGGAGGCAAAAGTTGAATGGATGACTTCCAGTGATATTCAGGCATCAGATGAAGAAGTCTTTAACTACACAACAGTGCTTCCCATCAAAGGTTAGTCAGCAATTTTTAATCTTTGGAACCTGGCAGGACAAAAATTAGCTAGAATGTGCACCATACAGCATACATTTGGCTTACCATACTGTCTCTCCATTCTAGAGAAAATGCTGTGAAATTTAGGGATCTATTTGTTATAAGGGAACCATTACACACTGCATTATCATTGAAGTTGCATTTTTTGTTTGCTCCAAATATTGTTGTATACATATAGTTAAATGATAAATGTAATAATTTTGAAAACCTTTTTTAGGAAAAATGTTTTATACCCATGACAACACTGTCAATATGTGAAATTGTGGATATTTTGCTTTTTTTGTTTGATGCTTTATAAAGTAAAAATTAAACATATAGGTGTTTAGATATAGTTTTAGACAGGAAATATGTTCTACAAGAGAACTAACTACTTAATCAGCCATCCCCCAATGTGTATCATTCACATGCAACTCAAGGAAGTCTTAGGCACACCTTTAAACATGTATTAATACTGCAAGCAGTTGGCATGAACTTAAGGTATGGACGTTCATTAATGGTGTCATGATGTCACTTGTTAACATAAACCTGTATGTTAACATGATGTAGCATATACAACTTTGTTAAATGTTTGCTATATTTGCTTATACACTAATGAAGAACTGCAAGACCTCTCCAACAGACTGACAGACAGACAGTTCAAATGCGTATGGAATGGAGACCATATGAACTATGAAAGAATAAACAGCAATACCAATGATGAATAAAAACAAACACAGAAAATGCAAAGAAGAAGCAAATACCAAAAACTGAGAGTAACATGATAAAGACAAGCAAGGGAGGTGTAAGAAAGGACTAACATTGTGGGAAAGGGTGTTAAGAGTAATGTTTATGGAAGAGGTTTGTTTTCAGTGCACAATTAAAGGATTCAATAGTGGGTAGGGGGCGGATATGGAAAGGGAGAGAGTTCCATTGTTCCACTGCACAATAACGAAAAATCCTGTGTTCATATGTTGTTCTGGTGACAGGAAGAGTAAGGAGACATAAGACGAGGAGTAGAGTGGTTTAGCTGGGACTTAAGGGAAGAGAAGTTCAGAGAAATAATCAGGGCAGGTGCCAGCAAAGAAATTAAAACATAACAGTTTGTACTGGATGTGAGAACGAATGGGTAGCCACTGCAGAAAAAGAAGGAAAGGATTGGCATGGAACCCCCTGTGGGACCCCGGGGTATGCTTGCCTATCGAGCACTGTAAGAATAGGGTCCCTGCCATCCAGCCAGGCATGTCGTAAGAGGTGACTAAGGTGGACACCTCACCTAGAGGTAAATTAGGTTGTGGTAGGGCTAACAACCCCACCATGTAAAAAATAGATGTTACGGAAACCAGTACCAGAATACTCGCTATGGTTGGCGAAGGTGATGAAACACGCCAGGCGACTGGACTAATGACGGACGACAGCCAAACCCGAGAGGGAGCTGGTGCCCCGACAGTGGATTTACTGAAGCTGAGGCAAAAGTTGAGGGTGGGGTGCTGGAACGTCCAGACCTTGTACCAGACTGGCAGGATGCTCCAACTAGTCAAGGAGTTTGACAACTACAGCTTGAACATCCTGGGAGTCAGTGAGGTCAGATGGACCGGCACGGGAAAGAGGAGACTGGCGTCAGGACATACCATCTTGTTCTCAGGAAGAACAGACGGCCAGCACTCTGAAGGAGTAGCTCTACTCCTCAACAAGAAAATGGAAAAGGCACAGCTGGAATGGAAGCCTTATGGACCCAAGCTTTTGAGAGCACGATTCCATTCAAAGTACACCAAGCTGACAGTGCTAGCTTGCTATGCACCAACAGAAGACTCCAAGGCAGAAGACAAGGATGCTTTTTACGATCAGCTCCAGGCAGACTCGGAGAGCGTTCAAGCCCACGATATGTTGCTCATCATCGGCGACCTCAATGCCAAGGTGGGAAGTGACAACACCTGCAGGAAGCATGTCATGAGCAAATATGGAATTGGAATCATCAATGACAACGGAGAGAGACTGGCAGACTTTTGTGAAGAAAACAACCTACTGATTGGAGGCACACTCTTCCAACACATAGACATCCACATTACAACGTGGACATCACCAGATGGGATCACAAAGAACCAGATAGACCATGTCATCATCAACCGAAAATGGAGGAACTCACTTCAAGATGTCAGAGCCTACAGAGGAGCAGACGTTGCCAGTGACCACACTCTTGTTTCTCTTATGCTACGTCGATCGCGAAGAAAGCAGGCACGCCAGCAGAGATCTGAATGCCTGAAGGAACAGCAAAGATATACAACATTAAACAAAGGAATAGATAGTGGCATGGTCCTGCTTCCTAGCTCTAAGCACCAGACATGCAGCAAAGTTCTGAACTTTCTGGAGTTTGTGAAGAAGGTATGCAGGACAGCCAGCAAGCAAGGAGTTAAAAGAAATGCACAAATGGCAACGTGCGTAGAGAAAACATGACAGATGGCATTGATCTTGTATAGCTCTCATAATAGCTCATCGTGATGTGATTTGGTGGACAAACGCATGAAGCTGGATTTCTTCTTCTTGAGGAAAGCTTCTGTTTTATCATCATTGAGTTTAAGCTTGTTTGTTACCATCCAATTTTTGATGTTAATACAGGCTTCTATGGTGCTGGCAGCAGAGTGAGACTCAGCCAGTGGAGTGGAGCAGTACAGCTGCGTGTCATCAGCATATGATTGATGAGATACCTTGTGAGACTGGATGCAAGATGAAAGTGGTTTAATGTACAGAATGAGCATAACTGGGCCAAGTACTGAGCCTTGAGGGACGCCAAAAAAAAAAGTGGATCAGAGCGAGATGTTTGACCATCAATTAACACAGTTTGCATCCTATCAGTGAGATAGGAGTTGAACCCCGCTAGTGCAGGTCCAGAAATCCCATAGAGGATGTGTAGTCTATGAAGGAGCAGAGAGTGGTCCATAGTGTCGAATGCAGCAGACAGGTCCAGTCGAGTTAAGGCAGAAACATCACCCCTGTTAAGGGCAGATAATATGTCGGTGGTCACTTTAATTAGAGTAGTCTCAATACTGTGACAAGGTCTATATGCTGACTGAGCATGGGGGATGAGAAAAGTTATGATCAATGGCAGTGGCAAAACAGAGATCTATACAAAGGGGTACAGCTCAAATCAGCTTCAAGTACTTGGGAGCCAGCCCCTCCAGGGACAGCAGCTCCACGTCAAATATGTGCATCAGGACCACAGCGGCATCGGCTAGACTAGATAGTATCTGACATAGCCATAAGATAATGTTCAGTCTGCAAATCCCTTGTAGTACTGATCCTGTTCTACAGATGTGGCACGTGGACTCTGCTCACTGAGATGGAAAGGAGAATCCAGGCTTTCGAAACAAGATTTCCACACTCATAGAAGACCAGGAAACTACTTTCAACAGTCAAACGACGTAAGTTGGTCTTCTTTGGTCATGTGACCTGGCACGACACCCTGTGGCACCTTGAAGGGTAGCCGAGGCAGCAGTGGCCAGCGAAAGAACTGGCTTACGAACATCGAAGACTGGACTGGTTGTCCTGTACAAGATTTTTTTTTTTTTTAGGCCCTTCGCCCCTCCTGGGGCATAGGCCATCGACGACAGTCTTAACTGTTGTCGATGTTTTGGTAGCAAGGATTTGTTTTACGGGGTGGGGGTGCTGGCCCCACGCCCAACCCTCCTCCTTTTTCAGCCGGGCTTGGGACCATCCTTGGCGGAGGGCAGCCAGCTCTGTAAACAGATGTCACGTGCAGAGAAAGAACAGCATGCCCGAGACGAGAAATGAACTCAGGGCAGCCAACCTTCACTGTATTGGTGACAGGCGCTAATAGCGCTAACCGTTGCGCCACCGGGCCGCTTCTGTACAAGACCTGCTGACTATTGTCCAAAATAGGCAAGAGTGGTGGGCCTTTTCAGCTGCTGTGTCTATCCATGTGCTCCCCAACGACAGGTGGCGGTCAAGTGATGACTGAGTGACTTTAGAGCATCAACATGGCAAACTTTGAACAATATTGTCCAGGGATGGTTGGCAAAATATACACAGTCCTCACATATACACACTCTAATAGACAAGCAAACACATTTTAACTGATATAATACTTTCCACAAACACATTTTAACTGATATAATACTTTCCACACAACTGGTCATCTTTTTTCATGTATTGCACCAATATAATGCTTCCCACATCTTTTATGTGTTGTACTGATATAGTATTTCTCATAAAACCTTTCATCATTCATGTGTTCCCAATCCACTTATGTATATCATTTTGATCTAGTACTTTATGACTTGTGGAAACACTCCTATAAGCTACAGAAAAGGATATAGAAGACAAAATCTTCCCTATTATTCATATCTCCATATGTGTGTGTATGTAATATATGTGTACATAGTTTGCATGTGTGGGAGTTTTAGTATGTATTTCAGAAAAGAAGCAAATGATGAATGAGTACTTATCTGTTGGACGTGTACGTGTTTCAGGAGAGAAACAGATAGATGATGAGGGTTTGCTCCATGCTGGTTCACATTATTTTCCCTTCGAGTTCAAGCTACCTCCACACCTGCCAAGCTCCTTCAAAGGCAAACATGGTCGCCTTCGTTACTTTGTTCGTTTGAGTGTATACTCGCATGGCATCTTTTCACAGGGTACACCTCAAACAGAACGCACAAGCAAATTTGCAGTTTTGGGTGCACTGGATCTTACTAAAGAACCAGATGCTGCAGTAAGCCATTTATTTTACTTGAAGCTAATTGAAAACTAGTTTCTTGTAGAAAGTGCTGAGAGCTTGGTTACAGCTGATTAAAAGCTAGTCTTTTGTAATCAGTCATCTTATTGATATCTGTGGCTAATTATAACCATGATATACATAGATTGATTATACCCTTTGCCTCAATTAGAATACAGTGATTGCTTTGTGAAACTCCCCCAACCCCCAAAGGTATCTTGGCATACATTATTTGAGGCTAAGGATAATCCTATATGAGATGACTTTGCTGTTGAATATATTCTCTGTCATCTTAAATGAGCCTGCTCATAAAGCATTCTACTTTTTTACTGCTGCTAAATTGTATTTTTGAGTACATTTTAAATCAGGGATGATATAACTCTTTTGTTTGACTATAACCTTGTGATAATGATTCTTTGGTTCCAGATCCCTGCAGAAAATGACACATTGAAGTCTTTGGGTTAATAATAATAATGAACTTTTATAAAGCGCTTTTTCAATGATTTGCTCGAAAGTGCTGTACAGAAATTATACATAGAAGTAAACTAAATCACCAACAGCCTTAGTCATATTCTCATATAATAAACACCGCTCATTTATACAACAAATTGAGGAGGATGTAAAGTTAGGGTAAGTTTGAGAGAACACAGACACAGAACAGGATGCCCCACCCTACAACCCACTATACAACATCACATCAAACAGTTAGAAAACACAAAAGGTGCAGAAACAAACATTACAGCACCCTACCCACTCACAGACCTGCACACTCCATTTGGACACTTCCACAACCGCAAATAGACACTGATCTCACTAAATATAGCAAAGAGGGCCATCAACACCTAATCACCTCAGAGATCAAACTCAAACTAGACACCATCTACAAGGACTACACGCAGACATACACAGATGGCTCCCACGACCCAGAAACACTAGCAACTGGGCTGGAAGTCTATTGTTCTGACTACATAAACCTTTCCATCAAACTCCCGACCCACACCTCCATTTTCACAGCAGAGATGACTGCTATACAGACAGCCCTTGAGACTATACACCTCAAACTGAGGGACACCACAAGACTACAGTTCTTAGTACTATCAGACTCCCTGTCAGCACTCCAGGCTCTTCAAAACCTATCATCAAACAGAGTAGACATTGTTTATGAAATACTGTCCCTCATAAACAAGATTACCAACGAAAATGGAGACGCCAGGTTCCTTTGGGTTCCCTCCCATATTGGTTTAAAAGGAAACGAGGAAGCTGATAAACTAGCCAAACTGGCAGTAAAACAATCTAGCAATCATAAAATTACCACCCTAAAAATCTCTATTTTATCAGCGGAGAGGAGAATAGCTATAAAACCAGCAATAAAATTAAGATGGAATGAGAAGTACAAGATTGAAGGTAAAGGAACTAGGAGACTGATAGATGAACATCCCAGTACTACTCTGCTTTTCTTTGGCTCTAATAGGCCCCACCAATCCAAGAGAGCGAGAATGAGGCTTGGCAGAGACTAAATATAGAATAGACCCTCTTTCCTGCACATGTGGGGACAGGCTTAGCACTTCACACATGCTTTTGGAGTGTCATGAAATCAAAGAGGAAAGAGATGTCTTACGTCGAGTCTTAAATAAACACAGGCTTACCTTAAACATTATCAACTGTCTTAACCCACCAAAAGACATATGGCACACCATACTGTCATTGGTAGTGACAATGGTGGCACACCACCCGTGTGCTAAGCTCATCTAAACAGGTTTCTATAGGCTGAACTAAACAGGTTAAAGGTAGCCCTGAGTAAGTCCTTCAAAGTATATATATAAATGGAGAAAAACTGCATAACGGATGATTGATCATCGGCACTAGAACCTAACTAAATTAATATTATATTTATTTAGAAAAGAAAAAAAGGCATAAGCATAATACCTTCAGTTAAATAACAGCTTAGGTGATAGAAATATGGCAACAAAAGAGATCTGGTAACCTGGACAATACACCACCACTGAGGGCTTGGCAGGCCTCCAGGACATCCTAAGCGCAGCACCAAAAATGGTACAGGGGTCCAATAAACAGAGCTTGCTGCACCCATGACCGGCATCCCTTCTCCCTTCCCTTCCCCTTTTACCACTGGTTCCTCCACTCTCCAAACTCTTCCCCTCTCCTAACCTCCCTTGCCCCCTCCCCCAGAAGAGGAAACAAATAACAGGAACTGAGAGTAACATGATATTGCAAAAGGAAATTAAAAGAAACCTATAATATGAATAAACAGAGAAGTTTAGAAAGCAGAAAAATCGCTGGAGAACAAGGCAACTCAGCCTTTCAGGTGCAGCCTCATTTCCAGCTTTTGGGTTAACTCTAAACCTAACCCTAACCTTGTGGTAATGATTCTCTGGTTCCAGATACCTGTGGAAAATGACACATTTGAAGCTGTTGGATCGTTGTGCTGCTTTGCAGGCACGGTCACTGCATTGCTTCGTTTAGAGCGCAAAGGATATGTCATCAGAGAAGCTATTCCTGTATGGGCAGAAGTTCGAAATCTAAGTGCTCGTCGTATTGTTCATACACAAGTGTCACTTATTCAGGTTGGAGCATTATATCATTTAGAAAAATCAGTTTGCTAACTTAAGGCACCCCTGTCACTGAGTTATGCTTCGTCTTCAGCCAGCTTACTATCTCAGTTTCATGTGGTACACTGTGAACGTGCTGTATGACCACTGCCAGTCCTGCTTCCAGAACTGACAGGTACACTGGTAACTAGCTTTAGTTAGGCAGATTAACCAGTACCAGGTCTTGGCAGAGAAATATGTTAGATACTACTGACTTTCCAGTTTGGTAGATTAGCCAGTACCAGTTGTTAGAACTATGCTAAATACAGCTGACCACCAATTAGGCAAATTAGCCAGTTCCAGTTGTTGGGGGAACGAAGTTGGATACAGCTGACCCCCATTTAAGCAGATTAGTACCTGTAATATTTTTGGGGGGAACCATGTTAGATATAGCTGACCTCCAATTAGGCAGATTAGCCAGTACCAGTAATTGGTGGAAACTGTTAGATACAGATGACCTTGTTTAAACTTATTTGAAGTTATCATTTGACCTGCAGTTTGGTGGCTGCTGGGATCACCGCGCATTGAGCGCATCTTTGTGATGCGGATACTAGCGCGTTATAAAACTACATCATCATCATCATCATCATCATCACCTCCACCTAACCCTAACCCCCCCCAAAATAGGCAGATTATCCAGTACCATTTGTTGGGCAAACCGTGTTAGATAAAGCTGACTCCCAGTTAGGCGAATTTGCCAGTACCAATTTTTGGGTGGAACTATGTTAGGTGAGGGGCGGTGCAGTGGTTAGCACCTGTCACCAATTTAGTGAAGGTTGGCTGTTCTGGATTCAGCTCTTGTCTTGGGCCTGCTGTTTTTTCTCTGCACGTGGCATCTGCTTACAGGGCTGGCTGCCTTGCCGTGATATAGCTGATTTGGGGTAAAACACTAATCCCGTCCCCCTAATTAAGCGAATCAGCCAGTACAGGTTTTTGTGTGGAATGATGCTAGATGCAGGTGACTCACTATTAGGTGAATTAGCTGGAATTTGCAGGAATCATATTAGATGCAGCTGACCTCCGCATAAACACCACCCATATGTCCTATGGTTAATGGAGGAGTGCCAGTTGGCTTAGTTGGAACAGAAAAACGCTCAGCACCTTGCCTTCTGCTACCTCACTCCTCAAAATATGCCTAATTTTAAATGCAGTTGAGCTATATTTTTCTATATTTTTAAACAATGTATCAACATGTACATCACCTTGTCCAAGATTCAGTTAAAAGTAAACAGCTCTTCAGCATCAAAAAATTTTATGCAGAAAAAGTTCAGAATGTCAGTATGCACCATCAGCAATTTTTATCTTGGCTTGCTTTTTAAGACATTGTTTAGCCTATAGAGATATGCTATTTCATATTTCAGCCTTACATTAACTACAGATTGCTTCCCTCAAGTATAAACATGGTGTACTTGATGTATTTTTGCAGAATGTGACTTACTACTCGTACCGTGGTCGGTTTTCCGAGTGCCGAGTTTTGGTCACAGTTCACAAAGGAGGTGTAGCGCCACGCGGCAAACAGACGTGGAACTGGGAACCACTTAGTATTCCAAGTGTAACACCTTCTCACTTGAGGGGTTGTAAGATCATTGACATACAGTACAGTATAGAGGTAAGTTAGTAGTAAGCAAGACTTGATAAGAGAAACATAGCAATGGAAATGAATAGTAGCATGGGCACTTGTGACAGTGTTCAACAACTGGGTCAAGGTCAGCAATGTGTCATCACACAGCCATCCAACCAGTCTGTGTACATACCTCCAGCCTCAGACACTGATGTTTGACTATCTGCCTTCATTGTCAAAGTGTTACCTGGGAGTCTTAGTCCTTGCTCCAAGTCTCGAGCAGAATCTGATAAGATCAATTACTTTCTTCCATTATCTTAAGCATTGTCATAATGAATCATTGAAAAGCACTGCGGGGATACTTAGTGTAAGAGGCACTTAAGACTTTGATGATGCCCTATTGGCAAGAAAGCAAAACAACAGCAGTAAATGAAGAGGAGGCTAGTTCTGAGAATTAAACTGATGACCACCATCTTCAACAGTCTCCAAACGCAAAGCAGACAAATGCTTGAAAGATGAATGAGCTGATGTAACTGAGTGCAGGTATAGTGATCAAACGATAAACTATACATACTATGAAGGGCTATGGTGATATGTTAGAAATGTACTGATAATTTAGAAAATCACCCTGAATGATGCTCATCTCTAAAATCAGCCTGTATTATCTGTCACATAAATGTTGTAATGATTATACTGATGTGACAATGTAGGTTAATATTTAATATGATTGACTGAAGAACAGAAAGGTCACTTGCTCAAGCTCCTCAGGGATCTAAGATTGGAACCACCACCACCCCCCACCTCCCCTAATCCTAACCATAACCCTGCAGAAACAGGTATATTCACAATGGAAAGGTGAAATGGCTACTTGATTTCTCAGGGAAAATAAAAATTGCAGAAGGGGAGGTTTGACTCCACCTTCCAGACAGGGAAGACCTCCAGGCTGTAGGACCCCTTTAATGTTTATTATTACCTTGTTATTGTAGCAGGTGATCTGTATGGTTATTTGTAGCAGTCTGTATGTCATTCATTCAAGCTGTAGATACACTTAATTTCTAGCTTGTACATGTACTTATTTGCAGCTGCTACATGAATAGTTGGCCATGTACTTATTATTTGCAGCTGCGCATCAAACCAGCAGGTCTGGCTCGGAGCATCAAGCTTCCTGTAGATGTGGTTATAGGTACAAGCCCCCATGGTGAGTGTCAACATAAGGTGACCTGCCACCCATTGTTGGCACCAGATGAAGATGATGGCACTGGCATTTTTCCTTTTCCCTTTTTTGCCAGTTCATCATCAGATATGGTGAGTTAATCTTCCAAAGTAGGCCTGCAAAGTTTGTGATGCATGATTACCATCAAACCTGAGCTACCGTTTATAATGATAGATATAAAGCTTGCTCCAAAATTTGTTCAGGGTACAGTGCGAATGTCAACAATTGTTTCTAGAAAGTGAAAAAAACAAATGGAGTTGGCAGAGGTAAGAATAATTAAAGGAAAGCATTTTGTTTTAGATATTAATCGTTCTATTAAAAACAAGCATTAATGGAGCAATGATTTCACAAGGTGTTTTTTTGATGCTATGCAATATAGTTGAAACTGAGAGGATAGCTGAAGTACTTAAAGAAATGTGGAAAAGGCTAGGTGTTTCAAAAGAAATCTTGACTAAACAAGGTACACAGTTTGTCAGTGAACTCGGGAAGCAAGTGAGCAAGCTGCTCACAGTTAAAGGGATTGTAAAGGAAAATAAAAGTGCTTAGAATCTGGTAAAGAGTAGGATCAGTTTGAATCTCGTCTATTTTTGTGTCTGTTCATATGGAAAAAGTTGAAGGTTTTGTAGCATGTTGTGTTTAATAAGAGAAATTACACGGGACTCTTTCGTTTGCTTAGACAAAGTCTCGTTCTCTGTCACATTGCCTTATGACATATGACCAAGACTGCTTAGCAAGTGAGACAGACTGTTTTCTATAATTTTTCAAACTGTGCTTCGAAAAGTTCACTTTAAAACCTAAATTAACTCACGAGACACCACCGATCACGAGTTCAAATCCTAGCAATGATCACCCACACTTGCTATCTGTCTCTCACTGATGTCACAAGCAGGTTCGTCTGCTTGACCATCTCGGGAAGCTATCGCGGTTACTCAGCGGAAGGACACAACAGTAGATTTCACTAGAATTTTTCAATTTTTATAAACATCGGCAACCAAAATAGTGCGAATAAGTGGTAATTAAGTGAGAAAGGAATCATTTATTTCTTCTGTATTGCTCTTGTTCTGTCATTGTAACTAAATATATTTTTGAAGCGTTTTGACCGTCGCCAGCGCCTTATCACAAGCCTTGAGTATGCCTTTAAATGACCAACAATTTATCATGCTTAATGCAATGGGCTGCTGGAAAAATTAAACAGAACTTTAAAGAATATGGTGCAAAGACTTTGCCAAGAACATGAAAAAAACCCAGGATAGATTTCTCTTTTATTTGCTTTCCATAAGGTTTCTCAAGAAAGCCTATCATTTTTCACTATTTGAGTAGTTTATGGAGAAACTGAGAGGACCATTGCAGATTCTGAGAGCTGTGGGCAAAGGATGCCACAGAAGATGCGAAGACTACTGCTCAATGTCATAAATCTAAGAGAACACCTGGAATCCACCTGTGCCGAGGCCCAGAAAACCTCAAGCCAAGCACCTAATGCTATGCAATGGCTTACATTTGACATACAAAGCCCTGAGATGTTCCAGTTGGAAGCTGAGGGCTGCTGCTGCTGTTCAACAAAAGCAAATAAAACTGTAGATCGCATGACAAAGACTTTGTGAAGTAAGAGAGAAGATAAAAAGTGCAGGTGGGAGATAAAATAGGTTTTTACCTGTTAAAGGCAAGAAATGGCAACCAAACTACTCAGAGACTGCCTAGAGCTCTTGCAATTTATGCAGTAGAGAGCAGTCGTGGAAGTGAAAGGAGCTTATGATAAATTGAAGCCAGGCATAAGAATGAAGATTCCTCTTCCTTTGTTAACCATTGAAGAGAATGGAGCCTCAGGCAGCGGAGAGCTCACAGTTTCCTCTGCCATTGTGGCCAACATCAAAGAGGTCAAAGATCAATAATTGAGTTCTCTCTCCCTTTTTCATGTGATATTAAGCATTTTAGATTTTGATTTGCTTTTATTTATTTGAGCAGTTTTTTCCCTAACCATGTGTTTATAAGATGACCTTGAGACCAATGTTCAGTACCATCTCTCTGCTCGTGTTGATTCTTTCATTTGTGATGATAATTGCTGTTTGTTGCTGTTATATACCTTACATGATTGTTTTATCACAAGTTAAATTTATTTTTTAAATTCCACATTACAGTCTGTGAAGATGAGACTGACAATGTCAATGAAGACATGACAATGACAATGAAGATGAGAGAGAGAGACAGGGGTGAGAGGGTGGAGGGAGTGACAGGATCGTACAAAGAGAGAGAAAGATTAGGGGTAGTTAAAAGAGCAATTGTGTCGCAGGGCAGCTGATGTCACCACAGTTTTCATCTCTTAATCTTATCCTAACCCTGATGTCACTGCAGTTTTCATCTCCCTTTTTATCTAACCCCGTGTCACATGGCAGCTGATGTCACTACAGTTTTCATCTTCCCTTTTATCTGGCCTTAACCCTTCACTGCAAATGTCATGCCCTTGTTGCCAAACACACTTTGTCAACACATTAACAAATGGACATCAAGAGGACAAGTTTTGTTACACTGACTTTGCACAGAACAATCTTGACTCAAATACAGTGACAATAATAATAGTAAACATGCCATTTATATAGTACATAATCACGCTCATGAAGGAACATGCTTTCAGGACTTAGACAAGAATGAGACATGGACAGCATAAAAAGGACAGAAGGATAAACAACCATGCAGACAAGTAATAAAAGACAAACTTAGAAGACAGAAAGAGAAAAAAAAAATAGATTAATAGTTGACAAAAAAAATCACAGCTGGAGGAGTCATTGGTAAAACTAGTATTTAATGTAAGCATAGTTAAGTAGCTATTAAAGGACAACGCGAGCGCTCAGCAAAAATTGCTGAAAAGTATCAGAAAAACACATTTCTGTGATATTTTAGGACAAAGAGGCATGAGAAATATTATGCCTGACTTCAATGTTTTTCTCTTAAGCACACCTGGATTTGTCAAGGAAAGAGGAAGGATAGCATATCTAAAAATAGCATCGTCTGCATGAGCTGAATTGGAAGAGAAAAGATGCAATCCTTGGTAAAATAAAATCAGGACACGATGTACTGTTCTCTTTGACACTCAGAGCTGTACTCATTTAGAAAATCTTACAGATAATGGTAACAAACACCAGTGGATTATCTTTGTTCAGAGATGTGTATATAACTATTTTCGCTGAGCACCCATGTTATCTTTTAACGAATTGTCCATGAGAAAACTATAATTTCTTGCATTGCATAAGATACTAACTCAGATCTTGGATATAAATCATCAATTGACCACCAAGACTATAGGTATGATAGGGAGGCCTCGGACCCTTTTATGAAACAGTGGTGACTAAACATGCCCAAACTTTTTTCTGGACCCTTCAGAGCAGACTGCTTTTAAATATTCTTACAATGAAATATATGTAAGTTTCCTACAATGTATTAATGTTTAATGTTTTTGTGTTCAGGTGTTATTTTGTTTTTAGATATTGCTTTTAATAACATGGAACCCATAGTACCTTCATGCAGGCTTTTTTTTTCTTTTTTTTACATGCTTTCCATAAAGTGTTTCTAACATCTTTTGTAAAGGATAGTTTATTTCAGTATTTTTCTGTGCAGGTGCTTTTATCTGATATGACTTTTCATAACATGGTGCCCACAGCACCACCATGGGAAGGTGATGATGATGAAATTCCTTGAGAGAGAATGAAAAGTGAAACCATTTTTCAAGAAAGTGAATTTAAGATATGGTAATATGTCTTTTTCAAGATTTTACTTCAAGGAACATAATATTTGTCAGTTATATGCATTTTAGACTTTTCAAATGACGTTTTGTAGTAATGGCAAAATCAGATGAACTCTAGTCATGCAAATAAACTCAGTATTATGCCACTGAGCTGTATATGTAGTGATTCATAGTTGAAATCCCAACTTTGTACAAGCACAGGGAGCATTGTTTGCTCATAGCATAACTAGATCAGAGGGGCATCTTGGGGAAGTCACATGACCGTGTAAACGCAAACCATAAAATTGCATCACGCCATGACGCGATAGGGAATTCCAGACTCCTGTTAGCAAACAAGATTTAATCTGTCTGGAGTTCCACATGATGGAGCGTAACTTCGGCAAACACAGTCATTCAAGGTGGGGATTCACGCCGACTACACGGGAAAGAGAAATTGTTATGGTTGGTTGGCATGGAACCCATGTAGTGATAGAGTCACTAAGCGATGGCTCTAGTTACCCTGTGGTTTAGTTTTTCATTGGTCGAAACCGGGGTAGGGGGAAAATAAGATAGTGGCACAACAATTCCGCGGCATTCAGTGGTAATCTGTGTATGAAGACAGACCTCTGAAGGTCTACAGCACCTCGCCTACTGAAGGTTAGTGCTGAATCAACACCTCTCCTACCGAAGGGTGGGGCTGAACCACTGCCTCAAAATCTACACCTACACTGCAATGGATTCACCGGTAATCTGCGTATGAGGACAGACCTCTGCAGTACTAGTGATACCATTATAAGAGACGCTAACACCAAAGGGTAGTGCTGAATTGCCACCTTTTCTTGCCGTAGTGACGATTCTGTGTTTTCAAAGAAATTACCATAATAAAGTTGACCTAAAAAGTTGGAAACCGAAGTTGTGCTGCCTTGGACTTATAATATTTTAATTCGTCATTTCGGGTGATCTCTAGTGTTAACCTTTCCACCACTTTGGATATGCCTGAAGATAATTTGTCTTGAACATAACCCGCTTGGGTTTCATTTAGACATGTAACTGGCTGAAAATCAGCTCGGGTGCACCAATGTGTTAATAGTTCATTGCCTTGGATATAAACCACTTGTCAACAGTCTATGTATGACTATATGTGTTGATATATATATATAGCAGTATGGTTAGCATGTGTGTTGTAAAAACACTTCTGTCAAATTTACTAAATTTGTTGATAGGGCTTAAAGTGTGTTTCAGGGAATTTACCTAATTTTTCTTGAGTGACAAGATAACCCTTGTTTCTAGTTTCAGGAGCCCAAGTCCTTGAATGCAGGAGATAATGTGTATACACTACAAGATGGCTAAAGCTTTGTACCCAACTGTGTTGCTTCTAACTTCAGGAGCCCACGTTATTGAGTGCAGGAGATGACAGGGACACACCACATGATGGCAAAAAACTTCATGCCCAGCTGTCTTGCTTGGGGTGACTGCAAGACTGCATTATATAAGGGCTTTGCACAGCTATGTGGTTTATTATTTTATGACTGCATCAGACCTGTTGCTTAATCCTTTTGTATTGTAATCACCTAGGGCTGGATCTTTTTATTGCTGTCATCAGTATTTATCGCTCAAATTGCATCATAGGTGTAAAGTAAACAGCTTGTATTTTTATAATCGAAGAGATGACAGATTAATTTTAGAAGCTTGCTTGACCAAATATCTCATGATATTAAAGAAACTTTTTTTTCTTATTACAAGAAAAATGACTTCAGTGATCTTGGACAGTTTTATGTAAACCTTATTCATAGTATAGAACTTCTTCTTATTTAAAGTATAGAATCTGCTTATTTATGGTTTGGCATTTTCTTTTTATTTAGCTTGTGGAAACACAAGTCAGCATAGGACACAATTTTGCTTTACCTCTGCATTTTACTGATTTTCCAAATGGCTTTGGTAGTAAGTCTATTTTCTTCTGCTAATTACCTACTGAACTGATGAACCCTTTCAGTGATATGACTTTCTTAAGCAGTTTTAAGCATTTCTGATGTGTCATTTTAATAGTAGCTGTGCAGCTAAGACTGCATATGATCTAGAATCCAGTTGAAATGTATTTCATTTCATTTAAATATAAATCTTTTCATTCTGATTAATATAGAAGTTATGTTAAACTTGTCATATTCTTTGTCATTTTTATTTCCTAGTGTTTGTAACCTGTTCTGGGAGAGTACAATACAGAGACAGATTTGAGACAGGTACAGTGCATTTATAAAATTATTTTAGGTGAATACTGTTTTGAGCGGTGTAAAATAGATGCAGTGTATTTATGAAGTTATTGTAGATGAATACTGTTCTGAATAATGTAAAATAAGTACAGTGTTTTTTGGTAGAATACTAATGATTGCTATGAAACAAATGCAGTGTAGCTATTGAAAATGTTTTAAGTGAATACTATGCTTAGTGGTATAAAATACAGTGCATTTCTGAACCCCAGTGGAAGAATACTGTAGTACATGTGGTATAAAGTAGATATAGTTTTGATGAATACTGTGCTGAAGGGTATAAAACCGATAAAGTAGATATAGTTTTGATGAATACTGTGCTGAAGGGTATAAAACAGATAAAGTAGATATAGTTTTGGTGAATACTGTGCTGAAGGGTATAAAACAGATAAAGTAGATATAGTTTTGGTGAATACTGTGCTGAAGGGTATAAAACAGATAACAGTGTATTTCTGAAATACTGAGAATACTGTAGAACGTATGAAATAGATATAATGTATTTTAGTCATGTGCCACAATTCTGTTTTCTTCTAACTTCATTTATTGGCATAACCTATTTTAATAATTGCAAAAAATGTGATGACCACTTTTAAAAATATTGCCTACAGTACAAGCTCTCTTCATCTAAAGCAAGATTACTTTCTTGTAGATTTTTGTCTGGAAGATTGAATTCATCAGGCACTAGTGCTTTTGGATGTGTTTTCTCCCAAACACTTGTGTTTTTAGATGTTCATCATTTATCCAGACATTTGTGCATCAAGGTTTGTGTCATTTTTGCCATGCATTTATGTGTCAATGTTTTTCATTTGTGCAATAATTGTTCATTTGTATTTGCATATCAGTGTTTTATTGACTCAATAAATATACATCGCATGTCTAGCTTTAGTCTACCTTTTTATCATTAACCCACTTTTGAGCATGGTAATTGTGGATTGCAACTTTTCACTTCATTCTGATGAGAAAGAAATTAATCAGTAAACATGGTATGATCACTATTCTATTGAGGTTCAAAAGACTAAAACCCCTGAACTTGTTCCAACAGCAATATATCAGAGAAAGCATGAAACTTAACTAGGTAGCATTTATATATCCAGGTAATGTATAGTTGCCATTAGAAGGGTGAACATGAACGTGCACAGGCCTGCTGACCAGAGACG
Organism: Pomacea canaliculata; assembly: GCF_003073045.1. Lineage (NCBI taxonomy): Eukaryota > Metazoa > Mollusca > Gastropoda > Architaenioglossa > Ampullariidae > Pomacea > Pomacea canaliculata. The sequence continues at coordinate 55,872 of NC_037595.1, read as the reverse complement.
AAAAAAACCAGGCAGCACAGTACAAGGTGTGTGCTTTATTCTTTCCATCTCTGGGAAGACTATTGTGTTGTAGGTGTCTGAGGGACTGTCTTTTATAGATATTGCTGTTAAACTTGCTCTTATTTGATATAGTAACCATTTTTAATATTTTAATACAGTATTTCAGTACATCGCTCTTTGTGTGGACCAAAACATATCTATAAGTCTTTAACTGTATAGATATGGCATTTGTATTGTTTATTATTTATAAAGCAGAGTAACATATTCTTACATACTGCCATGGTAGGTTGAACAATGGTCTTGTTTGTATAGGCTACTGTGTATGCAGATTAAATATTTATTTGTGCCAGTACTTTTGACAAGATATCAATAACAATTGGGTATCATGTACTATTCAGGTACTTATAAAACTTATAAAAAGTTAAAGGCAAGGTATTTATGTAAATTTGGCTCTGTAGTTGTGTAAGGGCTGCTTTTAGACATTATGAGCCTTTATTCCACAAGGGTCGTAAAGTAATCATCATATCTTACACCAATTTTTGTGTAGTATATGCATCAGAAACTGGAAATCTGCAGCGTATCTTGTAAGATTGTCCCTTTCGTACACATAAGACATCTGCCCAGTGATTTGAAGCAACAGCTTGTCAATGTATTATGGGATGCAGATTTTTTTTTTGGTAATGACCAGGTAAACCTCAGTGCAAACTACTACTAAGAGCATTCAATTGAAATGTAGTGGACGCCAGGCAAATATGAGCCCTGTGTCCGCTACGCCTCAATTGACTGTCCATTATATTTCCCAAGATCTGGATGAATGATGAGATACATGTCTATAAATATCACCATGTGCAGAAAGTCAAATTCATGACCTCATATTTGTGCGCAGATGATAATAAAAAATAGGCATTTATATAGCACATAATCATGCTCATGAAGGAGCATGCTCTGAGTTCTTAAGACAAGCAGGAGACAAGGACAGAATATGTGGATGAAAGGAGAAACATGTAGACAAAGAATAAAAGATAAACATCAAAGACACAAAGAGTAATCGGAACAAACAGTAGGGATGGAGAGTGTCATAAATCTGCAGAGGATGATGAGCAGGTGAACTAGTCAACTGACTATAATCACAACTGTTGACAACTATGTCAATACAAAATTGTGTAAATGAGATACATCTCATGTTAGAGATGGTCCTGATGTCTGTCTTGACCTCTTGCTGTGTGCAGTGATGTTTGTAGGCATGTTTCTTTACAACAGAAGAGGGAGGGAAGTTCGTCCATTTTTTCTTTTGTTTTTTGGTGGAAATATTTTTCACTAATTTGTACCAGTCATAAAAAATGTTTGCACCCATTAGATGGACATGCTTTGAGGAGCAGAGAGGGCCTTTAACTAGTTTCTCAGTTTACCATGAATGTTGTTTTTTTCAGTGAGACACCAAGAATAAGGACTCCATTTACAATGATTTACATAATAAAGAGCAATCAAGAAAGATTTCAGTTTAATGATTTTAAGTAACATTTAATTATTTTGTATTTATAGATTATGTGAGAATATTTTAAAAATTAATTCCCCAATTTTTTCTTAGATTTATAGATTCTTTCATGGGCATTTGCTACGCAAAAAGTAAAAAGGTTTGTGTTCAAATGTCAGAATTTTATTTCATAAAAGAGTAAAAAGCTTTGGGTTCAAATGTCATAGAATTTGGGGAAATAATTAGGGTTAGGAAATCCTGAGCTCAGGAATAATTTTTTCTTAATTGTCATCATCGTTTTTATTGAGACCTACTTTACAATATGACTTTTGTCAAAAGAAACTGCTGTGTGACGGAATTCGCTAAATTGTCTGTACTGTGCTTGCTGACGGAATCCACTAGAATTATGCTGTGCTTGCTGAGGGATTTGTAACCTGTCTCAAACATATTTGTGTTGGCAGAATTAAACCATAAACTACTCCAATATAATGTATCTGCAGAATGAAAACCCCACATTTACTGATAGTTACACATACACAGAGATACTGCTAGAAGTGTTGGTGATGCTATGTTGTTTTAAACACTGCCAGTCAGCAAACCTCTTAAGAATACTGTGAAGAACCTCATGCACATAGAGCTGTGATGTGCAGAAGTCCTCATAAGAACTCAGCTGATAATCTACTCATTAGATGTTAACCTAGACTTGTGATCTTATGATGTTGGTAGCTGTTCACAAAAGTGTATGATGATTGTGTATGTAAAGCTTGTGATGCTGGAGATAGTGTACTTGTGGCTTTCTATGTTTGTGTACACATGGCTCATGATTTATTGACATCATTGTTGAGTAATGCTCATGTATAGACGTACCATAGACATCTGCACCAGGTTGCAGCTGCCTCTTACATGTGATTTTCATAAAGACTTGCACATACCAATAATATCTAACTGTCTTGCAGCAAATTGTAAGCATGGTGAAGCATTGCATCATCTTATTCTAGTTCATGAACAGCATATAGTAAGAAAACTCACTTTATGTGTGTCTGGAATATATTTTTTAGTGTATTGTAGTGGTAAATTTGTTTTCATGTGTAATCTGATTACTATTCTGAATAATAGAATTCTTTGGTTTTGTTTTGTTAGCATTGTCTAAATGCTTAAAAAGGTTTTACAAATTTAACATCATTGTGAGTTTTGTTGGTTGTGTGTGTGTGTCGGGGGGAGGAGTAGGAGGGCAGGTTATTTACATGCTGTATATTTTTAAACTTCAAAAGAATGAATTACCATTATGTTTTCCCTCTTGAACTGTTAGAAAGGGTGAGCATTTATAATACTATCTCCTTGTTGACATCTTCTAACGCTGCACCTTTGCAATGAACTTTAATTCTTATTTTTATTTTCAACTTTTACCAAGGTGCCTAGAGCACCTTCCCATGTTCAAATTGCCCACTGGAACAAATAAAGTTGGTCATTGTCATTGTCATTGTCATTGCCCTACAGTCAGTCAGAGAATGCACGAGTTCCTATGAGGAAGCTGTAGGTATGCTGTAGGCACCACTTGATTATTGTTCACTGAGTTTTACTGAGTTCCTAATTAATGATTCTGTACAGCATGACATCTCTTGACCATTAATGTTTACTGAGGAACTCGCAAGCCTTTGACAAATGATGTGCGCTTCAAGGGGGTTGAAAAGATTCTTCTTTATTGGTGTATCGTTAGGCCCACTCTCTAATGGCAGTTGTTATAGGTTAGAAAGTGCTGCATAATTTTGTAATATCTGAGAGACACTGCAGAATTTTTGCATGGAACTTGGTGTGTATATATATATATGGTGCTGTAGTTTGAAATATTAGTGTTTTAATGATGACGTGCTCATTATTAGTAATTGTTATTTACAGGGTATTGTTGATTCCATCCATTGTTTTTCTAATGTTTAGTTTGTGACAAGATTTGGCTCCTTTAGTCTTCTGGTGGTAGCTTTCCGGTACTTATTAACTCAATTGGGGCTGCTCTGATGCCAATTTTAGATTTGAGATTTGATGCAGTATAAAAGCAAATGAAATTACAACTCTGAGATTTGGTGCAATATAACAGCGATATCGCAGACTGTGAGGGTGGATATGATGTGAAAGATTATTAAGAGTTTTAAGCTGTAAACAAAGTTTGTTAAAGTTTGATGTTCTATACCCAGGTGGTACAGTGAATGTCCCACAGTTGACTTAGCTGTTGAATGGAAATTTGATTCTGTAGATAATTGAGGAAGGCAAGGGAGTTAGGGAGAAGTAAAACTTTTTATTGGCCCAAAGAAAGTGTGATCTTCACTCTCCAGTGACCAAAAGCCTAGGAGATTACCCTTTGCTTATGACAATGAACTAAGAATTGCAGTTTTAAAAGTATCATTTTTGCATTCTTTTTCCAGTTTCTGTGCTAGAAACAATTTCTTGTTGATCACTAAGGTTTCAAGGTTCAATGATGATGAATTATTAATATGTATTACTGATAAAATTTCTTTACTTACTTTGATTATTGATCTTAGAATTTTGCACTGCAACAATGTCTATTTGTTAACTTGCAGGATTATTTAGTGCCAATTATGCATTTAATTAGCAAGATAAAGCTGCTCAATTAGACTTGTTGGGTGAGTCAATTATAAACAAAGTTTCTGCAATATTGACAAGTTTGAACACAATTTATTATATCATAAAGTTATTGTTATTGCATTGGCTATGGGAAATTGTTCTACAGTGTATGATAAAACTAAATACTAGATGCAGTAGAGTGGTGAATGAGCATTTGTGGATTGATGTTTGTTTATTAACATTTAGAGATATTGTAGTTTTGTATTTTGACCAATATGTCCATTTATGGTATTGGGTTTCTCTGTTGCTTGTAGGTAGTATGGCTGCCAGCATTTTGTGGATATTTGGCACATACCTAATGTTTTGATAGCCATGGTACATGCTGTCAGTTTCTTTACATAACCTTTGAAGGTTATATTGTAGTCTTCTGTCACTTGTTACAGGAAGACAATATTGTTTTAGTGATATTATCATGATATTACTTTGTTTCCATTTGTACCAGTGATGTTATTTGTCCCTATTTGATTAAAACAGTATTTTTGATAACTTAGCTCTGCATTGAGCTTCACTGCATTGACAGTGTGGCCCTATCAGATTTCTAAAAGATTAGTAGGTCCTTGGGTAAATACCATAGCAGATGTGCTTAATTTTTGGATTCTGATCTTCTTTTGTAAGATTAGTGGATCCTTGTGATCTTATTAATACCAGGACTGGACTCTCTTCTTGTTTGACTTGTTATTTGTTTTTAAGATCTTGAGGTCCTTGTGATTTTACTGATTTTACAGGACTGGAGCCTGGCTCTTCTTGTTTAACTTGTTACTATGTTTTATCAGATCTTGAGATCCTTGTGATCTTAGTAATGCCAGGACTGGACCATCTTTATGTTGGATTTATAATTGTTGTCGGATCACGAGATCCTTTTGATTTTGTTAATAACAGTTCGAGACCATTTGCTTGTTTGGCTTGTTACTGTTTTTTGTCAGAAGATCATTAGATCCTTGTGATCTCAGTAATACCAGGACTGGGCTGTCTTTTTACCATTTGCTGTGAGATCATTATGTCATTGTGATCTCACAATAACCAGGACTGGGGTGTGTAGGTTTTGGCTTGTTGCTGTTAGAAGGTCCCTTGTGATCATATGTCTGTTGACTTTTCCCTCACACTGCCTGCCCTAAGGTCAGAAGACCTCTTGTGATCTCATTCATTTCTCATCATCTTTTGCATAATTAGTAGATCCTTCGTGATCTCATAGCTGTATGATCTCACCAGAACCAGTTTTGAACTGTATTGTCTTTGGCATATTACTGTCTGCTGTAAGATCAATGGCTCCCTTATGATCCCAGTACACATCCATCTTTTCATTCTTAGTGTGCCATAAATTCAGATTTCCAGTGATTTTCTTGCCATCCTAAATATTTTAGACTGCTGTAAATGTAGGGCCACTGAGACTTGCCTCTAACATCCTGCTGTCTGTACCAGGTTAAAAATGTATGCCAGTTGCATGTAGCTAATGTTTTCCTGAAAACAACATGAATACTGAATGTTTGGAGCCAGAGAGCTAGTCTCGCATTATTTTTAATTTAAAAAAAAATGAATATGTTCCTAGTCGGTGTCAAATAAATTTTACTAAAGCATTGTAAGACACCTGTTTTAATTGTCCAAATATGATTTTATTGTGGTTAAAAAGAGGACACTTTATCACATTTTACACATCAGTTGTAATTATCAAGCACTTAATTTAGTGTGTATACATTACCTAACAGCAAATTTGTGAGGAAACAAACTGTATTTCTCTTACCCAGCATCCAGAAGTGAATTATATTTGAAAAATAATTGCCAACAGCAATTTATTGAGCTATAATAGTGAATTATTCATTGTGAAATGAGAATATGAAGAACAAAAGCTATTTTTGTATACCAAGAGATTCTGTATTTAGTTAAAATAATAATATATCAGCAAGTTATGTCATTTATTTTTGTTGTGATCTAGATGTCTAAATAGGCAATTTGAGTGACATAAATACACTGTATATACAAGCATTAATCCATCATGATGTGTGGCCCACATGATTCACATCATATGGAATTATTTTTTTCTTTCCTTTCATTTTTTTCTTGTGGTCTTCCTTTTGTTTGCATATACTTTTTCTTTCTTGGATTTTCATAAGTCTCTTGTTGATGGCATATTCTTTTCTTCTAGATAGCTGTTGATGCTGTTTATTTGTTTAATTTATCTGATTTTTTTATATTGCACCTTTTCCTTATTGACAGTAGACTCAAAGCACATTACTGCCACACACATACAAAAGTGCGGAAGTACACACATTAAACAGCTATCAAATGCACCTTACAGATCATTAAACCTGACACACACACACACAGGGTGGAGGAAACAAGAGTACCTGGAGAAATAAAGGTACATCATAGCCTGGTTGCTAGTTGATTAAATGTTGAAACAAATTGTCACTCATTCATGTGACTGGAAAAGTCTGCGTCCGCCCGTTGGATGGGTACAGGGAAGAAAGATGCAGTGAAAGGAATGGGATGTGTTCTCCCTTCCACATGCCAAATGTCCAAAACATGGTGACGTGCTGATAGCTGACGGTACACCATCCTCACATATTACATACCCAATACATGGCAAAACACATACAGTACACCATCCTCGCATATTACATACCCGTTACATGGCAAAACACATACAGTACACCATCCTCACATATTACATACCCGTTACATGGCAAAACACATACAGTACACCATCCTCACATGCCACATGCTCAAAAACATGGTGACCCACTGACAGTGCATCATCCTCACATATCACATGCCCAAAACATGAACCATTGACAGTACACCATCACAACAGGCACCAAAAAAATGGGACCCATTACCATGATTGAAATTATATCTAAATCAGGTATATATAATTTGTATTTTTTATCTTTTCTGATCCAAGATCACTACCACATTGATGCATTTCTGCCAATTCTCTGTTTTATGAGTAGCTTTGGTATGTTTGTAGTTTTCTTGGACATCTCATCATGGTGTATTTGTGTTTCAGTCTAAATAAATATATTAATTTCTTGAATTAATAGATTACTAGATGTTAAACATTTTGAAATGCCAGTAGGATGTGTTTTGATTTTGAAAGAAAGTTACTTTGATTCATTACTTTGCTGAGATAGTTCGTGTCCATATATGGCATTGATGATAAACTGAATGTTACTTTTTAGGTAACACCTGTTGTTATGTTCTTGGAAATGTGATGTATTATTTCACATTGGTTTGACATTATACTACATCTAATATAAACAATGCTGTCCATGGCAGTAAAGATAGTGGTTCTGGGGTTTCAAACTGACATTAAATGTTGATGAACTTGACATGTTATCATAAATATGAATTACGCACCAAAAACTAAAATCTGCAGCAGACAAATCTGAAAATGGTGATCTTAAAAAGGGCCTTTAAAAACAAATTTATAATAATATAAAAATAGACACAGTATGTTAGAGATTAAAGATGTGTAATGCAAGAACACATGCAAAGTTTTTAAGAAAGATTATGTCTAGTAAAGACTTGAAATTAATAGAGTTTTATAATAACAAATCAAAGTCACCAGATAAGCATGAAGTGATTGTGCAGTTTACTGGCACTAGTTTTAAAATAAAGTTGCACTGATAGCTACAGATTTTATTTGCGTGTGCTTTCAGATGAAACTTTAAAAAAAATACTGTTGAATTGTTTTCTGTATAGCTGGCAGTGTTTCCTGAATAATTTACTACTAGCTGTACAACCTTGACTTTGGAAATACTCTTAAGCATTCTTTTCATCTGAATGCAGTAAGAAAAAGCTGAACAGTTGTAGAGCTGCTGCACTGGATGAATCAACCAAGTGGCATGTGCTAGATATTTCTGTTCCCATTGGTTTTGTACTCATGGTCGACCATGCTGTTTGCTGTAAGAATTAGGTTGAAATAAATATTTAAGATTAATAACTTGTTTTAAATCCCTTTGTTTGTACACAAGCAAGTTAAGGATGCTTCACAAACATTGTGTGTGATTGTCAGGGATTAGTATCAAAAGCCCAGTGCTCATTTATATGCCAAATGCTGTGGTCTTTTATTCATATAATGTGTGCTGTGTTGGAAGTGCAATTAAATGTTCAGTATTCTTCCCAACATTCTTGTTTGAAGTATGCTTTATGCCTGAACCGAAATCTCAATGCATGTATTTTGCATAAGATTGTTTTGAGAAATGATTGTACACTTTCTTTTGACACCTTTTATTTGAACATGTTCAGTCAGTGAGCTTACCATATTGAGTTTATTGTAGAGGCTTATATTTATTCATTGTCTTGACCTGTATTGGACATCCGTTACTAGTCATCTGGACCAGTGTTAGACAACCCCTAGTGGTTGTCTGGAAGGGTGAGACTGGATGTAGTAGCTGACAAAATTTGCTAGAGGCCAGTTCTTGAGCAAGTGTAAGCAGGTCCGGCAAGATATGCAAGATATGATATCCAGTGCATTCTCCATCCCCATCTTCCCAAGTCAGTTCTTTCTTAGCCAAACTTTACATCAGCTTCTGCCCCCATGGGCCCGGCTTCTCGTGCCGGGGGTGAACACCCAGACTTTCTCTGGATGGGTGACAAAGCTGGCCCACACCTTTTTCTTATGCTTTTTCTTCCTCTCGCTTACATGGCCCTTTCATCTATATTCTTTTTTTAATCAAACATCACCCTTTTATACTTCAGTTTTAACTTTCCTTTTTTCTGACTACACCGATCTTTCTCCTGTCTTTCATTTTCCTATCATGCCTTTCTTTGGATATCATTTTCTGTCTGTGGCCTTCTTTAGGCCCCCTGCGTTTGCCGTGCATGGCGACCAGGAGATGGGAGGATGGGATCCTGGAGGTTGAGTCCCTGATGGGACCATACCAACACACCTTTTTGGCCCGGACTTCCCCTAGACGGGAGGTTGTTGTGGCCCACACCAACCAAGCGGCAGTTCGTGTATTGCCCTAGCTTTGCTAGAAGGCTGCGGCTGGGGTCAATCTGGCCTTCATACTTGGAAGGCCAGAGTATATTCCTTATGTAGCCCTGGTGCGACCCTGCTGGAAATACCCAAGTGGTACCGCTCGGTCGCATCCCCTCGTTGGACTCCGTGGTGGGTGGGAAGGAATGAAACAACTTTCTTTATATCATGGCCCAAAAAAACAACAACAGCAAAACAACAACAACAGAACCTAGGAAAGCGTATTAGAGAGGATGATTCCACAGATAGTGAGGATGAGGTGAGGGAGAATGTTGAAGGGACATGCCTGGCCGCTCTCGTCCCTATCACCTTTTGCTATAGCTAAAGGCTTTAAAAATATTTCAAACAATTTTTCTGCTGTAAGACGTTTGCGCTCTGGACAATTTCTTGTCCAGTGCGCAAACCAAAAAGCTTCTGAAGCCCTACGCCGAAAGGACGGGAAACAGTTTGTTGATCGCCCCATAAAGGTCATGCCACACCGATCCCTCAACTCCTCGAAGGGGTCATTCGTTGCCCTGACCTTGCAGGGATGACAAAGGCTGACATCATGTCGGGATTGGCATCTCAGGGGGTTTCAGCGGTGCAAAGAGTCATACTGAAGAAGGACGGGAAATCTATTCCTACCAACACTTTGTTCTTAACTTTCTGTCTACCCAAAATACCCGACTTCATTGAGGTTGGGTATTTACGGGTCAAAGTCTCAATTTTCATTCCATCTCCATTGCGCTGTTTCAACTGCCAGCGTTATGGTCACGGGGCGAGCTCCTGCAGGTCCCAGGCCCGCTGCTTTCGCTGCGGCGGTACCGGCCATGCGGCAGCTGATTGCTCTTCAAGCGCAAAATGTGCAAACTGTGATGGAGCACACGTCGCATCCCCCAAAGACTGCCCGAAGTGGAAGGAAGAGGCAGCCATTCAACGCGTACGTGCGGAGTCTGGCGCCTCGTACGCTGATGCTCGCCGTCGCCTAGTGGGTGGCTCCTCAGGAACACCTTCTATTTCAAATTCCATATCTTAGTCAGCAGCAGTCATAAAACGACCATCCACCTCTGTGTCCGTCCAGACAGAAATGACTTGGGTCTCTTCAGAAGGCCCTAACCCTGTATGTCAATCAATGCCTCCTCATCCTCCTACAATCTGTGGTGGCACCCAGTCATCACAAAAATCTCAAGCATCCCAAGCCACACAAGCATCACAGTCAAAGCATCCCCCTTCACCAATCAGAAACACTGCCCGCCAGCCAACACGCAACACAAAATCACACCTAGCTTTCCGGCCAGGCCCGTTCTTAGCCCCCGCGGGGCCCGAGGCAAAGGGCATGTGCGGGGCCCTCACGCCACGGCTGACTACACTTCCATATGCCTAGTTACCATATCAATCAAAAGCGCGGGGCCCTAGGCAGATGCCTCGTCCGCCTGCCCCTAAGCACGGCCCTGTTTCCGGCAACCTACTATTGAAAACATTCTAAGTTTTAAAAGAAGTAGAGCTCATGCTCGATTTATTTTTAAACAAGCAAGAAAACTTGCGTGGCAAAGGTTTGTCTTCACTGTCCTCCCGTACCACTTCCCAGGCGGTGTGGGCGGCCATAATGAGGATAAAGGGAAGGTTTCAGGCTAGCTCGATAGGCCATCTGCGGGTTGGAGACTGTTCTCACAGAGATACGAGATGTTGCAAATTCCATCATTGCTCTCAACTCCTCCTCTTCACACTACTCTTCAGATTTCCAACGCTTGAAAACTACTCAGGAATCTTTTGGTGGTGAATTTTCTTCCCATAACTCCGAAAAGTACAATCTTCCTTTTTCTATTTCTAAACTACAACAGGCCCTTCAAAAGTGCAAAGACTCTGCACCAGGCCCAGACAACATTTCTTATCAACTGCTTACTCATCTTCCACAGGTCTCTCCTTCTCCTTCTAGACATTTTTAACTTTATTTGGGTGTCCGGCTGTTTCCCTCCCTAGTGGAGAGAGGCAGCCGTGGTACCCATCCCAAAACCTGGTAAGGATACCTCTGACCCAAACTCGTACCGTCCTATCGCTCTCACTAGTTGTCTGTGCAAAACTCTTGAACGCACGGTGAATGCTCGGCTCACCTGGCATCTCGAATCTGAAAGTCTCCTCTACAACCTGCAGTGTGGCTTCAGAAAACGCCGCAGCAACCTGGACCACTTGGTCCGTTTTGAAACCTTTGTCATCAAAGAGCGTGTATTATGGATGTTTTTTGATTTAGAGAGGGCATACAACACTACCTGGAAGCAGTATTTTTTTGCTGGATCTCCATGCCCTTGGCTTCGGAGGTCGTATGCCACTCTTCATCAAAAATTTTCTCTCACATCGCCTCTTTCAAGTAAGAGTGGGATCTATCTTATCTAATCCTCAGGAACAGGAAATGGGCGTCCCTCAGGGCAGCATTCTTTCTCCAACTCTTTTCAATATAAAAATTGACTCCATCTTGAAACATGTTTGTCCAGGTTTGGAGGCCTCGTTATATGTAGATGACTTTGCTCTCTGCATTCGAGGCCGTTCCCTACCATGCCTCGAACGCCGGCTGCAACTATGCGTAAATGCTGTACAAAGGTAGGTGACAGACAACGGCTTCAAATTTTCTCCTACAAAGTCAGTATGCATTCACTTTTGCAAAATGAGAAGTATGTTTCCAAACCCATCTATTTCTGTCAATGGCATGGTACTCAAAGTGGTGAGCCCCCACTTTCTCTCCGTTGTTTGAAACTCATGCTATCCTATGTCTGTCGTTTAAAAGGTCATCCTGGAAACCCTGCGTATCGTGCTGTCTTCAGACCTCAGCGTGCTGCCCTGTATGGCATTCGTACCAAGGAACAAAAGCAATTATCACTCCGAGTAGCACCTCACCTACAAGCTGCCGGAGTAGATATTCAACAGGTAGAGCCTCTTTCTCCACTAACAGCTCCTCCTTGGACCCTTCCTGTTCCAGAGATTCGTTTTGACCTCACAGCTTTTAAAAAAGGGGACACTAGTGACCCCTTATATCTCCAACGCTATCATGAACTCATTTCTGACTATCCTGAATTCTGCCTTGTATTTACAGATGGCTCCAAAGTCCCAAGTGGTGGTCCAGTCGCGGCGGCAGCAGTTCCGTCCTGTCAACCGCAAGGGGTTGCTTCAGTCCGACTGGCAGACGAATGTTCTATTTTCACAGCGAAACTCCATGCCATCTTGCTTGCCTTGCAGCATGCCCACCGCTCTTCGGAGCACAACTTTTTGATTATTTCATACTCTCTTTCTGCACTCCAAGCTCTCCTCTCAAATGATTCTGACCACCCCAATGTGGTACAGATTCATAAAATTCATGTAGCACTCTTTCAGCGAAACAAGGATATTGTTTTTATTTGGGCTCCTGGCCATGCTGGTATTCCAGGCAATGTTCGAGCAGACTAGGCTGCCAAGGCTGCATGTCAGTCCCGTGGTAAACTTCAGTCAATTATCTCATCAGACTGCAAACCTTTATTCTCGGCCTACATTCAGTCCTTATGGCAACGCCAATGGGACAGTATGGGCCAAAACAAGTTATATGCCACCCTTCCCTGTCTTTCCGACCGCCTACCTTCTTGCCGCCCTTCGAGGCGGGAAGAGGTGGTCCTTACAAGATTAAAGACAGGACACACCTATGCCACATAAGGACACCTCTTGCGAGGCGAACCACCACCTGTTTGTCCCTGGTGTAGAGGAAATTATAATGTTTTACACTTTCTGATTATCTCTCCGAAGCTTCAGACTACCTGTTGTCAGTTTTTTAAAAACAGAGAATTCTTTATTTTCCTTATTTAGGTCCGTCCCATCGGCAGCAATCTTTTCATTTTTAAAGAAGATAGGAATTTACCAACAAATATAAACAATTTTTATGTTTCAATAGTTTTTCTTTCCTTTTAGTGTGCTGGTAATCTTTTTTGGGTTTCACCAACCCTTTTTATACTTTATTCACCTCTTTACATCTTGTACTTACTTTGTTGGCTGTTTACAAAATATCATATTTATATAGCTTGGGAGGACTTATCCATAAACCTTTAAAGTTAGAGCTACCTTTTTCCGTGATATAGCCCTAGTTGCTGGCACGGCATAAAACACAAACATTTACTGCTTTTTCAAGCAGTACCTTTCGGCAAACAGGTGCAAGCACTGATTGAAAACGCACCTCTTCCGTGAACATTACTTCTAACAACCTTTCCCATAATGCTATTGCTAGTCCTTGTTCACACTCTTTGTTTAACAATATTATGTTACTCTCAGCTCTTGTTCTTGTTATTGGTTACTCTTTGTGTTTTCTGTATTTGATTTTATTGTTCGTTTAGTACGGTTGCTGTTTATTATTTTATAGCTCATATATGTTATTAGTTTGTGCTCCTGTGCCTCGTGTGCTGTCCATGTTCCCTTCTTGTTCTTCAGCGCTAAGAGCATGCTCCTTAGGAATGTGATTAAGTGCTTTACAAGTTTGACATTTGTTATTATTTTTAAGCACCGACTTTTGCCTGCTATTTATACTGGACTACGTCCCCCGCTGTTGTCGGTCTCCCTCGACTAGTGATGGAGTTGGAAGGAGGTGCAGGGTGGAGGGAACAAACAGTCAGCGGTACACGTGTACACTGCTGTATACAAGCTCCTGCTACAACAGTATTGACAGGAGTCCTCCTTACATCAAACCACGAACTAATTAATCCCATATAGGTCCGTGATTAAACCAGCTAGATAGCTCAACCCCAGCCAGTCAGTACTGGAGCAACGCCCAGCACGACACCATGCACCTCCAATCATGCAGGGGAGACTAATGAATACCAACTAAAAAAACAAAACAAAAACAAACCACATACGACCTCGACAGGAAGAAATGCACTCTACAAATTTATTATTATTTTAAGAAAAGGACTAGAGGAGCCGAAAATTGGCGGAGGTACGTAACCTTTACAGGTCTGCGCTTAACCTCCCGTCACTAAAGGTCAAGGCTGTGGAGTAGACAGAACTCCGATGACACAAACACAGTTTATACGACATAGAGATCCAAATCGCACAAACTGTTCACCGGCAGCAATGTTTCAAGCAGGTTATGTACAAAATATTGTTTTCTCGTGTACATGCCGCGTTATCGAGAGTAGACAACCGGGAGAAGGAATTGTCGACTTTACGACTGACTTTTGTATGAATTCTAGGGTTAGTTCCTTTTGAAGTAACGGTATGAGAGGAGCATTCGCTGCACTGCATGATGTCAAACATTTACGATCAAAGCTGCGTAGTTTCATTAAACACGTAGTTTGTGTTTTTAATTAAAGTCATCTGTTCCCTTCACAAATCAAGGGAGATCAACAGATGGTTGACCCTCGTTGACTGACAGAAACGAAAACAGAAAATGTTTTGGCGAGAGATTTGTGACCAGTAATGTAAAATTAATTTCCTCTAGTAGATGAATGTTCAGTGCAAGTTTATCACAATTACAAATAAATGAATTTGAACCGAAAAGCTCCACAAATCTTCCTGGGAATCTCTGTGGCTTTCAATTAATTGTTCCTCAAAACCTCCCTATTTTATTTTTAAAATCGGGGCTTCAAACATTTCTAATTTCGTGTGTGGTAAGACCAGTGCTCTGGACTTCATTTTTTTTTTTTTTACCAACTATACCAGTCATTTTTTGTAGCATGTATGCCCCCCCTGAATGCCGAATTTTCACACCTTATGCTACTGGGCTAAAATCTTACAATGCAGAAAGCAAAGTGGTATTCACTGATGAGGTTGCTCCTAAATACAACTAAGAAGCACAGGTAACTTCATCGCACTTTGCAAGCTCATATCCAGTCAACTTTTAAAAATAGGGGTTTTTTTTACTATGCAGGAATTGTGATTATGTAGCTAACCTCATACAAATTAACGTGCAGGTGAAAAAATAAAAGGTTAAAACTGTGATATGTTAGTTCATATCAAGGCTATGATGAGCCAGAAAATTTGTTTAATATATGTAAGTGTTGTCATATCATCTGTTTTATTCATTAGGAAACTCTGGTCAATCAACAGCTGGTGATGAATGAAGCCTTAGCTGCTTATCTGACACAAGTGAATAATGAGAGAAGAATAGCATGCTGCTTAAGCCTGAAAGGCTGGTGGTGTTTACATGTGGCTTTAGGTGCTTAACAGTTAATGTGATATGCTAGTGGTGGTTTACATGTGGCCATACATGTTTACATACTGGCTAGGCTGATGTCCATGTCTTGACATCATGGGTGTTTGTTTTGGAGGGAGGTGTATGTGCACACACATGCATGCATTTATGTGTGTGTGCATGGAGATGCTCTGATTTAAGTTACTACATCAATGTTGAATGTTTAATGAATATCAATATTTAATTTTTTTTTCACGTATATCTCTCACAGTGTAATAAAATTGTAAACATCTGTGCTTGCAGAGGTGTGGATCTACATAGGTAGATGCAAAGCAAAACATATTTTACACAGCTTCCAAACTTACAAATAGGTAGGCAATGTAAATACTATTATTATAATGATCTGATGAAAAGCGTTTGTGCAGAATAACTCCAGATAGTTGTTATTTTCTAGAAAAAACATGCTTTTTTGCACATTCATATTCCCTTTTCTCCCACTAAAGTTGGGAGTTTCCAAAACACTTTTGAAAATTATGTCAGCATTATACTTTAGAATTTTGAGACAGGAGCCTAGTACTTAAAGGAAAAGTCAAGTGAAATTTGGGAAGGAAATGATTCGGAACATAAGTAGTTATATTCTAATAAGTATATCATTTAAGACATGATTTAGAACATCAATATCTGTCACTTAAACGTAACTTGCCATTTCCTTTAACAAACAATTTTTAACAGGATAATTTTGTTTTTTAAAGGAACAATTAGAGATTAAATGACAATGGTTTCATTTATTTTGTTGCAGGTTAAAGATGGCCTTCCATTAAATTGAAGAACTGGCAAAATGCATGAATAGCATGTCTTAGTCCGACATTGGCAAAATTGATTCACAAGTATTTTATCACAGACGTATCTGGCTAAATGCGTGGCACCAGATAATTGTACGTCATCAGGAATCTAAAAATTTCCAAAATGGAATTCTTGCTGAAGGTCACCTACAGTTATGCCTACTCTATTTTCCAGTACTTTCGTGCAATGTGGCCACTGTCACTAATCTATCATGACACCCTACACCATCCTTCCCAGCAAACAAGGAGGTCTTTGCTAAATCTAATCCATATGCTAAAGCAAGGTGATGGGGATGATGGAGCAATGTTAGAGCGGTTGAAATTGTTACCTGAAAAGGAAAACTTGCTGGAAGTTGATGATGAGCAGGGTTATGATATTCTGCAGAGTGCCATCATAGCTGACAGGAAAGTTGTTGTGTTGTGGTTACTTTCTCATGGATGTCAGGTAAACCACTATAGCTGCAGTCCACCACTTCACTTGGCTTGCCACCTGGGGAAACTAGCAATTGTTTCTGTACTGCTGTCTTGGGGAGCAGACCCTGAGACCAGGTGTGGTATGTGCTTTCCAGAACCTCACAGAGCAGTTGACTTTCAGCCTTCATTCCTAGGCCTTTCAAAGTATCCAGTGTACCTGTGTTGCTCTCATAAAGTGACACCAATGGAGTGTGCTATTAAGCAAGGGCATTTGCACTGTGTCAGAGAATTGACAGCTAGCTTCAAAACCAGAGTTCTAACATTTAATCCATTGACTTACCTTCAGTTAGCTTGCAAAGAAGGAATGGTAGAATGCATCAATTTCTTTGCCTCAAGCTTCCCTGAGTGCATTAATCAGTATGGTAGTGACGGTGACACGCCACTGCTAAGTGCAGTGCCATGGGGAGAGCAATGTGTACGTATTCTTGTGGAACTAGGAGCTGATGTTCGTTTGTTGTCACGTGGTATTGGAGAAAATGCTCTACATCGCCTGTATCGCATGAACATTGATGGCCTCTTTTCCATCTATGACACCACACGCTATCTTCTAACAACAGGCATTGAGCAGGATATCAATGCCATGACAGATCTTGAGGAGACTGCCTTACACATGCTTGTTTCTCATATTTCATATGCTGGAGGGAATTATGTACACCCAGACCGCCAGGTGTCAAGGGCAGCTTTACAAAAAGACTATCAGTGCCAGGTGGGTTCTAAACAGTGTGTTTAGACTGTGCACTCAGCTTATGTGCACATTATCTCAAACTAACTTTAACAAGGATGCAGCTGGAGAAGGTTTAATGATGAAGTTTACTGAACAAAAAGGCCATTATTTTCCCATGTTTACGATAGATAGGATGCATGTCCAAACTTTTAGCAATGAATATCTGACATTCTTGTGCATTCTGTTAACAAATGTGACTTATGCTTACTGATGCTGCTGAACTGAAAGTGGTTTATTTTGTAGTACTGATGCTACTGCAATGAAAATGGTTTAGTATGTAGTAGTAATACAAAGAGTAGACAATAGAAGATACTCCTGTAGGAAGTGGTTTACTATATGCTGGTTTTGATGGCAGTTGCCACTAGGAGACAAATACAAGGACAGTGCTGTTTCAACTGCATGCATGATTTAGAGCTAGATGACCATATGCAGATGTCAAAGATGCAGAAGCAGCATAAAGTCATTAGCAGTTGAGCCAACACCCAGTGCACTTCGTTAGAATTATTTTCTTTGACTGTTTTGGAGGAGATACAACAATCACATGCCTACAAATGAAAACTGTACATACTGCTGGTGCTTACAATAGAAGGTGACACATTAGTAGTCAAAATAGGACTAAATGCCAAGTAGGCAAAAGAATAGACTGCGTGTAACTAATGTGCTCGTAAGTGGAATGCACATATCAATATGTTGCTTGTGTGGTACGCATAATGTTACAGTAGATTATAGAACACTTTACCAAAGTTACATCTATGTCAGTGTCAGAATGATGTTTTACATACATCCCAGAACAGAATTTCCATCTGCCTCATGGTGGCAAGTATTATTCTGCCTTAAAGACCCACTAACGTGAACATTAGCACCCTGTTCTTAGAGTTAAGATGAATGATGTCATTTTGGAAGATGATTTGCTTAGTAAACATCGCTTCTTGATAGCATAAGCCTATTCATGTTCAAACATTATTTTAAATGGTAATATTTGTAAACAAAATACTGGAGTTGTAAAAATCTACAATGCAAATGCTGTTACTGACATTTCGTCACATTGGCATTTGTTGTAGGTTCTGTTGGCCCTGAAAGCTGTGTTGCAGTTCAATGCTGATCCTTTGCTGTTGAATGGGCCTGGTCTTCAGCCGCTAAGTCGTATGCTGCACATTGCCTTTAAAGTTTGCCAAACAGACAATCCCTGTTATTGCGTCCGGACTTCTCAGCCAGACTTGTTCATTGTAGAGTATCAGAATGACTACAGTTCCCTTCAACAAGCCATAGATATCTTGCTGTCTTATGGGGCTGCTCCAAACTTCCAGTGTGATGAAGGACACACGCCCCTAAATCTTCTTCTGAACTGTTTTCTTTATGACGACCCACAAAACCTTGTGGCTCAGGCACAAGCTGCTCTGCTGGCAGTCAGATCACTTGTCAGTGGCGGAGCCAGCATAGAGGTTGCTGATGGAAACCAGGGTAGAGCAAGTATTCTGACAGCCATGATATGTGGCCGGTGTTTCTCTAGTGAACTTAGAGGGAAGAGAACATTGCAGAATGAGCTGATCACATTCACAGAACAACTTCTAGGCCTGCTCTTGTCACTGGGTCTTAACCCTAACCATACTACCAATCGCACCACCCCTTTCATGCGTGGTGGGAGTGGAAATGCATTGATTGAGTTTGTGCGCTTGGCAGATAAAGCAGTGTGTCAGCAGGAGTTTGAAGCAGTCAAGAGCTGGGTAAGGACACTTTTACAATGGGGAGCTAACCCAGACATTGAGCCTTACCCCTCGGAACCTATCATCTGTCATTCTCAAAGCTCAATCTTCTTGAAGAAGCAAGGGACACAAGCTGTGGCTCATTATCTGTGTCAGGCAAACGACCGGCAGGTAGTAGCTGATGACAACCCGCAAGACATTAGTGTAGGCATGCTGGGGATACTGGAGTTATTTTATAACAGCATGGACCATAAACTGTTATACCAGAGTCTAACAGCAGGACATTCCTTTGCACGATATCACTCAACTCACTCTGTCTTCAGCGGCTCACAGAATGATCAATTTCTCTCTGCTGTTCACATGTTGGCAGAGTCACCTCGCTCACTGAAGCAGATGGCGCGGGTGACGGTGTATAAGGCTCTAAATAGACAACTGGCTAGGCGAGTTCCAAGACTTCCTCTTCCAGGGGCTCTTAAACAGTATTTACTGCAGTTAACATAGTATATCTACTTCTCAGTTTTCTTTGAGAAGCAAGCTGTATGCCAGACAAACAGTTGTCACATGGGCAACACACCAGTAACTGGTTGAAAGTAATGCTTGTTTACTTCAATGTGTTTGTATACTGTTCAGAGCAAGGTTACAGAACAAGCAAAAGAAAGACACTTTTGTGTTAATTTTATAAAGTAAACTTAATTTTATAAGCTAGTCCAGTAGCAGATGATCTAAATCAGTGGTTCTCAAAGTATTATGGACTGCGGACCACTTTACCAAAGTAAAATAATACGGCGGACCACCAAGGCCTAAAATCACTCTGTACCGTGAATCTCAAATTTAACTTGCCGCATTTGTTTCATTACAATTCAAAACAAAATGTACTTTTGTGACAGTAGTATAGAAATAAATTTACATAAAAGTACTTCGCAAAGTACACATAATTAAAAATAAGGAAGTGCACTGCATTACTAAGGGTAATGGATGATGCAATGCTTGCACTGTGACATAAAGACTTGGTAAGCAAGTGTTTTATGCCAACGAGCAGTTGGGATCAATAACATTAAAACTTTTAAATCAATACTGGACTAATTAGTGTATCTGGCGGCCCCATGCTCATAGAGGAGTAACGAGGATTAAACTAACTAGTGAACTTTCAAATGAAAATGTGGGATATGACCCCAAAAACAAAGGGGGTGAAGGTCTGAAAGAATTTCTTGCTTCCAGGCAGTGCTGCATGCCTTCTCTCTTTAAGGTTCAGATTTATAAAATATGTTCTCAGGAACATGTTTACAATGAAAAAATCAGATTTTCCTCAATTTACTTCCTCTAAGACGTTACCCTTGCCTCCTGCTCCTGCCATTTCTGCCTGTGGAAATACTACCTAGTAATCTAGGTTATTGGCTTATAGTGCAGGTGTTGTTTACAGTCATAAAGTTCAGTCAGCAAGAATATACATCCTTTTCACTCTCCATTGTACATAATAAGTAAACTATATAACAGATATTAGTGTGAACACATAAATAGTGCAGCTCAGTTCTTCTTTCAAATGATTCATTGTCCTGCATACGAAAGGCAGTTTTTTTCAGGGCTGCATTGATTATCATGGCAAATTGTCAGCTATAAATTTCAATACAAAGTATTGATCATAATAAAAAGAAAGCAACTATCACTAAAATAATCTACAAAAAGCATGAATCCATTTTTTTCATCTTTTTTGCTACTTGTACCATACTTAGAAAAACAAATAGCAATTTATTTTTAAACAATATTTAAATGACTGTTTACTAAAGGCATGTGATTAACACAAGCCAAGGCAGGCATATTATTTGTATCACAATAGATACAAAGTTTCATTTCTTTATATAGTAAAGTGTTTGACCTGCCACAAATAATGAGATTCAAACTTTGACAATATGTATGGAGTGACTGAAAATCTGTGGTGATAATGGCCATAATGCAAGTGACATTCAACAATAACTATAATATTAATATTACATTCTAGCTAAAGCAGACATTTGCAGTTGCAAACAAGAGCATCACAATGGAGACAGTTTTGTACACTGGGTGCACAACTGACAAGAAATAATGTGGCCACAAGGCATAAAGATGACCCTCACTTTATGCTAATGGCATATTTGACATGTTTGACGGTCTTGTAAACATTCATTTTCTTGCAGAAGACTTTGGCATCTGTTCTGTGTCCAGATGAGCACCTGATGCAACATGAAAAAGTGATAACTGTGTTAAGTACGAGTTTAGTCTGTTAATGCTTTTAAAATGCTGCCAAGAAGGTTTTAAACTATCACTCTTTGTCCTGTGAATAAACATTGTATGTTAATATTTTTATCCCATGAAAACCATTCTGTACTAAATAAATATTTGTGTTTAGGTTCATATTCTACAGAAAGCCTTATTCCACATGACCACATCCCCATATTTCAATTCCATAGGAGCAGCTGCTCCTTTTTATCTTTGTGACTATAAAATATCAACAGGGTTAGGGTTAGTGATGATGGCTATATTGCATTCCACTAACCCTAACCCTTCCTGTCTTTGTGACTATAGAATATCCACCGAGTGACATGGGTTAGGATTAGGTTAGTGATGATGGCTATATTGCAGCATTCCACTAACCCTTACTCATTGTCTCTTTGTGACTATAGAATATTGACTTGGGTGCCAGAGGTGTTGAGAGACCCAGGCTTGCCAAAGAAAAATCTCCTGCACATTTTTGTTTCAGCAAAAGTTAGGAGACTGATTCTCAAATCTAAGCAAATAAACCATTTTCATTCATTCCATTCAACCTTCAGCATGCACAGAATAGTCAAGAATCTGGAGATGTCAAGGACATCAAAGCTAACCATTAACCATGCATTTACACAGAAAAAAAGTTAGAACATTGATGTATCTAAGCCTCTACAGTCATTGACACTTCCTGCCCCTCCAACCACTGACAGTCACTGCCATTTGAGGTTTGTATTTAATGTATCTGTAGTTGTCTGGTTAGAATCTCACAATGGTGGGGGGGGGGTGAACTGTGTTCACGAGCTGTGCGGACGCTTTTTTTCCACGCTCTTCAATACAAGGTGCATTTTGCCTAGTTTTACGGAAGTTACTCATCTTTGTGGTGTATTGTGCAAAAATACTGATCTCCCAATTACAGGCTGCATAGAAAAGTAAATTTTATGCGAATATTCAGTCAAAATAGTTGAATTTTAAAAAATTTATGAAAGAAGCCAGGTGACCACAGTGTTCAACGGAGCGTGAACAGCACGGCGGTAGCCTTGTGTGATTCGTGAGTGTGTGACACCTCCACTGGACGATATGGCCACCTCCAACGACAGTAAAGTCTTAACTGATATCCAGACACTACTTAACAAACAAGAGGAAAACATTAAACACCACATAGACGAAGTTAGAGACGAACTGAGACTTTTCAAATCGGCCATTGATAAACTGTGTATGGAGTTACAGCAAGTTAAAGGCAAGAGTCACTCGAGCAAAACACTGAGAGACTAAAAGATCATGTAGACCAGTCTCTACATGTCTTTGACGACAAGCTCGACAAGCTCGAAGTTTTCTCACGCAGAGACAATCTGAAGTTCTTCGGGATATCAGAAACTGGATATGATTCATACAAAACCTGTGCTGCTACGATACTACACCTCCTGCAAGAAACCATTCCGGGGAATGTGTGGCAAACTACTGACATTGTGCGAGCGCACAGAGTCGGTAAGAAAATTGTGCCAGCAGGACATACCCGAAACAGAAAAAACAAACTGCGCCCCATAATCGCTAAGTTCACTCGATGGTCTGACAAGTTGGATATACAGGTAGTCCTCGACTTACGACGGGGATCCGTTCCTAACGCGGCGTCGTAAACCGAATTTCGACGTAAGTCGGATCATACGTTCATACTGTACTTACCATCACAATAACAGTACAGTACTACAAACACTTAGCCTATCCAAACACCTATCCTAACACAGTACCCTACATAATTATCAATAAACATAAGTACAGTAAAATATTGTAGTACAGTGCGTTTAATAATGAAATACTGTACTGTAAGTGCTGTAACAGTAATCAACAGTGTTAGGTTAGGCAGACGTTTCCAAAACAAGTCTGTCTCATCCACGTTGAACACTTGTTCAGCACAGTAACCACCGTCCTCAATTATCTTAGCCAATGCATTAGGAAACTCAGTTGCTGCTTTCTCATCAGCACTATCAGCTTCACCTTGCACTTTAATGTTATGGAAGTTGGCACGATCCTTAAACCTCATAAACCAACCCCTACTCGCCACAAATTCTTCACTTTCACTTCCTTCCCCCTTTTCTCTTTTCAACGCCTCAAACAGTCGCCTAGCCTTCTCCTGAATAACCATAAAACTCACAGGG
This sequence comes from Pomacea canaliculata, assembly GCF_003073045.1. Taxonomy (NCBI): domain Eukaryota; kingdom Metazoa; phylum Mollusca; class Gastropoda; order Architaenioglossa; family Ampullariidae; genus Pomacea; species Pomacea canaliculata. The sequence goes on along the minus strand of NC_037595.1, from coordinate 32,528 downwards.
ACACGGCGTTGATTTTGGTCTTGCAACCAAAGCGCCAATAATCTGTCCATCTCAATAATAAGCCTACGTTGCTTTGTTATCACTGTCGCTGTAAGTGGGAATGAGTGTCGTAACCACGAAACGACGTAACTCGAGACCGTCGTAACCCGAGGACTACCTGTACTTACCAAAGCTCGTGAGAAACTGAGAGCAAAAGGTGTATCTGTGGCTAGTGATCTTACAGAAAGACAACAGTCGATCATAAAGTGCTACAGAGATAGCGGGGTGCGTGCGTTCTACAGAGGAGACCGGCTTGTCGTTGGAGGACCCTTATACCAAAATACGAACAGACAACAGGATGAGAGGGAGAATCCTTGAACCAACGCGGACAGATCCCCCTCTCAGCACCAGACAACCCTACAGCAACAGAAAGATGAATACACACTTATAACTGCGCAGCGGAACAAAGGAGTCCGACAGCACCGGAGCAGTCTTACTTACCTCTACCTCTTTGGAACCGCTATCTACCTCTGCAATCAGAAGATGAGGAAGAAGATACCAACAGATTACAGGCTGATAAGCATGAGAAGCAAATTGACACGAACGCTGCTTCTCGCAGAGGGGCAACTGGAAAACCGGCATTCCAAGAGAATTCAGTGCACACCGACCACAATAATACACGCCTTAGGCAACATTAGCAACAACCTACAGATGATTCCGACTGCTATCTTGCCTACTAAATGCCCTTCTGAATCCAGTATTACCAATACATCTACCGGCGACAATACAAAGGGGAAGGACACACATCCATACACCAGTATAACAGAAGCCAACAACAGCCAGACAGCCGATGTCAGCAGCGGGTGTCCACCTGACAGCAATGTGCAAGTATCGTCCCCACACCCCGCATCGGTGTCTTCGGCTAGTCGTGACCCAGAAACCACGCACGGGGTACCCGTGCTGACTAGCCGGGTAAAGACAAGGAGCACGGCGGCCGGATATGCTGAAGAGGTCAAAGGGACGCAACAGCTGATGAGTGATGACAGTACACGTACACCCAAACGGCGCAAGAATAAGAACGGAGGAGCAAGCGAAAAGGGGAAGAAGCAAGGCTCTCTGGATAGCTATATAAGTGACAAGAACACCTCAGATAGTGCAACAAGATCACAACCCAAGTGGAAATAGGAAAAAACTGGCCGTCAGGCAAGGCGTTTGACCTTTGTTAATTATAACGTAGAGGAGATAACTTGTTGGTAGATTATATCACGTCATTTGACTTTATTTGTTTAACAGGGACGCACATGGAGATACTCTTAATATCCTGCCAGAATACATTAAGATTTATGCCCCTGCAAGAAAATTGTTTAAGCAGGGCCGATGGTCAGGTGGGGTTCTTCTTATGGTAAAAAGCTGTTGGTCACAATATATAAAGGAAGCAAGATTTGATTCAACCAATATAGTTACACTGAAAATTGATAAAGAATTAATGAACTCTGAAAAAGATGTTATCTTGATATCATGCTATGTAGACATGTAGTGCCAGAAGGCGGCCCTCTTTACATTTCGTTAGATATAAAAGATGGCATTCACCTATTAGAGGAAAGTGTATTGCAGTACATGTATATAGATAAAGATGAATTCTACTAAATTTCATGTGGAGGACAGGGTCCGAACAAGTTAGAACAGATGATATTGTAAATTATTTTCCTTCTATGCTGCATTGTGTTACCACTATGTATGTATCCCCCCATGTCAAAATGACTATATGAGTCACTGACATTAAGGATCTCGTACTCATACAATAAACAGAAAAGGCATTTGGAAAAAAAAAAGAATCTCACAATGGTGAATGAACACAATTTTCTCTTAAATCAATCTTTAAAATAGCCTTTGTCATCACTATTCTTTACTTTGTAGATTCTTATTGTGTATGCAGATGTTCTGTTACTATGAAACAAATTTTATTTAGCTTGGGCCGCCTCAATTTGATTTCACTCAGGCAGGAGGATGATATAGCCAGGGCAATATGATTTCTTGGTTGAAATGGAAGGCGCCCATTCATTGTTGTCTCTTTACCAGTGCACATCAGTCGATTGTGTTGCAGATGCCATGTAACTTGGCATGACACCTTGTTAAAGACTATCCTTCAATGCATGTTGGAGGGCAGTAAATGCCGCTGTGGCCAGAGAACTGGCTGAAAGAATGGACTGGTTATCGGTTGGTTGGTTTATTTATTAGGAAAGTGCTTCAAACTTCATGGCTGATGGTACATGGCACATGGCTGATGGCACATGGCAGATGGTGGGTGCACATGGCTGATGGCACATGGTACATGGCTGATGGCTTGTGGCACATGGCTGATGGTACATGGCTCATGTCTGATGACACATGGAACATGGCTGATGACACATGGAACATCGCTGATGGCTGATGGTAAACCCATATGGCTGATGGTACATGGCTCATGACACAGCTTATGGCACATGGTACATAACTCATGGCACATGACACATGACAAATTGTACATGGCTGATGACTTATGGCACATGGCTGATGACACATGAATGATGAAACATGGTACATGGCTGTTGACACATGGCTGACGTGGCTGTTGGCTGATGTCACATGGCTGATGGCTTATGGCACCTGGCTGCTGGCCAAAAATGTCGAAAAAAGCCGTTAAAAGTCGAAAAATATCGAATATGCCATAAAACGGCCAAGCAGACCCAAGCAGGATAACGAATGTTGTAAAAGGCTAAAATAGGAAGAATAAAGCTGACAGATGTTATAAAAGGTAGAAAGAGGTCCAAGAAGGCCGACACAGGTACAAAAATTTGAAAAAATTTCGAAAAACGTCGTAAAAAGACAAAAAATGTCGAATAAGCCGTCAAACAGAAAAACAGACCTAAGAAGGAAAACAAATGTCGTAAAAGGCTAAAATATGTAGAATAAGGCCGACAAATGTCTTAAAAGGTAGAGAGAGGTCCAAGAAGGCCGACACAGGTACAAATATTTCAAATAATGTCGAGGAAAGCCGTTAAAAGTCGAAAAATATCGAATATGCCGTAAAACTGCAAAGCAGACCCAAGCAGGATAACAAATGTCGTAAAAGGCTAAAATAGGTAGAATAAGGCCGACAAATGTCTTAAAAGGTAGAAAGAGGTCCAAGAATGCCGACAAAGGTACAAAAAGTTCAAAAAATGTCGAAAAACGTCGTAAAAAGACGAAAAATGTCGAATATGCCGTAAAACGGAAAAACAGACCTAAGAAGGAAAACGAATGTCGTAAAACGCTAAAATAGGTAGCTTAAGGCCGACAAATGTCTTAAAAGGTAGAAAGAGGTCTAAGAATACCGACACAGTTACAAAAATTTCAAATAATGTCGAAGAAAACTGTAAGAACTCGAAAAATGTCGAGTATGCCGTAAAACGGCAAAGCAGACCCAAGCAGAATAACGAATGTCGTAAAAGGCTAAAATAGGTAGAATAAGGCCGCCAAATGTCTTAAAAGGTAGAAAGAGGTCCAAGAAGGCCGACACAGGTACAAAAATTTGAAAAAATTTCGAAAAACGTCGTAAAAAGACAAAAAATGTCGAATAAGCCGTCAAACAGAAAAACAGACCTAAGAAGGAAAACGAATGTCGTAAAAGGCTAAAATATGTAGAATAAGGCCGACAAATGTCTTAAAAGGTAGAGAGAGGTCCAAGAAGGCCGACACAGGTACAAATATTTCAAATAATGTCGAGGAAAGCCGTTAAAAGTCGAAAAATATCGAATATGCCGTAAAACGGCAAAGCAGACCCAAGCAGGATAAAAAATGTCGTAAAAGGCTAAAATAGGTAAAATAAGGCCGACAAATGTCTTAAAAGGTAGAAAGAGGTCCAAGAATGCCGAGAAAGGTACAAAAATTTCAAAAAATTTCGAAAAACGTCGTAAAAAGACGAAAAATGTCGAATATGCCGTAAAACGGAAAAATAGACCTAAGAAGGAAAACGAATGTCGTAAAAGGTTAAAATATGTAGAATAAAGCCGAGAAATGTCTTAAAAGGTAGAGAGAGGTCTAAGAAGGCCAACACAGGTACAAATATTTCAAAAAATGTCGAAAAAAGCCGTTAAAAGTCGAAAAATGTCGAATATGCCGTAAAACGGAAAACAGACCTAAGAAGGAAAACAAATGTCGTTAAAGGCTAAAATAGGTAGAATAAAGCCGACAAATGTCTTAAAAGGAAGAGAGAGGTCTAAGAAGGCCAACACAGGTACAAATATTTCAAAAAATGTCGAAAAAAGCCGTTAAAAGTCGAAAAATATCGAATATACCGTAAAACGGCCAAGCAGACCCAAGCAGGATAACGAATGTCGTAAAAGGCTAAAATAGGTAGAATAAGGCCGACAAATGTCTTAAAAGGTAGAAAGACGTCCAAGAAGGCCGAGAGAGGTACAAAAATTTCAAAAAATTTCGAAAAACGTCGTAAAAAGACGAAAAATGTCGAATATGCCGTAAAACGGAAAAACAGACCTAAGAAGGAAAACGAATGTCGTAAAAGGCTAAAATATGTAGAATAAAGCCGACAAATGTCTTAAAAGGTAGAGAGAGGTCTAAGAAGGCCAACACAGGTACACATATTTCAAAAAATGTCGAAAAAAGCCGTTAAAAGTCGAAAAATATCGAATATACCGTAAAACGGCCAAGCAGACCCAAGCAGGATAACGAATGTCGTAAAAGGCTAAAATAGGTAAAATAAAGCTGTATCGTGCTGCGAGCTCTCAGCCGACCAACACCAGACACTGTCGATTTGATGACAAACGTACTTTTAATCAACTAAGACAATATGGCTGCTCGCCAACCTTGACATTCCTCAAATCTAACATAAAGCCCCGGATGTCCCCGCGGGATAACTCTTATCATGACATCTCCCCTCCCTTGAGATACTTCACTTGATGGGGAGAATGTTTACTCTCTAATCAATGTTCAATACATAATCAGTCTTTATAACGTGCGGGCAGGGTGATTATTCTGCCGCTACGAGTCATTCTATGTGTAGAGCTGCTACTGGAATGGGAATCTCCTGGATCTGGAGTAGCACTATGTCTGGCTTCTGTAGCAGGACCACCTTTACTAGACGTCGATTCTGGACACTGAATCGGATCGCTGACATGAAGCGCTGTCTCTGGTTCACCTGTCACTGGGACTTGGGAAGTATACAGGGAAAAGTCATTTTGGACAGGACTGGGTCTGGAACTGGACTGCTCCGGCTCGAAGTTTCTTGATCTTCTGAGATGACGTCTGTTGCGTCGCAAACTACCTCTTGGAGTTTGTACAATGTATGACCTTGGAGCACACTGCTGCAGAATGACTGCTGGACTTCTCCAGTGCTTCTCACCATCTAGCTTCTGCAATACAGTGTCGCCTGGAAGCAGTTCGTCAAGCGGTCGCGCTCCATGACGCTTGTCAAAACAGTTCTTGTAAGACTGCTTTGCTTTTGCATCGCTCGCTGTTACAGCTGTTTTATCAAATGTCTTTGACTCAAGGTTCTCAGGCAATGTAGGTAATGTAGTTCTCAGTTTTCTTCCACAGGCTAATTCTGCTGGACTATATCCTGTAGCAGAAATAGTAGTGTCTCTGTATATCAATAGAGCTAATTCAGGTTCATCTTGCTGCAGAATCTTTTTGGCAATTTGAACTGCTCTTTCAGCCTCTCCATTACCTTGTGGATAGTGTGGACTTGTTGTAACATGTTGAAATCCCCACTTTACTGCAAATTCCTGGAACTCCCTAGATGTGAATTGCCTTCCATTGTCTGTAACAAGAATCTCTGGGATTCCTTGGCGTGCAAACATGCTCTTCAGAAGTTTGATAACTTCTGCTGATGTACTAATCTTGATGTGCGCAAGATCAATAAAGCGCGAATAATAATCTACAAACACAAGGTATGATTGTCCTTTGAATTCCAGCAAATCTGCTGCACACTTCTGGAATACACGTTGTGGTAATTCTGTTGGTATCAAAGGTTCCTTGCTCTGTGTCGGTTTCTTCTCCTGGCAATGTCTGCATTCTTCAACAATTCTTTTAATCCTGCCATTAATACCTGGCCACCAAACTGCTGCCTTTGCTCTATCTCTGCACTTGGTGATCCCTAAATGACCTTCATGTATCCTCTTCAGGATATCATCATGAAGTGGTGCTGGCACAACAATGCGTGTTCCTCTGGTAAGGAGACCATTGTGCACACTAAGTTCCATGCGCACTGCATAATAGTCACGAAGATTATCTTCTACATCTGTAATGTATTTGGCCAGCCTTCATTAGTGTAGCGAATTGCTGCTTGAATCAGTCTATCTTTTCTTGTTTCTTCTGCAATCTCTTTCAGACGCTTGTCTGAAGCTGCACATGACCACGAAATGTCTACACTACTCAATATGCCTCAACATCTTCTGAAAGTGTTTAACTTCAGATTCAGCAGTGGTTAACTGAGGACTTCGGATAGAGCATCTGCGATGACAAGCTTCTTCCCTGCACATACTCTGCTGTGATGCTGAATCTCATGAGACGCATCAACATGCGTTGGCATCTGATAGGAGTATCTTGCAAGTCACGATTGTTGATTAGTGGCACAATAGGTTTGTGATCAGTCTGTAGTCGAACATTGTCAAGACCAATCAGGTATCTGCTGAACTTTTCACAAGCCCAGACTGCTGCAAGTGTTTCTTTCTCTATCTGTGCATATCTGCACTCACTAGCAGTCAATGTTCTTGAACAATATGCCACAGCTTTGAGACCTTCAGGATGCTGCTGTAGCAACACGCCACCAATGCCATAACTACTGGCATCTGAGCTGACAATTGTAAGCTTTGCCGGATCGTAGAATGCTAGTGTTGGTGCTGAAGTAAGCAGTTTCTTCACATCTGCCATTGCTTTGACTTGCATTGAGCCCCAATTCCACTCTCGATCCTTCCCCAGCAGTTGCGTCAATGGCTGAAGTATTGTAGACAGACTTGGCAAATACCGCCCTAAGAAGTTGCACATACCCAGCATCCTCCTCAACTCGGGTACATTAGTTGGATCTGGCATGGCAATTATTGCTTCAACCTTTCCTGGGTCTGGTGAAATTCCATTCTTGCTGATTCTATGACCCAAAAATTCAATCTCATGCTTCCTGAGCTCACATTTCTCATAGTTGAGTTTCAGGTTAGCACTGGCAAGTGTTTTCATGACTCTCTCAAGATGCTTCTCGTGAGCTTGTTCATTCTCACTATAAACAAGGATATCATCAAAATAGCAGATTATGTTGGGTACATCCTTTAGGATAGTCTCCATGGTCCTCTGAAAAATCTCTGGAGCTGATGAAATACCAAATGGTAATCTCTTGAAGAAATATCTCCCACATGGAGCGATGAATGTAGTAAGTTTTGCAGAATCTGGATCAAGGGGAATCTGATAGAAACCTGATGTTGCATCCAGCTTGCTGTAAACTGCTGATCCAGAAAGCTTATGTAAAATATCTTCCAGTGTTGCAAGGTATACCTCTCCCGCTTCACTGCGGTATTGAGCTTCTTATAATCAACACAAATACGTATGCTACCTGATTTCTTCATTACTGGCACAATGGGAGAGCACCAATCTGATGGCTCTGTTATTTCCTCTATAATGCCTGTTTCCTGCATTCTTTTTAATTCTTCCTTGACCTTGTCCAGCAATGGTATTGGTATTCTCCTTTCTGCATAAACACTGTATGGCTCAATGTTTTCTTTCAAGATGATTTTGACTGGAGGACACTGCACAGGTGTCTTGTCAAGTTTTCCAAATAAGGCATTGACAGCCTCTATCCTCTTCACTAAACCTAATCTGGATGCTGCTTCTCTACTAAGCAGATTTTCAGTGATTGCTTGCACAACAAACACTTTCAGTACATGAAGCTGGTCATGAATTCTTGTTGTAGTAATGAACTGTCCATCACACTTCAGGACTCCTCCTACACTCTTTAACACTACATTGGTCTTCAATAGCTTGGGACATGGTGACAACTTTTTTGTACTGTGTAAATGAAATGACAGAAACATCTGCCCTGTGTCAATTTTGAACTTGACATCACAACCGCCAAACTGTAATACAGTTGTCCACGGTGGTTCTCTACTGTCACTGCACAAAGTCCCTACAAAATGTTCCTTGACTTGTTTTTCTTCAAGTGCCTGCACTAACTTTGTTCTGCACACTGTAGCAAAGTGTCCAAGCCTACCACACTTGTTACACTTCCTTCCCTGAGCTGGGCACACACATGTGCTAGCGTGCCGTCTGCCACAACGAGTACAGCTTGACACGTTAACTGCTGACGATGCAAAGTCACTCTTTTCTGCTCTACCGCGACGACGACCACTGAAGCCGCGCGAATTGCCAGTTGCACCTTTGCACTGACTATGTACTTGCTGAGCAGCACCAGAGGCACTTTTCTTGAATTGCACTGCGTCCACATTTGTGCGACGCTGGTCAGAAAGCTGTGCTTTCACTTGCTCATATTGCCTTGCCTGCAAGATGGCGTCTTACAGTGTTAAATCTGCCTTTAATTGTAATCTTTCGGACAAGTCTCTGTCGAGGATCCCTAACACGAGGCGATCTCTGATAGCTTCATCCTTGTCTCTTACGTCTGCCTTTGCAGCGAGCTCGTATAAATCTCTAACGTATTCTTCGATACTTTCGTCCGGTTTCTGATTTCTGGCGTGAAATCGTGCACGCTCATGGATGATATTGCGTTTTGGCACAAAGTACTCATCAAATTTTTCCAGAACAGTGTCGTATTCTTGCCGCTGTCGTGCATCCAGACCAAACGACGTGAGAATGCGTTCTGCGTCGTTGCCCATAGTGTAGATCAAGGCACTGACCTGAACTGCTTCATCGATCGTCTTTGTCTAGTTTTGATGCACATCTGAAACGCTGAAATCGTTGTTTCCACTCAGGCCACAAGTTTGGCTGGGAAAAATTGAATTGTTCTGGCGCTCTAAACGGAGCCATATTCAGCAGCTTGCTTGATTTTCTGTGATTATAACAATCCCAGTTCTGACACCATGTATCGTGCTGCGAGCTCTCAGCCGACCAACACCAGACACTGTCGATTTGATGACAAACGTACTTTTAATCAACTAAGACAATATGGCTGCTCGCCAACCTTGACATTCCTCAAATCTAACATAAAGCCCGGATGTCCCCGCGGGATAACTCTTATCATGACAAAAGCTACGGCATTTTTTCGACAATTTTTTCCGACTTTTTTCGACTTTTGATCGACTTTTTTCGACTTTTCGACCTTTTTTCCTACCTTTAACCTATTTCCTTACCTACCCTTTTAAGACACATAAATGGCCTGCCTTAATTGTACCTATTTTAGGTCTTTTACGGACATTGGTTTCCTGCTATGTCTGATTTGCCGTTTTACGGGCCATTTTCATTTTTCGACTTTTTTTCGACTTTTTTCGACTTTTTTTCGACCTTTTCTACCTTTTTAGACCTTCTTTCTACCTTTTAAGACACATAAAGCCTATTGCTACCTATTTAGGTCTTTTTACGACATTGGTTATCCCTGCATATGTCTGATTGCCGTTTTACGGCATTTTTCGACATTTTTCGACTTTTTCGACCTTTTTTCGAACTTTTTTCGACCTTTCTACTTTTTGTAAGACTCTCTTGTACCTTTTAAGACACATAAAATGCCTTATTCTACCTATTTTCAGGTCTTTTACGACATTGGTTATCCTGCATATGTCTGATTTGCCTGTTTTACGGATTTCGACATTTTCACTTTTTCGACTTTTTCGACTTTTTTTTCGACCTTTTTCTACCTTTTTAGACCTTCTTCTACCTTTTAAGACACATAAAATGCCCTTCCTATTTTAGGTCTTTTACGACATTGTTATCCTGCATATGTCTGATTTGCCGTTTTACGGCATTTTTCGACATTTTCGACTTTTTTCGACTTTTTTCGACTTTTTTCGACTTCTTTTCGACCTTTTTAGACCTTCTTCTACCTTTAAGACACATAAATGCCTTATTCTACCTATTTTAGGTCTTTACGACATTGGTTATCCTGATATGTCTGATTTGCCGTTTACGCAATTTTTCGACTTTTTCGACCTTTTGGCTTTTTTCGACTTTTTTTCGACTTTTTTACCTTTTTAGACCTTCTTCTACCTTTTAAGACACATAAATGCCTTATTGTAATTTGCTTTTACTTTTACTATTTTTGTTTCGAGCGATTTGGCATTAACGACCCTGCATATGGTTTTCGACTTTTTTTCGACTTTTTTTTTTGATTTTTTCTTTTTCTACCTTTTTAGACCTTCTTCTACCTTTAAGACACATAAATGCCTTATTGACCTATTTAGGTCTTTTACGACATGGTTATCCTGCATATGTCTGATTTGCCGTTTACGATTTTTCGACATTTTCGACTTTTTCGACTTTTTTCGACTTTTTCGACTTTTTTTCGACCTTTTTCTACCTTTTTAGACCTTCATCTACCTTTAAGACACATAAATGCCTTATTGTACCTATTTTAGGTCTTTACGACATTGGTTATCCTGCATATGTCTTTGCGTTTTTACGCATTTTTCGACATTTTTCGACTTTTTTCGACTTTTTTCGACTTTTTTTTTCGACCTTTTCTACTTTTTAACCTTCTTCTACCTTTTAAGACACATAAATGCCTTATTTACCTATTTTAGGTCTTTACGACATTGGTTATCCTGCATATGTCTGATTTGCCGTTTTACGGCATTTTCGACATTTTTCGACTTTTTTTCGACTTTTTTTTTTTTTCGACCTTTTTCTACCTTTTTAGACCTTCTTCTACCTTTTAAGACACATAAATGCCTATTGTACCTATTTTAGGTCTTTTACGACATTGGTTATCCTGCATATGTCTGATTTGCCGTTTTACGGCATCGACTTTTTCGACTTTTTTCGACTTTTTTTCGACCTTTTTCTACCTTTTTAGACCTTCTTCTACCTTTTAAGACACATAAATGCCTTATTGTACCTATTTTAGGTCTTTTACGACATTGGTTATCCTGCATATGTCTGATTTGCCGTTTTACGGCATTTTTCATTTTTCGACTTTTTCGACTTTTTCGACTTTTTACTTTTCGACTTTTTCTACCTTTTTAGACCTTCTTCTACCTTTTAAGACACATAAATGCCTTATTGTACCTATTTTAGGTCTTTTACGACATTGGTTATCCTGCATATGTCTGATTTGCCGTTTTACGGCATTTTTCATTTTTCGACATTTTTCGACTTTTTTCGACTTTTTTCGACTTTTTTCGACCTTTTTTCTACCTTTTTAGACCTTCTCTACCTTTTAAGACACATAAATGCCTTATTGGTACCTATTTTAGGTCTTTACGACATTGGTTATCCTGCATATGTCTGATTTGCCGTTTACGGCATTTCGACATTTTTTGACTTTTTTCGACTTTTTTTTTGCGACTTTTTTCGACCTTTTTCTACCTTTTAGACCTTCTTCTACCTTTTAAACACATAAAATGCCTTATTTACCTATTTTAGGTCTTACGACATTGGTTATCCTGCATATGTCTGATTTGCCGTTTTACGGCATTTTTCATTTTTCGACATTTTTCGACTTTTTTCGACTTTTTTCGACTTTTTTCGACCTTTTTATACCTTTTTTAGACCTTCTTCTACCTTTTAAGACACATAAATGCCTTATTCTACCTATTTTAGGTCTTTTACGACATTGGTTATCCTGCATATGTCTGATTTGCCGTTTTACGGCATTTTTCATTTTTCGACATTTTTCGACTTTTTTCGACTTTTTTCGACCTTTTTCTACCTTTTTAGACCTTCTTCTACTTTTAAGACACATAAATGCCTATTGTACCTATTTTAGGTCTTTTACGACATTGGTTATCCTGCATATGTCTGATTGCCGTTTTACGGCATTTTTCGACATTTTTCGACTTTTTTCGACTTTTTTCGACTTTTTTCGACCTTTTTCTACCTTTTTAGACCTTCTTCTACCTTTTAAGACACATAAATGCCTTATTCTACCTATTTTAGGTCTTTTACGACATTGGTTATCCTCCATATGTCTAATTTGCCGTTTTACGCATTTTCGACATTTTTCGACTTTTTTTCGACTTTTTTTTTCGACTTTTTTCGACCTTTTTCTACCTTTTTAGACCTTCTTCTACCTTTTAAGACACATAAATGCCTTATTCTACCTATTTTAGGTCTTTTACGACATTGGTTATCCTCCATATGTCTAATTTGCCGTTTTACGCATTTTCGACATTTTTCGACTTTTTTCGACTTTTTTTCGACTTTTTTCGACCTTTTTCTACCTTTTTAGACCTTCTTCTACCTTTTAAGACACATAAATGCCTTATTGTACCTATTTTAGGTCTTTTACGACATTGGTTATCCTGCATATGTCTGATTTGCCGTTTTACGGCATTTTCATTTTTCGACATTTTTTCGACTTTTTCGACTTTTTTGACTTTTTTCGACTTTTTCTACCTTTTTAGACCTTCTTCTACCTTTTAAGACACATAAATGCCTTATTCTACCTATTTTAGGTCTTTTACGACATTGGTTATCCTGCATATGTCTGATTTGCCGTTTTACGGCATTTTTCGACATTTTTCGACTTTTTTCGACTTTTTTCGACTTTTTTCGACCTTTTTCTACCTTTTTAGACCTTCTACCTTTTAAGACACATAAATGCCTTATTCTACCTATTTTAGGTCTTTTACGACATTGGTTATCCTGCATATGTCTGATTTGCCGTTTTACGGCATTTTTCATTTTTCGACTTTTTTCGACTTTTTTCGACTTTTTTTCGACCTTTTTCTACCTTTTTAGACCTTCTTCTACCTTTTTAAGACACATAAATGCCTTATTGTACCTATTTTAGGTCTTTTACGACATTGGTTATCCTGCATATGTCTGATTTGCCGTTTTACGGCATTTTTCATTTTTCGACTTTTTTCGACTTTTTTTTTGCGACTTTTTTCGACTTTTTTCTACCTTTTTAGACCTTCTTCTACCTTTTAAGACACATAAATGCCTTATTGTACCTATTTTAGGTCTTTTACGACATTGGTTATCCTGCATATGTCTGATTTGCCGTTTTACGGCATTTTTCATTTTTCGACATTTTCGACTTTTTTCGACTTTTTTCGACTTTTTTCGACCTTTTTCTACCTTTTTAGACCTTCTTCTACCTTTTAAGACACATAAATGCCTTATTGTACCTATTTTAGGTCTTTTACGACATTGGTTATCCTGCATATGTCTGATTTGCCGTTTTACGGCATTTTTCGACATTTTTCGACTTTTTTCGACTTTTTTCGACTTTTTTCGACCTTTTTCTACCTTTTTAGACCTTCTTCTACCTTTTAAGACACATAAATGCCTTATTCTACCTATTTTAGGTCTTTTACGACATTGGTTATCCTGCATATGTCTGATTTGCCGTTTTACGGCATTTTCGACATTTTTCGACTTTTTTCGACTTTTTTCGACTTTTTTCGACCTTTTTCTACCTTTTTAGACCTTCATCTACCTTTTAAGACACATAAATGCCTTATTGTACCTATTTTAGGTCTTTTACGACATTGGTTATCCTGCATATGTCTGATTTGCCGTTTTACGGCATTTTTTCGACATTTTTCGACTTTTTTTCGACTTTTTTTTTTTTTTCGACCTTTTTCTACCTTTTTAGACCTTCTTCTACCTTTTAAGACACATAAATGCCTTATTCTACCTATTTTAGGTCTTTTACGACATTGGTTATCCTGCATATGTCTGATTTGCCGTTTTACGGCATTTTCGACATTTTTCGACTTTTTCGACTTTTTTCGACTTTTTTCTTTTTCTACCTTTTTAGACCTTCTTCTACCTTTTAAGACACATAAATGCCTTATTCTACCTATTTTAGGTCTTTACGACATTGGTTATCCTGCATATGTCTGATTTGCCGTTTTACGGCATTTTTCGACATTTTTCGACTTTTTTCGACTTTTTTTCGACCTTTTTCTACCTTTTTAGACCTTCTTCTACCTTTTAAGACACATAAATGCCTTATTTACCTATTTTAGGTCTTTACGACATTGGTTATCCTGCATATGTCTGATTTGCCGTTTTACGGCATTTTCGACATTTTTCGACTTTTTTCTTTTTTCGACCTTTTTACCTTTTAGACCTTCTTCTACCTTTCAAGACACATAAATGCCTTATTACCTATTTTAGGTCTTTTACGACATTGGTTATCCTGCATATGTCTGATTTGCCGTTTTACGGCATTTTTCGACATTTTTCGACTTTTTTTGACTTTTTTCGACTTTTTTCGACCTTTTTCTACCTTTTTAGACCTTCTTCTACCTTTTAAGACACATAAATGCCTTCTTCTACTATTTTAGGTCTTTTACGACATTGGTTATCCTGCATATGTCTGATTTGCCGTTTTACGGCATTTTCGACATTTTCGACTTTTTTCGACTTTTTTCGACCTTCTTCTACCTTTTAAGACACATAAATGCCTTATTCTACCTATTTTAGGTCTTTTACGACATTGGTTATCCTGCATATGTCTGATTTGCCGTTTTACGGCATTTTCGACATTTTTCGACTTTTTTCGACCTTTTTGGGCTTTTTGCAACTTTTTTCGACCTTTTTCTACCTTTTTAGACCTTCTTCTACCTTTTAAGACACATAAATGCCTTATTCTACCTATTTTAGGTCTTTTACGACATTGGTTATCCTGCATATGTCTGATTTGCCGTTTTACGGCATTTTCGACATTTTTCGACTTTTTTCGACCTTTTTGGGCTTTTTGCAACTTTTTTCGACCTTTTTCTACCTTTTTAGACCTTCTTCTACCTTTTAAGACACATAAATGCCTTATTGTACCTATTTTAGGTCTTTTACGACATTGGTTATCCTGCATATGTCTGATTTGCCGTTTTACGGCATTTTTCGACATTTTTCGACTTTTTTCGACTTTTTTCGACTTTTTTCGACCTTTTTCTACCTTTTTAGACCTTCTTCTACCTTTTAAGACACATAAATGCCTTATTCTACCTATTTTAGGTCTTTTACGACATTGGTTATCCTGCATATGTCTGATTTGCCGTTTTACGGCATTTTTCGACATTTTTCGACTTTTTTCGACTTTTTTTTTTTTTTTCGACCTTTTTCTACCTTTTTAGACCTTCTTCTACCTTTTAAGACACATAAATGCCTTATTCTACCTATTTTAGGTCTTTTACGACATTGGTTATCCTGCATATGTCTGATTTGCCGTTTTACGGCATTTTCGACATTTTTCGACTTTTTTCGACTTTTTTCGACTTTTTTCGACCTTTTTCTACCTTTTTAGACCTTCTTCTACCTTTTAAGACACATAAATGCCTTATTCTACCTATTTTAGGTCTTTTACGACATTGGTTATCCTGCATATGTCTGATTTGCCGTTTTACGGCATTTTTTCGACATTTTTCGACTTTTTTCGACTTTTTTTTTTTTTTCGACCTTTTTCTACCTTTTTAGACCTTCTTCTACCTTTTAAGACACATAAATGCCTTATTTTACCTATTTTAGGTCTTTTACGACATTGGTTATCCTGCATATGTCTGATTTGCCGTTTTACGGCATTTTCGACATTTTTCGACTTTTTTTCGACTTTTTCGACTTTTTTCGACCTTTTTCTACCTTTTAGACCTTCTTCTACCTTTTAAGACACATAAATGCCTTATTTACCTATTTTAGGTCTTTTACGACATTGGTTATCCTGCATATGTCTGATTTGCCGTTTTACGGCATTTTTCGACATTTTTCGACTTTTTTTTCGACTTTTTTCGACTTTTTTCGACCTTTTTCGACCTTTTTAGACCTTCTTCTACCTTTTAAGACACATAAATGCCTTCTTCTACCTATTTTAGGTCTTTTACGACATTGGTTATCCTGCATATGTCTGATTTGCCGTTTTACGGCATTTTTCGACATTTTTCGACTTTTTTCGACTTTTTTCGACTTTTTTCAAATTTTTTCGACCTTTTTTCTACTTTTTAGACCTTTTCTACCTTTTAAGACACATAAATGCCTTATTTACCTATTTTAGGTCTTTTACGACATTGGTTATCCTGCATATGTCTGATTTGCCGTTTTACGGCATTTTTCGACATTTTTCGACTTTTTTCGACTTTTTTCGACTTTTTTCGACTTTTTCTACCTTTTTAGACCTTCTTCTACCTTTTAAGACACATAAATGCCTTATTGTACTATTTTAGGTCTTTTACGACATTGGTTATCCTGCATATGTCTGATTTGCCGTTTTACGGCATTTTTCGACATTTTTCGACTTTTTTCGACTTTTTTCGACTTTTTTCGACCTTTTTCTACCTTTTTAGACCTTCTTCTACCTTTTAAGACACATAAATGCCTTATTCTACCTATTTTAGGTCTTTTACGACATTGGTTATCCTGCATATGTCTGATTTGCCGTTTTACGGCATTTTCGAAATTTCGACTTTTTTCGACTTTTTTCGACTTTTTTCGACCTTTTTCTACCTTTTTAGACCTTCTTCTACCTTTTAAGACACATAAATGCCTTATTCTACCTATTTTAGGTCTTTTACGACATTGGTTATCCTGCATATGTCTGATTTGCCGTTTTACGGCATTTTTCGACATTTTTCGACTTTTTTCGACTTTTTTCGACTTTTTTCGACCTTTTTCTACCTTTTTAGACCTTCTTCTACCTTTTAAGACACATAAATGCCTTATTGTACCTATTTTAGGTCTTTTACGACATTGGTTATCCTGCATATGTCTGATTTGCCGTTTTACGGCATTTTTCGACATTTTTCGACTTTTTTCGACTTTTTTCGACCTTTTTCTACCTTTTTAGACCTTCTTCTACCTTTTAAGACACATAAATGCCTTCTTCTACCTATTTTAGGTCTTTTACGACATTGGTTATCCTGCATATGTCTGATTTGCCGTTTTACGGCATTTTCGAAATTTCGACTTTTTTCGACTTTTTCGACTTTTTTCGACCTTTTTCTACCTTTTTAGACCTTCTTCTACCTTTTAAGACACATAAATGCCTTATTCTACCTATTTTAGGTCTTTTACGACATTGGTTATCCTGCATATGTCTGATTTGCCGTTTTACGGCATTTTCGACATTTTTCGACTTTTTTCGACTTTTTTCGACTTTTTTCGACCTTTTTACCTTTTTCTTTTTAGACTCTACCTTTTAAGACACATAAATGCCTTATTGTACCTATTTTAGGTCTTTTACGACATTGGTTATCCTGCATATGTCTGATTTGCCGTTTTACGGCATTTTTCGACATTTTTCGACTTTTTTTTTTTTCGACTTTTTTTCGACCTTTTTCTACCTTTTTAGACCTTCTTCTACCTTTTAAGACACATAAATGCCTTATTCTACCTATTTTAGGTCTTTTACGACATTGGTTATCCTGCATATGTCTGATTTGCCGTTTTACGGCATTTTCGACATTTTTTCGACTTTTTTCGACTTTTTTTTTTTTCGACCTTTTTTCTACCTTTTTAGACCTTCTTCTACCTTTTAAGACACATAAATGCCTTATTCTACCTATTTTAGGTCTTTTACGACATTGGTTATCCTGCATATGTCTGATTTGCCGTTTTACGGCATTTTTCATTTTTCGACTTTTTTCGACTTTTTTCGACTTTTTTCTACCTTTTTAGACCTTCTTCTACCTTTTAAGACACATAAATGCCTTATTGTACCTATTTTAGGTCTTTTACGACATTGGTTATCCTGCATATGTCTGATTTGCCGTTTTACGGCATTTTTCGACATTTTTCGACTTTTTTCGACTTTTTTCGACCTTTTTCTACCTTTTTAGACCTTCTTCTACCTTTTAAGACACATAAATGCCTTATTCTACCTATTTTAGGTCTTTTACGACATTGGTTATCCTGCATATGTCTGATTTGCCGTTTTACGGCATTTTTCGACATTTTTCGACTTTTTTCGACTTTTTTTCGACTTTTTTCGACCTTTTTAGACCTTCTTCTACCTTTTAAGACACATAAATGCCTTATTCTACCTATTTTAGGTCTTTTACGACATTGGTTATCCTGCATATGTCTGATTTGCCGTTTTACGGCATTTTTCGACATTTTTCGACTTTTTTTCGACTTTTTTCGACTTTTTTCGACCTTTTTAGACCTTCTTCTACCTTTTAAGACACATAAATGCCTTATTGTACCTATTTTAGGTCTTTTACGACATTGGTTATCCTGCATATGTCTGATTTGCCGTTTTACGGCATTTTTCATTTTTCGACTTTTTTCGACTTTTTTTTTTTTTTTTTCGACCTTTTTCTACCTTTTTAGACCTTCTTCTACCTTTTAAGACACATAAATGCCTTATTGTACCTATTTTAGGTCTTTTACGACATTGGTTATCCTGCATATGTCTGATTTGCCGTTTTACGGCATTTTTCGACATTTTTCGACTTTTTTCGACTTTTTTTTTCGACTTTTTTCGACCTTTTTCTACCTTTTAGACCTTCTTCTACCTTTTAAGACACATAAATGCCTTATTCTACCTATTTTAGGTCTTTTACGACATTGGTTATCCTGCATATGTCTGATTTGCCGTTTTACGGCATTTTTCGACATTTTTCGACTTTTTTCGACTTTTTTCGACTTTTTTCGACCTTTTTCTACCTTTTTAGACCTTCTTCTACCTTTTAAGACACATAAATGCCTTATTGTACCTATTTTAGGTCTTTTACGACATTGGTTATCCTGCATATGTCTGATTTGCCGTTTTACGGCATTTTTCATTTTTCGACATTTTTCGACTTTTTTCGACTTTTTTCGACTTTTTTCGACCTTTTTCTACCTTTTTAGACCTTCTTCTACCTTTTAAGACACATAAATGCCTTATTGTACCTATTTTAGGTCTTTTACGACATTGGTTATCCTGCATATGTCTGATTTGCCGTTTTACGGCATTTTTCGACATTTTTCGACTTTTTTCGACTTTTTTGGGCTTTTTGCGACTTTTTTCGACCTTTTTCTACCTTTTTAGACCTTCTTCTACCTTTTAAGACACATAAATGCCTTATTGTACCTATTTTAGGTCTTTTACGACATTGGTTATCCTGCATATGTCTGATTTGCCGTTTTACGGCATTTTCGACATTTTTCGACTTTTTTCGACTTTTTTTTTTTTCGACCTTTTTCTACCTTTTTAGACCTTCTTCTACCTTTTAAGACACATAAATGCCTTATTCTACCTATTTTAGGTCTTTTACGACATTGGTTATCCTGCATATGTCTGATTTGCCGTTTTACGGCATTTTCGACCTTTTTCTACCTTTTTAGACCTTCTTCTACCTTTTAAGACACATAAATGCCTTATTCTACCTATTTTAGGTCTTTTACGACATTGGTTATCCTGCATATGTCTGATTTGCCGTTTTACGGCATTTTTCGACATTTTTCGACTTTTTTTTTTCGACTTTTTTCGACCTTTTTTACCTTTTTAGACCTTCTTCTACCTTTTAAGACACATAAATGCCTTATTCTACCTATTTTAGGTCTTTTACGACATTGGTTATCCTGCATATGTCTGATTTGCCGTTTTACGGCATTTTTCGACATTTTTCGACTTTTTTCGACTTTTTTCGACCTTTTTCTACCTTTTTAGACCTTCTTCTACCTTTTAAGACACATAAATGCCTTATTGTACCTATTTTAGGTCTTTTACGACATTGGTTATCCTGCATATGTCTGATTTGCCGTTTTACGGCATTTTTCGACATTTTTCGACTTTTTTCGACTTTTTTCGACTTTTTTCGACCTTTTTCTACCTTTTTAGACCTTCTTCTACCTTTTAAGACACATAAATGCCTTATTCTACCTATTTTAGGTCTTTTACGACATTGGTTATCCTGCATATGTCTGATTTGCCGTTTTACGGCATTTTCGACATTTTTCGACTTTTTTCGACTTTTTTTTTTTTTTTCGACCTTTTTCTACCTTTTTAGACCTTCTTCTACCTTTTAAGACACATAAATGCCTTATTCTACCTATTTTAGGTCTTTTACGACATTGGTTATCCTGCATATGTCTGATTTGCCGTTTTACGGCATTTTCGACATTTTTCGACTTTTTTCGACTTTTTTTCGACTTTTTCTACCTTTTTAGACCTTCTTCTACCTTTTAAGACACATAAATGCCTTATTCTACCTATTTTAGGTCTTTTACGACATTGGTTATCCTGCATATGTCTGATTTGCCGTTTTACGGCATTTTTTCGACATTTTTCGACTTTTTTCGACTTTTTTCGACTTTTTTCGACCTTTTTTCTACCTTTTTAGACCTTCTTCTACCTTTTAAGACACATAAATGCCTTATTGTACCTATTTTAGGTCTTTTACGACATTGGTTATCCTGCATATGTCTGATTTGCCGTTTTACGGCATTTTTCATTTTTCGACTTTTTTTCGACTTTTTTCGACTTTTTTTCGACCTTTTTCTACCTTTTTAGACCTTCTTCTACCTTTTAAGACACATAAATGCCTTATTGTACCTATTTTAGGTCTTTTACGACATTGGTTATCCTGCATATGTCTGATTTGCCGTTTTACGGCATTTTTCATTTTTCGACTTTTTTCGACTTTTTTTTTTTTTTTTTCGACCTTTTTCTACCTTTTTAGACCTTCTTCTACCTTTTAAGACACATAAATGCCTTATTGTACCTATTTTAGGTCTTTTACGACATTGGTTATCCTGCATATGTCTGATTTGCCGTTTTACGGCATTTTTCGACATTTTTCGACTTTTTTCGACTTTTTTCGACTTTTTTCGACCTTTTTAGACCTTTTTAGACCTTCTTCTACCTTTTAAGACACATAAATGCCTTATTCTACCTATTTTAGGTCTTTTACGACATTGGTTATCCTGCATATGTCTGATTTGCCGTTTTACGGCATTTTCGACATTTTTCGACTTTTTCGACCTTTTTTTTTGCAACTTTTTTCGACCTTTTTCTACCTTTTTAGACCTTCTTCTACCTTTTAAGACACATAAATGCCTTATTCTACCTATTTTAGGTCTTTTACGACATTGGTTATCCTGCATATGTCTGATTTGCCGTTTTACGGCATTTTCGACATTTTTCGACTTTTTTCGACTTTTTTCGACCTTTTTTCGACCTTTTTAGACCTTCTTCTACCTTTTAAGACACATAAATGCCTTATTCTACCTATTTTAGGTCTTTTACGACATTGGTTATCCTGCATATGTCTGATTTGCCGTTTTACGGCATTTTTCGACATTTTTCGACCTTTTTTGGCTTTTTGACTTTTTTCGACCTTTTTCTACCTTTTTAGACCTTCTTCTACCTTTTAAGACACATAAATGCCTTATTCTACCTATTTTAGGTCTTTTACGACATTGGTTATCCTGCATATGTCTGATTTGCCGTTTTACGGCATTTTCGACATTTTTCGACTTTTTTCGACCTTTTTGGGCTTTTTGCAACTTTTTTCGACCTTTTTCTACCTTTTTAGACCTTCTTCTACCTTTTAAGACACATAAATGCCTTATTCTACCTATTTTAGGTCTTTTACGACATTGGTTATCCTGCATATGTCTGATTTGCCGTTTTACGGCATTTTCGACATTTTTCGACTTTTTTCGACCTTTTTGGGCTTTTTGCAACTTTTTTCGACCTTTTTCTACCTTTTTAGACCTTCTTCTACCTTTTAAGACACATAAATGCCTTATTCTACCTATTTTAGGTCTTTTACGACATTGGTTATCCTGCATATGTCTGATTTGCCGTTTTACGGCATTTTCGACATTTTTCGACTTTTTTCGACCTTTTTGGGCTTTTTGCAACTTTTTTCGACCTTTTTCTACCTTTTTAGACCTTCTTCTACCTTTTAAGACACATAAATGCCTTATTCTACCTATTTTAGGTCTTTTACGACATTGGTTATCCTGCATATGTCTGATTTGCCGTTTTACGGCATTTTCGACATTTTTCGACTTTTTTCGACTTTTTTGGGCTTTTTGCAACTTTTTTCGACCTTTTTCGACCTTTTTAGACCTTCTTCTACCTTTTAAGACACATAAATGCCTTATTGTACCTATTTTAGGTCTTTTACGACATTGGTTATCCTGCATATGTCTGATTTGCCGTTTTACGGCATTTTTCGACATTTTTCGACTTTTTTCGACTTTTTTCGACTTTTTTCGACCTTTTTCTACCTTTTTAGACCTTCTTCTACCTTTTAAGACACATAAATGCCTTATTGTACCTATTTTAGGTCTTTTACGACATTGGTTATCCTGCATATGTCTGATTTGCCGTTTTACGGCATTTTCGACATTTTTCGACTTTTTTCGACTTTTTTCGACTTTTTTCGACCTTTTTCTACCTTTTTAGACCTTCTTCTACCTTTTAAGACACATAAATGCCTTATTCTACCTATTTTAGGTCTTTTACGACATTGGTTATCCTGCATATGTCTGATTTGCCGTTTTACGGCATTTTCGACATTTTTCGACTTTTTTCGACTTTTTTCGACTTTTTTCGACCTTTTTCTACCTTTTTAGACCTTCTTCTACCTTTTAAGACACATAAATGCCTTATTGTACCTATTTTAGGTCTTTTACGACATTGGTTATCCTGCATATGTCTGATTTGCCGTTTTACGGCATTTTTCGACATTTTTCGACTTTTTTCGACTTTTTTTTTTCGACTTTTTTCGACCTTTTTCTACCTTTTTAGACCTTCTTCTACCTTTTAAGACACATAAATGCCTTATTGTACCTATTTTAGGTCTTTTACGACATTGGTTATCCTGCATATGTCTGATTTGCCGTTTTACGGCATTTTTCGACATTTTTCGACTTTTTTCGACTTTTTGACTTTTTTCGACTTTTTTCGACCTTTTTCTACCTTTTTAGACCTTCTTCTACCTTTTAAGACACATAAATGCCTTATTCTACCTATTTTAGGTCTTTTACGACATTGGTTATCCTGCATATGTCTGATTTGCCGTTTTACGGCATTTTTCGACATTTTTCGACTTTTTTCGACTTTTTTCGACTTTTTTCGACCTTTTTCTACCTTTTTAGACCTTCTTCTACCTTTTAAGACACATAAATGCCTTATTGTACCTATTTTAGGTCTTTTACGACATTGGTTATCCTGCATATGTCTGATTTGCCGTTTTACGGCATTTTTCGACATTTTTCGACTTTTTTCGACTTTTTTCGACTTTTTTCGACTTTTTTAGACCTTCTTCTACCTTTTAAGACACATAAATGCCTTATTGTACCTATTTTAGGTCTTTTACGACATTGGTTATCCTGCATATGTCTGATTTGCCGTTTTACGGCATTTTTCATTTTTCGACTTTTTTCGACTTTTTTCGACTTTTTTTCGACCTTTTTCTACCTTTTTAGACCTTCTTCTACCTTTTAAGACACATAAATGCCTTATTGTACCTATTTTAGGTCTTTTACGACATTGGTTATCCTGCATATGTCTGATTTGCCGTTTTACGGCATTTTTCATTTTTCGACTTTTTTCGACTTTTTTTGGACTTTTTTCGACCTTTTTCTACCTTTTTAGACCTTCTTCTACCTTTTAAGACACATAAATGCCTTATTTACCTATTTTAGGTCTTTTACGACATTGGTTATCCTGCATATGTCTGATTTGCCGTTTTACGGCATTTTCGACATTTTTCGACTTTTTTCGACTTTTTTCGACTTTTTTCGACCTTTTTAGACCTTCTTCTACCTTTTAAGACACATAAATGCCTTATTCTACCTATTTTAGGTCTTTTACGACATTGGTTATCCTGCATATGTCTGATTTGCCGTTTTACGGCATTTTCGACCTTTTTCGACTTTTTTCGACTTTTTTCGACCTTTTTTCCTATTTTAGGTCTTTTACGACATTGGTTATCCTGCATATGTCTGATTTGCCGTTTTACGGCATTTTCGACATTTTTCGACTTTTTTCGACTTTTTTCGACCTTTTTAGACCTTCTTCTACCTTTTAAGACACATAAATGCCTTATTCTACCTATTTTAGGTCTTTTACGACATTGGTTATCCTGCATATGTCTGATTTGCCGTTTTACGGCATTTTCGACATTTTTCGACTTTTTTCGACTTTTTTCGACTTTTTTCGACCTTTTTCTACCTTTTTAGACCTTCTTCTACCTTTTAAGACACATAAATGCCTTATTGTACCTATTTTAGGTCTTTTACGACATTGGTTATCCTGCATATGTCTGATTTGCCGTTTTACGGCATTTTTCGACATTTTTCGACTTTTTTCGACTTTTTTCGACTTTTTTTCGACCTTTTTCTTTTTTAGACCTTCTTCTACCTTTTAAGACACATAAATGCCTTATTGTACCTATTTTAGGTCTTTTACGACATTGGTTATCCTGCATATGTCTGATTTGCCGTTTTACGGCATTTTTCGACATTTTTCGACTTTTTTCGACTTTTTTCGACTTTTTTCGACCTTTTTCTACCTTTTTAGACCTTCTTCTACCTTTTAAGACACATAAATGCCTTATTGTACCTATTTTAGGTCTTTTACGACATTGGTTATCCTGCATATGTCTGATTTGCCGTTTTACGGCATTTTTCGACATTTTTCGACTTTTTTCGACTTTTTTCGACTTTTTTCGACCTTTTTCTACCTTTTTAGACCTTCTTCTACCTTTTAAGACACATAAATGCCTTATTCTACCTATTTTAGGTCTTTTACGACATTGGTTATCCTGCATATGTCTGATTTGCCGTTTTACGGCATTTTTTTTTTTCGACATTTTTTCGACTTTTTTTTTTTTCGACTTTTTTCGACCTTTTTCTACCTTTTTAGACCTTCTTCTACCTTTTAAGACACATAAATGCCTTATTGTACCTATTTTAGGTCTTTTACGACATTGGTTATCCTGCATATGTCTGATTTGCCGTTTTACGGCATTTTTCGACATTTTTCGACTTTTTTCGACTTTTTTCGACTTTTTTCGACCTTTTTCTACCTTTTTAGACCTTCTTCTACCTTTTAAGACACATAAATGCCTTATTCTACCTATTTTAGGTCTTTTACGACATTGGTTATCCTGCATATGTCTGATTTGCCGTTTTACGGCATTTTTCGACATTTTTTCGACTTTTTTCGACCTTTTTGGGCTTTTTGACTTTTTTCGACCTTTTTCTACCTTTTTAGACCTTCTTCTACCTTTTAAGACACATAAATGCCTTATTGTACCTATTTTAGGTCTTTTACGACATTGGTTATCCTGCATATGTCTGATTTGCCGTTTTACGGCATTTTTCGACATTTTTCGACTTTTTTCGACTTTTTTCGACTTTTTTCGACCTTTTTCTACCTTTTTAGACCTTCTTCTACCTTTTAAGACACATAAATGCCTTATTGTACCTATTTTAGGTCTTTTACGACATTGGTTATCCTGCATATGTCTGATTTGCCGTTTTACGGCATTTTTCGACATTTTTCGACTTTTTTTGACTTTTTTTCGACTTTTTTCGACCTTTTTCTACCTTTTTAGACCTTCTTCTACCTTTTAAGACACATAAATGCCTTATTGTACCTATTTTAGGTCTTTTACGACATTGGTTATCCTGCATATGTCTGATTTGCCGTTTTACGGCATTTTTCGACATTTTTTCGACTTTTTTCGACTTTTTTTGGCTTTTTTCGACTTTTTTCGACCTTTTTAGACCTTCTTCTACCTTTTAAGACACATAAATGCCTTATTGTACCTATTTTAGGTCTTTTACGACATTGGTTATCCTGCATATGTCTGATTTGCCGTTTTACGGCATTTTTCGACATTTTTCGACTTTTTTCGACTTTTTTCGACTTTTTTCGACCTTTTTCTACCTTTTTAGACCTTCTTCTACCTTTTAAGACACATAAATGCCTTATTGTACCTATTTTAGGTCTTTTACGACATTGGTTATCCTGCATATGTCTGATTTGCCGTTTTACGGCATTTTTCGACATTTTTCGACTTTTTTCGACTTTTTTTTTTCGACTTTTTTCGACCTTTTTCTACCTTTTTAGACCTTCTTCTACCTTTTAAGACACATAAATGCCTTATTGTACCTATTTTAGGTCTTTTACGACATTGGTTATCCTGCATATGTCTGATTTGCCGTTTTACGGCATTTTTTCGACATTTTTTTTTTTCGACTTTTTTCGACTTTTTTTTTTTCGACTTTTTTCGACCTTTTTAGACCTTCTTCTACCTTTTAAGACACATAAATGCCTTATTCTACCTATTTTAGGTCTTTTACGACATTGGTTATCCTGCATATGTCTGATTTGCCGTTTTACGGCATTTTTTTCGACATTTTTCGACTTTTTTCGACTTTTTTTGGCTTTTTGTATTTTTTTTCGACCTTTTTTACCTTCTTCTACCTTTTAAGACACATAAATGCCTTATTGTACCTATTTTAGGTCTTTTACGACATTGGTTATCCTGCATATGTCTGATTTGCCGTTTTACGGCATTTTTCGACATTTTTCGACTTTTTTTTTTTCGACTTTTTTCGACTTTTTTTCGACCTTTTTCTACCTTTTTAGACCTTCTTCTACCTTTTAAGACACATAAATGCCTTATTGTACCTATTTTAGGTCTTTTACGACATTGGTTATCCTGCATATGTCTGATTTGCCGTTTTACGGCATTTTTCGACATTTTTTCGACTTTTTTTCGACTTTTTTCGACTTTTTTCGACCTTTTTCTACCTTTTTAGACCTTCTTCTACCTTTTAAGACACATAAATGCCTTATTGTACCTATTTTAGGTCTTTTACGACATTGGTTATCCTGCATATGTCTGATTTGCCGTTTTACGGCATTTTTCGACATTTTTCGACTTTTTTCGACTTTTTTCGACTTTTTTCGACCTTTTTCTACCTTTTTAGACCTTCTTCTACCTTTTAAGACACATAAATGCCTTATTGTACCTATTTTAGGTCTTTTACGACATTGGTTATCCTGCATATGTCTGATTTGCCGTTTTACGGCATTTTTCGACATTTTTCGACTTTTTTCGACTTTTTTCGACTTTTTTCGACTTTTTTCGACCTTTTTCTACCTTTTTAGACCTTCTTCTACCTTTTAAGACACATAAATGCCTTATTGTACCTATTTTAGGTCTTTTACGACATTGGTTATCCTGCATATGTCTGATTTGCCGTTTTACGGCATTTTTCGACATTTTTTCGACTTTTTTCGACTTTTTTCGACTTTTTTCGACCTTTTTCTACCTTTTTAGACCTTCTTCTACCTTTTAAGACACATAAATGCCTTATTGTACCTATTTTAGGTCTTTTACGACATTGGTTATCCTGCATATGTCTGATTTGCCGTTTTACGGCATTTTCGACATTTTTCGACTTTTTTCGACTTTTTTCGACTTTTTTCGACCTTTTTCTACCTTTTTAGACCTTCTTCTACCTTTTAAGACACATAAATGCCTTATTGTACCTATTTTAGGTCTTTTACGACATTGGTTATCCTGCATATGTCTGATTTGCCGTTTTACGGCATTTTTCATTTTTCGACTTTTTTCGACTTTTTTCGACTTTTTTCGACCTTTTTCTACCTTTTTAGACCTTCTTCTACCTTTTAAGACACATAAATGCCTTATTGTACCTATTTTAGGTCTTTTACGACATTGGTTATCCTGCATATGTCTGATTTGCCGTTTTACGGCATTTTCGACATTTCGACTTTTTTCGCTTTTTCGACTTTTTTCGACTTTTTCTTTTTCTACCTTTTTAGACCTTCTTCTACCTTTTAAGACACATAAATGCCTTATTGTACCTATTTTAGGTCTTTTACGACATTGGTTATCCTGCATATGTCTGATTTGCCGTTTTACGGCATTTTTCGACATTTTTCGACTTTTTTCGACTTTTTTTCGACTTTTTTCGACCTTTTTCTACCTTTTTACCTTTTAAGACACATAAATGCCTTATTCTACCTATTTTAGGTCTTTTACGACATTGGTTATCCTGCATATGTCTGATTTGCCGTTTTACGGCATTTTCGACGTTTTTCGACTTTTTTCGACTTTTTTGGGCTTTTTTCGACTTTTTTCGACCTTTTTCTACCTTTTTAGACCTTCTTCTACCTTTTAAGACACATAAATGCCTTATTCTACCTATTTTAGGTCTTTTACGACATTGGTTATCCTGCATATGTCTGATTTGCCGTTTTACGGCATTTTCGACATTTTTCGACTTTTTTCGACTTTTTTCGACTTTTTTCGACCTTTTTTTTTAGACCTTCTTCTACCTTTTAAGACACATAAATGCCTTATTGTACCTATTTTAGGTCTTTTACGACATTGGTTATCCTGCATATGTCTGATTTGCCGTTTTACGGCATTTTTCGACATTTTTTCGACTTTTTTTCGACTTTTTTTTTTTTTCGACTTTTTTCGACCTTTTTCTACCTTTTTAGACCTTCTTCTACCTTTTAAGACACATAAATGCCTTATTGTACCTATTTTAGGTCTTTTACGACATTGGTTATCCTGCATATGTCTGATTTGCCGTTTTACGGCATTTTTCGACATTTTTCGACTTTTTTCGACTTTTTTCGACTTTTTTCGACTTTTTCTACCTTTTTAGACCTTCTTCTACCTTTTAAGACACATAAATGCCTTATTCTACCTATTTTAGGTCTTTTACGACATTGGTTATCCTGCATATGTCTGATTTGCCGTTTTACGGCATTTTTCGACATTTTTTTTCGACTTTTTTCGACTTTTTTCGACTTTTTTCGACCTTTTTCTACCTTTTTAGACCTTCTTCTACCTTTTAAGACACATAAATGCCTTATTGTACCTATTTTAGGTCTTTTACGACATTGGTTATCCTGCATATGTCTGATTTGCCGTTTTACGGCATTTTTCGACATTTTTCGATTTTTCGACTTTTTTCGACTTTTTGGACTTTTTTCGACCTTTTTCTACCTTTTTAGACCTTCTTCTACCTTTTAAGACACATAAATGCCTTATTGTACCTATTTTAGGTCTTTTACGACATTGGTTATCCTGCATATGTCTGATTTGCCGTTTTACGGCATTTTTCATTTTTCGACTTTTTTCGACTTTTTCGACTTTTTTCGACCTTTTTCTACCTTTTTAGACCTTCTTCTACCTTTTAAGACACATAAATGCCTTATTGTACCTATTTTAGGTCTTTTACGACATTGGTTATCCTGCATATGTCTGATTTGCCGTTTTACGGCATTTTTCGACATTTTTCGACTTTTTCGACTTTTTCGACTTTTTTCGACCTTTTTCTACCTTTTTAGACCTTCTTCTACCTTTTAAGACACATAAATGCCTTATTTACTATTTTAGGTCTTTTACGACATTGGTTATCCTGCATATGTCTGATTTGCCGTTTTACGGCATTTTCGAAATTTTTTCGACTTTTTTCGACTTTTTTCGACTTTTTTCTACCTTTTTAGACCTTCTTCTACCTTTTAAGACACATAAATGCCTTCTTCTACCTATTTTAGGTCTTTTACGACATTGGTTATCCTGCATATGTCTGATTTGCCGTTTTACGGCATTTTCGACATTTTCGACTTTTTTCGACTTTTTTCGACTTTTTTCGACTTTTTTCGACCTTCTTCTACCTTTTAAGACACATAAATGCCTTATTCTACCTATTTTAGGTCTTTTACGACATTGGTTATCCTGCATATGTCTGATTTGCCGTTTTACGGCATTTTCGACATTTTTCGACTTTTTTCGACTTTTTTTTTTTTCGACCTTTTTTCTACCTTTTTTAGACCTTCTTCTACCTTTGAAGACACATAAATGCCTTCTTTTACCTATTTTAGGTCTTTTACGACATTGGTTATCCTGCATATGTCCGATTTGCCGTTTTACGGCATTTTTCGACATTTTTCGACTTTTTTCGACTTTTTTCGACTTTTTTCGACCTTTTTCTACCTTTTTATACCTTCTTCTACTTTTAAGACACATAAATGCCTTCTTCTACCTATTTTAGGTCTTTTACGACATTGGTTATCCTGCATATGTCTGATTTGCCGTTTTACGGCATTTTCGACATTTTTCGACTTTTTTCGACTTTTTTCGACTTTTTTCTACCTTTTTAGACCTTCTTCTACCTTTTAAGACACATAAATGCCTTCTTCTACCTATTTTAGGTCTTTTACGACATTGGTTATCCTGCATATGTCTGATTTGCCGTTTTAACGGCATTTTTTTTTTTCGACATTTTTCGACTTTTTTCGACTTTTTTCGACTTTTTCTTTTTTCGACCTTTTTCGACCTTTTTAGACCTTTTTCTACCTTTTAAGACACATAAATGCCTTATTCTACCTATTTTAGGTCTTTTACGACATTGGTTATCCTGCATATGTCTGATTTGCCGTTTTACGGCATTTTCGACATTTTTCGACTTTTTTCGACTTTTTTTGGCTTTTTGTATTTTTTTTCGACCTTTTTTCTACCTTTTTTAGACCTTCTTTTTTCTACCTTTTAAGACACATAAATGCCTTATTCTACCTATTTTAGGTCTTTTACGACATTGGTTATCCTGCATATGTCTGATTTGCCGTTTTAACGGCATTTTCGACATTTTTCGACTTTTTTCGACTTTTTTTTCGACTTTTTTCGACCTTTTTTACCTTTTTAGACCTTCATCTACCTTTTAAGACACATAAATGCCTTATTCTACCTATTTTAGGTCTTTTACGACATTGGTTATCCTGCATATGTCTGATTTGCCGTTTTACGGCATTTTTCGACATTTTTCGACTTTTTTTCGACTTTTTTCGACTTTTTTTTTTTCGACCTTTTTTCCTTTTTAGACCTTTTTCTTCTACCTTTTAAGACACATAAATGCCTTATTGTACCTATTTTAGGTCTTTTACGACATTGGTTATCCTGCATATGTCTGATTTGCCGTTTTACGGCATTTTTCGACATTTTTCGACTTTTTCGACTTTTTTCACTTTTTTTTTTTCGACTTTTTCTACCTTTTTAGACCTTCTCTACCTTTTAAGACACATAAATGCCTTATTCTACCTATTTTAGGTCTTTTACGACATTGGTTATCCTGCATATGTCTGATTTGCCGTTTTACGCATTTTTTTCGACATTTTTCGACTTTTTTTTTCGACTTTTTTTTTTCGACTTTTTTTTTTTCGACCTTTTCTACCTTTTTAGACCTTCTTCTACCTTTTAAAGACACATAAATGCCTTATTGTACCTATTTTAGGTCTTTACGACATTGGTTATCCTGCATATGTCTGATTTGCCGTTTTAACGGCATTTTTTCATTTTTCGACATTTTTCGATTTTTTTCGACTTTCGACTTTTTCGACTTTTTTCGACTTTTTTACATTTTCCTTTTACGGTATTTTTCTTTTTTTTGACTTTTTACCTTTTAAGAAGACACAATGCCTTCATTTGTGTCTGACCTTTTCGATTTTAGGTCTTTTAACATTGGTTATACCTGCATATGTCTGATTTGCCGTTTTACGGCTTTTCGATTTTTCGATTTTTCGACTTTTTCGACTTTTTACGACTTATTTGCGTTTTACCTTTTTCTACCTTTTTTCGACTTTTTTCGACTTTTTTCGACTTCTTTTTCTACAAATTACCTTTAAGACACATAAATGCCTTCTTACCTATTTTAGGTCTTTTACGACATTGGTTATCCTGCATTGTCTGATTTGGCCATTACTGCATTTTTCGACATTTTTCGACTTTTTTCGACTTTTTTCGACTTTTCTCGACCTTTTTTCTACCTTTTTAGACCTTCTTCTACTTTTAAGACACATAATATGCCTTATTTACCTATTTAGGTCTTTTACGACATTGGTTATCCTGCATATGTCTGATTTGCCGTTTTTACGGCATTTTTCGACATTTTTCGATTTTTTCGCGACTTTTTTCGACTTTTTTCGACTTTTTTCGACCTTTTTCGACCTTTTTAGACCTTCATTCTACCTTTTAAGACACATAAAATGCCTTCTATGTACCTATTTTAGGTCTTTTACGACATTGGTTATCCTGCATATGTCTGATTTTGCCGTTTTACGGCATTTTTTGACATTTTTCGATTTTTTTCGACTTTTTTCGACTTTTTTTCGACTTTTTAACGCTTTTAGACCTTCTATCTACCTTTTAAGACCAGCCCATAAATGCCTTCTTTACTATTTAGGTCTTTTACGACATTGGTTATCCTGCATATGTCCGTGATTTGCCGTTTACACCTAGGCATTTTTCGACATTTTGCGACTTTTTTGTTTTTTCGACTTTTTCGACTTTTTTCGAACCTTTTTTCTTTTTCTACTCTTCCTTTAGACCTTCTTCTACTTTTAAGACACATAAATGCTTCTTATATGTACCTACTTTTAGGTCTTTTACGCACATTGGTTATCCTGCATATGTCTGATTTGC